>NC_136261.1:255424417-255429417 GCF_964187855.1 Myxine glutinosa | reverse complement strand
GCGTCCGAACAGTTACTCCCCGATTAGAACCCGATTCCAACCGAACGTTGACTAATCGCGCTACAGATATTCAATTGGGAAACCTCTAAAGCGACCGAAAGAGAAGAAGAGAGAAGAAAGACAGAGTTTGGAGGAAGAACAGATTTATTATACACACACAAGCAATATTTTAGAGCGACCAATATTATTTACAGCAATAGATGGAAAAGAGCAGTCACACAGTGCATTGTTAACTTATTCTATTTCATTTACTTAATCCCCAAGACAAACGAGTAGGACAGGACGTTCACACTCACACGGTGGATATTGCAGGCAGGTAATCGCTCGAGGAGTCGATTGCTTGAGAGGAAGGCAAGGTCGGAGGCCGCAGCACCCCTCGCGGTTTTGGCGGGAAAACCTCCGTCGCGTATCCGCGGCCGTCACGCGCTGGCTCGGCACACCTGCCCCTCTTCCTGGGGTGGAGCCGTCTCCCTCCGTTCAGCGCGTCTCTCCAACGACAGGGGGGTATTGCAGGCAGGCAGGTAGGTAGGTAGGTAGGTAGGGCTTGCGGTGGATTGCGCTCCTCTTCCAGGTCATCCCCCAGCGTATCTCTCAAGGCCTCCCTTGGTGCAGCCTCGTTGCTCCTCTCCAGCTCATCTCCAGTCATCTCTCATCTGCTAAAGCAGTCCCCTGCAGTCGCTTTTATCACCTCCGGCGGAATTAAGCCGCCGGCTCCGAGGGCACGCCTACCGGGTCACTCACCGCGGTGTTGATTGGCTGTTAGGGCCGGTTCACTCCTGCCCTCTTCTGACGAGGTGGAGACACGCCTTTCTTCTCCAACCTTACCTCGTGGCCAATGGTGGTTGAAGAGAAAAACCGACCAAAATGCGGAAGGCAAATGGAAGGGAGGTTTTGGGGAAATTGGAAGGGCCTACGCTTATTTTGTTTGATACAATGCAACGTCAATCTAGTGGAAAACACATACTTAGCCTACATGGAATAAGGAAATACACTATTTAAAAGATATATCGTGACCTGCGTGTATGTTCTATGAAATTAATTAGGAGGACGGCTGCGACCATTATTTACATTACCAGGATGTTACCATACCAAAACCATACTCTTCACATCCGTTACCCTTCCTCCAAAATTGTTACACTCCTCAAAACCCGTTACACTTCTCAAAACCCGTTACACTTCTCAAAACCCGTTACACTTCTCAAAATCGTTACACTGCACCCTCCTTTCTTCAGGCACGTCCTCGGGCCTACTAGACTTAACTGAGTGTGACATGTAGGTGTAATTCCTTCTACAATTAACCTGACCCTGAGTGTGACAATTTTAAAACACAAATAAGTATGTCCCCCTATTGCATTGCATCCTGTCTAACAGACTCAAGCCCACAGCTAACCGAATTACGGAATTACTCTCAACCTATACATTTACGGTGGGGAGCATTATTTACAATGACGTGATTTCTTATTTACAACGCAACCCAGGACCTGTGTGTTTTTTTTCTTTTCTTTTTAGGGAACAAGAGAAAGAAATTCCTGTTGGGAGGGAGGAGACAGCACGCATTGCATCGATGCACCAGTACCAATACCACCAAAGCACCCAAAAGCACCCAAACACCACAAAGCACCCAAAAACACCATCCGGTGCGGTTACCATGGTTCATAATAAACACAACAAAACAACTGGTGGTGGTCTTCTCCTTCTCTGCTGGGCCGATGTTCTTCCCGACGTCTTCTGGCTTCATGCGGCCTATTTGGACATACTAAAAAAAGCACAACTTGTGTCCATTTTTATTTAGGGCCTCAGGGCCAACTAAGGGTGGTCCACCTGTTTGGCATAGGTGCCACCTTACCGAGGTCCGCAAGCAAGATTCCCTGGCCACTATGGCCGGTCTCCAACAGAGGTGCTCTGCCCCAGAACCTGGGGTCCATCAAGTGGTACTTGGCCGCCGAACAGCGGTCCATAAAGTGGTACATCAACGCAATGCGTGCTGGTTCTGGGAATCTCGGGCGCACAATGGCCACCTCACGCACGCTCCCCTCGGCACCCAATGGCGCACAGGTCATGTGGGAGACAAAAGAAAGACAATTGAGCGAGGGGTAAGGTCACAAGGGTACACGTCAAACAAGGCAATGCAAGGTGAAATGCGTACGGAGGGCGAAGTGAGAAAGCTCGTCCCTACCGTACGTCACCCCCCTGTCACCTACACTACCCTTGCTCTTACCCCATATTTACAAAATCTACCCATTTACAAATTCGTCACCACAATCCCTCTACTTCAAAATTTGCCATCACCAAATTCATCATCAATCCTCATAAGGAGGCAGAGATGGAACATCAAAGCACAATGTCACACCCACGTCATGATGCGTCTCACAATCCAAACATTTGCATCATAAAAAATAATCAAAACATGGCATGGTGTGGAGTACCTGTCACCTCAGGTGAGTGGATGCAGATGGTGTGAGGAGATCCTTCATCCTAACTATCCTCTAAATGATTTTAACACACTTTACACTACCCGGGGTCTTTCCCTGCCAATCCATTGGCCAACTTACACTATGGGTTCTAATAACCAATTCCCATTGGCCAAACTGTGGTGCTCCTCAATTTTGGGGTCTCACTCCCCCGATTCATCTCCCGGTGCTCTAGCACAATTTCTGGGCTGCGACGTGTACCTCTCCCAACAGGTCTACCCACCTGCACACCTCCACCACTGTAGTTGCCACCCGAGCTTACCTAGCTCCTCACCCTAACCTATCTAACTGGGGGCAGCCCCTCTCCTGGCTCTGTCACCCCATGGTGCCCTCTGGCACTGGGCTACCCGGGTCCGTCCTCCGGATCCTCGGGCCCCATCCACAACAACTACTACCGGCTCCCAGAGCCCACCTGCGGCCTCACCTGGCCGACATCCTCACAGTGGTGGAGTGCCCAAACCAACTACACACACTAACAGGCTACACGCCCAGCCATTTCCACAACACCAACGCACCCATCCACATACCATTCTGTCACCCGCACCACAGATGCCAATATCCAACTACAATTTACCTATACCCTCTACCTAACACTTACACTACCCGCCCCGGGTATCCGTGATGGGGGTCCACTCTTCCCCCATTCACACCTTCGCACCATCCACTCCACTCCACAATTTCCACCATACTCACTCCACGACCATCCATTCCAATACTCCATACCATTTATTCCATACACCTGCCCTCCATTCACCTGTCGTTGCACACCTGTGCAATCTCACCTGGTGCCACCTGCACCCTCCTTTCTTCCTGGACCACTTGGTCATCACAATACACAATCACCATCACTCACTCATACACTGCTCCATCCACCTGTTCAGTTGCACACCTGTGCAATCACACCTGTTCAATCACTCCCACACACGGCATCATCTCAGCTAACTCCTCCCCTCTGAAACTTGCGCTTCCCAGTCGTCCCTTTAAACTATTGCGCTCCCACGTCATTATCAACCACACTAACCTACCTGCGTCCCCACTACAGGTATCAGTCACTAACTAACCTTATCGTTACCTAAGGTCATCTTCGCTAGATCCCTATCATTATCCAAGCCCTCCCTGGCTCGGTTGTCATAGCCACCCCATAAACTATTGCGCATTTGCCCCCACTCTGTGAGGGATGGTGGATTTGCCATCCCACCACATCGGGGGTCTCTCACTATCAATTTTGTTCGTCCAGATTCCATAAGTCAAAAATTTTCCATTTACTGCCAATTCCATTCACTTTTCTAAATTTCGTTTTAAATCACTATCACTATCACCATCACCCGTCTACTTATTACATCCTCTCGGTGCGCCAATTCACATCACCCGTCTACTTATTACATCCTCTCGGTGCGCCAATTCACATCTACAGCCCGGCTTCGTACAGCCGAGCAATGAACGCGGGTCGTTTTGTGCCAGCGGCTGGATACGTCCCGCATTCGGGGCAGGGACGGAGGCTTACCCGGGCCGAGATCCCATGCACCACTTCGGCGTGGAGCCATCCAATGTCCCGATCTCGACCTGCCGGCACGTCTCAATAGAAAGTGGTCGCCATGACGACCCTTCCTATCGAGCTGCCCGCTCCGCCTTGTGGAGCCCGGACGCGGCCGTTCAAAGCGAGGCCCAGCGTGGATCGCGCACGGCGGTTCTTTCGAAACCGCCGTGGTTCGGATCCCCGCTGGTCCTCGCGGCACGCGAAGCTGCCCGACGCGCACCGAGGGCCCGAGTCGGCTATAAGTCGTTCTAACCTTTAACCCAGTTATCGTCGACGCTTCACCTGGATTCCTACAAGCATACGCTACCCCTTTCTTGCTCATACATGCAGCTGTTCCCATTCTCCTCGTACCTTTCCTGACACACCTCGGTACACCCATTCCACTTACAGCCTTGGTCACACACCTGACCACCGAACACTTTGGCACACATTCGTTGCTCGCACACCTCACCAATACACCGCTTCGCGCCCCCTCCTCGGTCACCTCCTTTGTGACAATCACAGGTGTGCTCTCACCCGCACACCCAACCACGTGTCTCACCACCAACTCCAGCGTGCATTCCCACTCACGCTCTACCATTCCAGGTGTGCATCCTTCCATCCCAGGTGTACATCCTCGCTCCCCTGTCACAACCAACTCACTCTCCTTGTCACTCTCAATACTCTCACCTCCATTCTTGACAGCGCACTCACCCTTACTTTCGACGGCACACTCTTTCCTCATGCACCCGTCCGTTACACACCTTTCTCGCGCACACCCTCCCGTTACATCCTCTGTAACACTCACCACAGGCGTACACTTCCTCGTTACATCCTCTGTAACACTCACCACAAGTGTACACTCTCTCGTTACTTCCTCCGTAACACTCACCACAGGTGTACACTCTTTCGTTACTTCCTCCGTAACACTCACCACACCGCGCTTCCATGTACCCCCTCGCACACGCGCTCCGACCGGCTCACTCCTGACGGCACACTCACTCCTCGGCGTG
>NC_136261.1:255346917-255419417 GCF_964187855.1 Myxine glutinosa | reverse complement strand
ACTGGAAATGCTTGAAGACGGCTATCTCAGGTCCTTTTGAGGGACCAAGAAATGGTTTGAATGCTGCCATTGCTGCCTCTACCACTAGTTCCAGAATGTGATGCCGGCATGCAAAATGTAATAGTGGTCATCCAAGCTTTTGCTGCAAAATAGTGCATGCACCAAGTGCTGAACCAGTGTTGCTGGCTGTCGTCTCAAAGCTCATACCTGCCACCATGTCTTGCAAATGCCATTCTTCGGGGCATTGCATAACAGCAGCAGCTGTTGCTAGTTCAGTTCCTGCTGGAAGCTTTGGCACACCCAGAAGCTTACCAGTTCCTTGTGGGTCACTGACAATGACAGGAAGGCGATCAACTTTTTTAGTCCCATCGTCTGGAAGGAGCTTGCCATCCCAATGAATCACCAGACTTGTGTTTGGAGCATAGGATGCCTGGATGTCACCTGCAATTGTCTTCCGTTGGATCCGCCTGGATTTCCTGATCGATGTGCGGTTGATGGCCAACTCTGAAGGGTCGTGTCCCAGAGCAGAGGCTGCTGCTGACAAGATGTGAACAGCTGATCGATCGCTAACCTTGGTGCGGTCGAGAGCTGCTGTTAGGTCCGGTGTAACAATGCTACTTGCACGCTTTCGGCTCTGCCTCTTTGAAGCAGATAGAACAGCAGAGTCGTCATGATCACTGGCTTCAGCACTGCTGTCTGTTGATGATGCTAGCTCAAGAGTCTCCTCTCAGGCTGCTTGCTTCTCTTTTCATGCTGCTCTCTTTCAGTCAACACCTTGTCGCGTTGATGTGTCCGCTCCTCTTTTCCTGCTAGCACCTTGTCAACACCAACCATAAAGCCCCGTCGACCTGGCTCCTGTTGTGCCTTAAGGAATTCACGGTCCTCTGGTATTTTGATCAGATCAAGGACATCAACATGAGCAATGTCAAATACGTCATGTAGACCGGTCCTGAAACTGCTCTTCTTTCTTTATCTGAGGGACAGATCGCCGGCTCTTTCCTTTCAGGATGGATCTGTATTGTTCTACTTTCTCTCTAGTTTTGCAATGATATTCCGCTCATCTGCAGTGGGGATCCGTGCTTTCTCCCAGATGCATAATGTCTCACGAACAACAGTTGTTGCGGCACTGCTTATGTCCAATTTCTCCGCATGATGTAGCTTAAAGTATCGCTGCAGAATCTCTTGCCAAGATGGGAGCCGAGTTTCTGGTAGTTTTTCAATATGGCAGCCTATCAGCCACACATGGTTCTTTTTTCTGGTTGCTCTTCTTGAAGTACTTGCACTCGCCATCATAACTGAAACAAACCGAAATAATTTTCTGTATACTGCTGATTAGCAGATTAGCAGGGGCCATGTGACAGTGGTAAAAGTTTTCAAATGAAATGAAATTTTACCCAATTTTGTTCTCTCTACAGGTGTAATAAAAAAATGGAAAAAGCACTTTAGAAAAGTTAATGTTTACATTTGAGGACCACCCTAATTGTATATATATATATATGTATATATATATATATATGTATATATATATATGTATCATATATATATATATATGTATATATATATATATGTATATATATATATGTATGTATATATATATATATGTATGTATATATATATATATATGTATGTATATATATATATATATGTATGTATATATATATGTATGTGTATATATATATATATATATATGTATGTATATATATATATGTATGTATATATATATATATATATATGTATATATATATATATATATATTATATATATATATATATATATAAATATATATATATATAATATATATATATATAGTATATATATATATATGTATATATATATATGTATAATATATATATATATATATAGTATATATATGTATTTATAATAGTATATATATAGTATATTATATATATATATATATATGTATATATATGTATTATATATATATATATATATATATATATATATATATATATATATATATATATATATATATGTATATATATGTATATATATATATATATGTATATATATATATATATATATATGTATATATATGTATATATATATATATATATATATGTATATATATGTATATATATGTATATATATGTATATATATGTATATATATATATATATATGTATGTATATATATGTATATATATGTATATATATATATATATATGTATGTATATATATATATATATATGTATATATATATATATATTTAATATATATGTATATATATATATATACAGTAGTGACCCCTAATTCCGAACGCCCCTCATCTCGAACTACTCTAATTCCGAACCGTAAATTCGAGAAAATTTTGTCCCTAATTCCGAATGTATTTCTATAACCGAACCGCCAACATAGCGTTAGCGTCGTTCATATTTCCCCGCCGCGAGCGTCGTTCATATTTCCAGTGCTGAAATTAGAGAACTGTGCTTCCATTGGTCTAAAAACACAGGCCATTGTTGAAAAGTGGCACCCTATTAAAGCAGTGGTTAACAGGAGCATTAACTTGTTCAGTGACGATGTGATTGACCACTTCAGAAAAATTAAGAAAAGTCGCCAACACCAGGCAACTTTGGAGGAGGTGGTTCTCTAAAGAAAGCAAGCCTAGTGGAGCCCCAACCCTCTACAAGTGGTGTTAAGAGACAAAGAGAGCAAACACCGTAAGTCAAGTCATCTGATGTTAGCTTGGAAGGTGCCTCACCTTCCAAGCAATAAAACCCTCTCCCTCCTTCCTCCTCTCCAGCCTCCACATGCACCATCAGAACTCTCCACGAAGGTAAATGCAGTTATTTTCATGTTAGTACATTTACTTCTTGTTTTTATTATTATTATTAGTTGATATTTAGGGCATTTACTCATCTTATTTTACCTTGAATCATGTGTATTTGCAGTTAACAGTGTCTTGATAATGGGTTTTTGGGGTCCAGGAACGGATTAATTCACTTTCCATTATTTCTTATGAGGAAAATAGTTTCTAATTCCGAACTTTTCCCAATCCGAACTGCCGCTGGAACGAATTAAATTCGGATTTAGAGGTTCCACTGTATATGTATATATATATATATATATGTATATATATATATATATATATGTATATATATATTGTTGCGATTCTGAGAATGTACATATATGATTAATAAAGGTTAAAGGTTTTGCCCCCATAGTTAGTCCACATGCAACACGTAGGTCACCCTAGAACGTTAGTTATGTCATAGTATATGTGAGATAAGGACATTTCAATAGTGATACTTGTGTTGTGTAAAGAAATAAATAAGAGTAGGTCCCATTCATTTTGCGGCCCACCCTCCAAATCTACCTCGTTGGGCAGCATACAGTCTGCGCCCCATTGTTGCTATTGCCCTCGCATTAGGATGCTCAAACCAGCCAAATGCCACGAGGTCGGCCTGAAAAGAGGGAGGAGCGCGAGGTCGGGGTGTGGCCACGTCAAGCAGACGTCAAGGGCGGAGCCGGTAAGAGCCAACGACCAATCAGGGCTCGGGTGGAATGGCGTGAGGGGCGTGGTCAGACGCGGCTGGCAAATACCAGAGGGTTCGCTGGGCGGCGCTATATAAACGCACACGCAAAGCCCTTCCACAGGACTGGCCAGAAGGAGTATATGCGCTTTACCAAAGAGAACTGTCACGTTTGGCGGTGGTTTAAGGACTCGCTGGGGGGACTTTGATTGTGCAAGGGCTCGAGGACTTCGTGTGGGAAAGCGCCATTGTTGAGGACTGGTTGGGAGAGGCGCTGTTATACTGACTGATTGCAAGGACTCGTTGAGGATTTGGCTTTGGGCTTGCTGGGAGCGCATATTACGCACGCGGCCGAGACCGCCAGTATAACCGCCCAGCCGGTTCGTTTATTACGTACGCGGCTAAGCCGTGAAATAACCGACCAGCCTAGCTCACCTTTCCCCGATAATTGTCCGATCCGCGCCAACGACACGCGGGGAGCGCCTGCCGTCCGTCCTACCATCTTCGCGGTACGAGTCGTGGACCCGGAGAACGAGATGTGGACATCATCCCTGGACCTTCAACCCTAACCTCCTACATCCCCGTGTGAGTGTGTGTGTGTGCGGGCCTGTTTGTCCAGGGGATAAGTTAAGACTGTTTTTAAGGCTTCACTGTGTGTACTTCTCCTTCTTCCTGTGTAAATAATTAATAAACCAATCTGTTCTTCCTTTCTTCTTAATTCGACCGTATCAGTCTTTTCTTCCATTGGGTAAGTGTGGCACGATTACAACTGCTCAGATCGGGTTTAGTACCTGTTAACGGCCCGAATCGCGGCTCGCTATCGCTCGGCGTTTCCACTAAAACCGTGGTTCGGGCGGGGTTATTTCCTTGCTTCCTGGGAGGCGCTGGTAATTAGGTAATAGGAATAATTCGGCCTACCACCCTATTCAGCGCTGACCGGAAGGAACGTCATAGCCCCGGATCGCGTCGGCTAGATAAAAGACAAGGGGATTAATCCCCCCTTGGTAAGGGGAAGGCCGACGTTTGAGATCCGCAACAATTGGTGTCAGGGAAGTGGGATTTGACCCGAAGTGCGCTTAATGCACTCGAAATTACGAGCGACCCAAATTTGGTACTAACATCTAAATTTGAATCGTGCCATGGATAACCAAGGCGGTCGGATGCCGGTGGGGGTAAATGAGGAGGTCGAGGAATTAGAAATAACCCAGGACCCCCGGGAAGAATGGGAAGAAGAGGAGAGCATTGTTGAGGGTGCAGCAGTAGGGCAGGCAGGCGAAGAAAATGGCGGCGCCTCGCACATGGCGACGAGGGCCGCGCCCGCTGCGCAAATGGGGGTGATAGATGTGCAAGCCTTCATGGCGCAGATACAGGCAGCCATAAAAATGGGGGGGGGGGGAGGACAAATTAGAGGGCCAAATGAAAGAAATGAAAGAAGGGTTAAGTAATTTGGAAAACAAAATGGTGGGCCAAATGAAGGAAATGGGTGGCCAAATGAAAGATGGGTTAAATAATTTGGAAAACAAAATGGGGGAGCAATTGGGAAATCAAATTGGGGGATTAGAAAGCAAATTGGGGGGCCAATTGAAGGACGTGGGTGGCCAAATGGGAGAAATGAACGAGGGGTTAACAGGGTTGGAAAACAGGATGGGCACCCAAGAGAATCGAATGAAAGGGATGAAAGACGGGTTAAAAGGGTGTGGTAACAGAATAGGTGGCCAAATTAAAAAAAAATGGGGAAAGACATAGATCGCAGGTCAGGCGGGAAGGTCGCATTGGTACGCGACGGGGTAGCGTGACTTGAGGAACGCGGGGAAAGCGAGGTTGAGCCAAGCACAGCCGGGTGGACCGGGGTAGAAATCGCGACGGGGTATAGAAAAGCCGACGGCCACCGAATTAGAAAATTATATTTTATTAGCACCGGCGGTCGTCGAGGAAAAAGAAATTGAAATAAAAGAAATAGTGGAAATTGGGGCTGAAGAGACGGCAGACTTAGAAAATCAATCGCGGGAGGAAAAGATGGAATGTACCCAAAGTCTGCATTCGCATTGTAATGTCGTGCTTCCTAACCAAAATGAAAGTTGGCAGATGCGGCTAGAGGAGAAAAGAATCCCGAAGGTGAGTAGGGCTGTGTATGGCGCGAAAAGGTTTGGCGCGAAAGTGTTTGGCGCGAAAAGATTTTTCGCACGCTTGGGATCCCGACGTCACCCGGGCGCTTGTGGAAGGTCCGTGGTGAGGTGTACAAAAGTGAATGGCGCGTGTGTGAGAAAAAAGTGTGCACCGAAGCACGGGTGTGTAACAGGAGAGTGTGAGAGTGAGTGCACAATGGAGTGTATGTGTAAAGAGTGTGATACAGAGTGTGCAATGGATGAAGAGAGTGTGCAAGGATGCACACCAGAGTGTGTTGTAGAGCGTGTGCGGGGATGCACACCAGAGCACGTGATTGGGTGTGCAGCAGGAGATTGCACACCCGTGGGTAGGTGTGCGCTGATTGGGTGTGCAATAGAGTGCACACCCATGAGTGTTACGGAGTACATAACGGAGGAGTATGTGCGTGAGGGTGTGCGGTGATGATTGGGTGTGCGCAGGAGTGCACACCTGGGGGTGTTACAGAGTGTGTAACGGAGTGCGTAAGTGGTATGAGAGCACCAGGGTGTGCGCGAGGATGTGTACTAAGGGAGTGTGTGAGTGCACCTGAGTGGTGTGCACCTGAGTGTGCAAGAAAAGAGTGTGCACGGGAGAGTGCAATAACGGCATGCAGGGGGTGTATGGGAGGCGCTGGGGCGCTGTGTTGTGAGAGTATGGGAAGGGTCGCGTGGTGTGAGAATGCGATTCGAGCATCGACGCAGACCGGGGCAGCGTTTAGGGCGACGTACAGCCGACGCGAGCTCTCGGGGCGTGGTGCGCTTTGTGTGCTGCGGGGGCCGGCGGGGATCGTTGCCGCGGCGGCGTGCACGATTCGTGCCGGGCCCCGCCCTGTATGGTCGGTGCTGTGCCGTGGCGCAAGAGGAAAACGGCACGATTCCGGGGGAGGAAGGCCAGGTCGGACCTTCGCCCCCTGGCGGGCGCGGTGCTCCGACCGGGGGAGGTTGGGTCATCGTGCCGGAGACCGGAAGGCTCCGCGCCGTGATGGCGCCTGGAACCTCGGACCAAGTATGCCTCCTCCCCAGAATCGAAAATGCCGGATGGACCCAACCAACAGGAGACAGGCCACCAGTATGCATTGCTCGGCTTTGCGAAGCTGAGCTGTGAAAATGTATTTCCACCCCGAGGGGCTCAAGTATAGTGGACAAATGGCGATAGAAATAGTGATGGCGAATGGTAGTTTACCATTCACTAAGTTGGGGCACATGAGCAGTAGTTTATGGGGTTTGGCTGTGAAAACTAGCCGAGGGCGGGCTAGGATAATGGTAGGGATTTAGAGAGATGACAGTAGGGACAAGATGTAAGTAGAGACATTTGTACAAGTAGAGGGGACGTAGAGAGATTAGTTGGATGATAATGACGAGGGAGTGCTCAGTGAAAGGGAAGACGGGGAAAGCACCAGTATTAGAGGGAAGGAGATAGTTAGATGATGCTGTGTGTTTGAGTATGGGAAGGAACTTGGTGAAATGAGGCATTGGCTGGGAATGGCTGTGTGTTTGAGTATGGGAAGGAACTTGGTGAAATGAGGCAAAGAACTTGGTGAAATGAGGCAATGAACTTGGTGAAATGAGGCATTGGTCTGGGATGACCAGATAAAGTGTATGAGTGGTGTATTGAGGATGTGTGTAATGGTGTTGAGTGATTGACTTGCATGAGGTGCAAGTGAATAAATGGTGTGGAGTAAATGGTGTGTGGAATGAGTGGTGTGGAGTGCATGGTGCGAAGGCGTGGATGGAGGAAGATGGACCCCTTCACGAATACCTGGGGAGGGTAGTTTAAAGTTGGGTAGAGGGTTTAGGTAAATTGTTTGGATATTGACATCTGTGGTGCAGAGAGTAGCAAGTTGTTGCTTTGAGGGGTGCATGAGTGAGTGGAATGGCTGGGCGTGTGAGCCTGTTGGTGAGTATGGTTAAATGGGCACTCCGCCACTGGTAGTCTGTCAGCCAGGTGAGGCCGCAGGTAGGCTCTGGGAGCCAGTTGTGTAGTGTTCAGTGGGGCCCGAGGATCCAAAGGAAGGACCCGGGTAGCCCAATGCCAGAGAGGGCATCAGCGGGGTGAGAGAGCCAGGAGGGCCTTCCCCAGGTTAGGGTAGTCGCAGGAGCTAGGCAAGCTCGGGTGGCGACTTCAGTGGCGGAGGTGCGCAGGTAGGTAGACCTGCTGGTAGAGCCACACGACCCAGCCCCGAAATTGTGCGAGGGCACAGTAGGAAAAATTGGGGGAGTGAGACCCCAAATTTGGAAGAGCACCACAGGATGGTCAATGGGAATTGGATTTTGAACCGCAAAGTTTAAAGTTGCCAATTGGCAGGGCAAGACCCCGGGTAGTTTAAGAGTTAATGTCAATTAGAAGGATAGTAAGGATGAAATCTCTTCGCACCATCCACATCCACTCACCAAGGTGACAGGACTCCACACCAGGTTTTTGCAAATATTTGGAATGAAAGACGCATCATGACGTGGGTGAGACATTGTGATATTCCATCCCTTCCTTCTTGGGAGGGATTGGCAAACGAATTTGGTTTAGGGGGAGATATGGGAGACAAGACGGTAGAGACGGAATTTGTAAAGTGTAGATACGGGGAGGGGCAAGGGTAGTGTAGGTTGACATGGGGAGTGACGAACGGCTAGGGACGAGCTTTCTCTGCTCGCTCTCCTGCGCCCCTCATGTTGCATTACCTTGTATTGATGTGTACCCTTGCGCCATTTCCCCCGCTAACCTTTGTTTGTCTTTCCTCCCCACCCATGGACCCATTATCTTTTGTTGAGGGGAGTGTGCAGGTACTCTGAGTTGTGCGGCTGCACTTTTGCGCTGCACCCTACTACCTGTTGCCTGCACCGGTACACCATATGGACCACACGTTCTGTGGCCTGGCACCCTTGCTGGGGCAGACAATTGCGGCAAACATTATCTTGCTCCTGCGGACCACTGTGTTTTAAGTGGCCTCGATGCCATGCAGTCGGACCACCTAAGATGGCCCTGCTGGCCAAAATAAAAAAGCGGACACGGTTTGTGCACGCTTTATTATTCCTTTGGTGTGTCAGGAAAAGAAGACTAAGCTTTGATGATGGCACACCGAAGATGAAGTAAGAAGACGTCGCAGCCCCAGCAGCCAGCCAAGCACAAGACATCACTGATTAATTTTGAAATGCGATTGTACATTTTTTATTGATGATTGTGCATTTTTGTGCTTTTTGTGCATTTTTTATATTTTTGTGCATATGGGTGTATGGTGTATTGGTGCAGTGCATTGCATCTGTGTTTCCTCTTTTCAAACTTTCTATTCTTTCCCACAAAAGACAGGTCTTGGGTTGTAGTATTGTAAATAATTAGTAGTCTTGTAAATAACATGCTCCCCACCGGCTTTATGTATAGTTTGAGGATTCTTTCCGTAATTCGGTTAATTGTGGGTGTGAGTCTGTTAGTTAGTACACAACGCAGTAGGTGGGACATATCTAGTGTTTAAAACTGTCGCACCCAGGGTGTTAGGTTAAATGTAGAGGGAAACTACACCTAAGTGTCACACTAATTAAAAAGTAGATCTGACCCTTGCATCAGAACCGGTCGGGCTCACTGGTGTGTGGGTTCGGCTCGGGGACGAGCCTGGCGAAGGAGGGGTGCAGTGTTGCGGTTCTGAGAATGTACATATATGATTAATAAAGGTTAAAGGTTTTTCCCCCATAGTTAGTCCACATGCAACACGGAGGTCACCTTAGAATGTTAGTTATGTCATAGTATATGTGAGATAAGGACATTTCCAATAGTGATACCTGTGTTGTGTAAAGAAATAAATAAGAGTAGGTCCCATTCATTTTGCGCCCCCCTCCCCTCCCCCTCCAAATCTACCTCGTTGGGCAGCATCCAGTCTGCGCCCCATTGTTGCTATTGCCCTCGCATTAGGATGCTCAAACCAGCCAAATGCCACGAGGTAGGCCTGAAAAGAGGGAGGAGCGCGAGGTCGGGGTGTGGCCACGTCAAGCAGACGTCGAGGGCGGAGCCGGTAAGAGCCAACGACCAATCAGGTCTCGGGTGGAATGGCGTGAGGGGCGTGGTCAGACGCGGCTGGCAAATTCCAGAGGGTTCGCTGGGCGGCGCTATATAAACGCGCATGCAAAGCCCTTCCACAGGACTGGCCAGAAGGAGTATATGCGCTTTACCAAAGAGAACTGTCACGTTTGGCATTGGTGAAAGGACTCGCTGGGGGGACTTTGATTGTGCAAGGGCTCGAGGACTTCGTGTGGGAAAGCGCCATTGTTTAGGACTGGTTATTGAGAGGTGCTGTTATACTGACTGATTGCAAGGACTCATTGAGGATTTGGCTTTGGGCTTGCTGGGAGCGCATATAAAGTGCCGGTATTTCTATTACGCACGCGGCCGAGACCGCCAGTATAACCGCCCAGCCGGTTCGTTTATTACGTACGCGGCTAAGCCGTGAAATAACCGCCCAGTCTAGCTCACCTTTCCCCGATAATTGTCCGATCCGTGCCAACGACACGCGGGGAGTGCCTGCCGTCCGTCCTACCTTCTTCTTCGCGGTACGAGTCGGGGACCCGGAGAACGAGCTGTGGATATCATCCCTGGACCTTCAACCCCAACCTTCTACATCCCCGTGTGAGTGTGTGTGTGTGCGGGCCCGTTTGTCCAGGGGATAAGTTAAGACTGTTTTTAAGGCTTCACTGTGTGTACTCCTCCTTCTTCCCGTGTAAATAATTAATAAAGCAATCTGTTCTTCCTTTCTTCTTAATTCGACCGTATCAGTCTTTTCTTCCATTGGGTAAGTGTGGCACGATTACATCCGCTCAGATCGGGTTTAGTGCCTGTTAACGGCCCGAATCGCGGCTCGCTATCGCTCGGCGTTTCCACTAAAACCATGGTTCGGGCGGGGTTATTTCCTTGCTTCCTGGGAGGCGCTGGTAATTAGGTAATAGGAATAATTCGGCCTACCACCCTATTCAGCGCTGACCGGAAGGAACGTCATAGCCCCGGATCGCGTCGGCTAGATAAAAGACAAGGGGATTAATCCCCCCTTGGTAAGGGAAAGGCCGACATTTGAGATCCGCAACAAGGTCCGCAATAGGGTGTCCCAACACCTTAGCCCCCCCCCCCCCCCCCCTGCCCAGCCCAACGTAGGAGAGGTAGGGAGAAACCACGAATAGGGGAAAAAGCTTTATTATTCGACATCTCATGTGCACAGTTTCAAAGCTTTGCTTCAATATTTGGTGTGCCCACCGCCCGCCGACCGAACTGCCTCCAAACGCGCGGGGTAGGATTCCAAGAGAGACACAAACAAGTCACGATCGAACTCCATTTCTTCGAGGACGTTAGTCAAAGCAGTGAGAAACTCTTCCCTGGTGTTCTGGAGGCGTTGTTCAACTCTGTCCTTGAGTATCGCCCCCAAATGTTCACAGGCGTTGAGGTCAGGCGATGCTCCCGGCCACTCATCGTTTCCGAAAAAATCGACCTTGTTAGCCTTCAGAAGATTTTGGGTCGCCAGTGCGCTCATGCACGGGGCTCGGTCGTGCAGAAACGTGGTCTCCTTGATGCTGAGGACATTTTCTGGGTTCCGTAAGAACGGAATAACATGGCGGGTCAGCACAACGTCTCGGAGGTATTTGCCATCCCATGATTGTCCTTGCTCTTTGATGACCCACATCAGCCTTTTCGCTGTGAACATCAAGAAGACGCCAACGCACCGTGCTGTCTTCGATTTCTCTCGTATCTTGAGTTCTTGTGGAATGTCATCATTGTGAAGAGCCCAAATTCTATCGTTCTGGAAGTTGGGACGCCGAGCCTCATAAATGAAAAAGTCATCAGAAGGGGCCAGGAAAAGAAAATCATCAGTGGTCCACTCGCTCAAAAACTCACAAAACCGCATTCGATCCTCGACGTTCTTCTCCGTCAGCTTCGGTGCTGGAATTTGGTGAAAAGCCTTTGTGCCAATGGACTGAAGGAACCTGTGGATACTTGATAAGCTCTTCTTCTTCCCTCGAACCCGTTCAATCTCCTTTTGGAGCCCTCGAATGCTTTTCTTCTCCTTGGCAAGCGACTCAATGATGATATCCCTGCTTTCCTGAGACAAACATTGTGCTGTCTGTTCGGGCCGGCTGTCCATCTCGCAATCGAAGGGATCACGGTTCCAATTGCGTTTGACGAAGTCCTCAGACCTGTTCAGGTACTTGGCAACCCAGGATCGGGATATGGTTCCCGGCGTCTGATCCCTGGCGACTCGGAACGCGATAGCCATGATGCGGCATATCCACCTTTTCTTCTCGACCGGTCGGGAATCACCCGACCACGACATCACTTCACAAAATCTGCAACAGAACAAGAAAGGCTCATTAGATCATTATGAAATTTGGTATTTGAGATGTCAAATGAATGATCCTTCCCACTATATGCCCACCATTGTTTAGTGGTGACCCAGTAGAGCTGGGCAGGGGGGGGGGGGGGTGGGGCAAGGTGTTGGGGCACCCTGTATATATATTTTTTTAAATCAGAGATGGCTGTCCGTTTGTCAATTGGCGGTTAAGCTAATTGGCTGGTGTGATGATAGGTGCAATGTGATTAGCTCCTGGCTAGATTAAATAATGTATCGTATAGGCTTATTAAAAACGGATATTCAAAATTTGATTCCATATTTCACGATTAGGACTCATCGCCTAAATAATTATGACGAATTCTGGAGTGAAATCGGAAGAAAATTAGGAAAAAGTGTTAAACCCCCCCCCCCCCCCAAACCCCCCCAACCCTCAAATTATTATTAAATAATATGCTCCACGGGATGTGAGATGAAATTGCAGCATACAGAAGTGTTGTATTCACAATCTCCATGAGTTCCCCATAACCTTTCTCTTCAGTGTGCAAAACACCCATGACGATTATTAAAAGCATCATCAAATATCGAAAGGTTGCAACCCATTGGCGTCACAGGCGTTCTGAGGCACACAGTTTGTGTAGGCCCCAGGCTTCATGCCTTCCAGCCTATGGAATAATTCCTTTTTTGCACAGTGGAATTGGAATCGATTCAAGCTATATAAACACAATGTATTATAAGCAATAGCAATGTTTTGGCTTTATTACATAACCTGAGTTATATTTTTCAAGGCATCGAGCAATCAATCCAGCGTTCTGTGCCTATGCACCATCCGCATTTAAATTTTTATTTTATTTCAGAAGCGAATGAGGCTGTGCTTGTACATCGCCCGCGTTATTTTTTATTACCATTTCTGAAGAAATTGTGTGCTTATACACCGTAGGCTTGTGCATTTCACATTTACACCTGAATCGCACCAAAGTCACCCCACCTGATGTTTTGAACCGTTCATGTTTAGTATTACATTTTGACCAGTTCCCATTTCCCATTCCCCTTTTGCAAATAATTAGGATATCTCAAAACATGTGGACAGATTTGGCCGCAACTTGGTGGATTCGTTGGGGAGAGGGGGGGTGACAAGAATAAGCCAATTAGATTTTGGTGTGTGACAAGGAAGAATGGTCTGGATGCAGATCCGGCCTATCGGTGGGATACAAAACGTAAACAGTTCAGCCTGGCGGAGGTATGTGCTCTATCGAATGCCCTTCTAGTGCGTGGGTTCTACTGAGTGCCGTTCTAGGTTGGCTGCTATATCCACACGTGGGTGGGTTTCAGGAGATGGACCAGATCTCAAAGTGTGGTGTGTGGTGTGTGGTGTGTTTTCCGCTTTAAAAATGTTTTTCCTGTGCAACCGCCGGTCTAAGTAGGGAGGGACTTCATACCTACGTTTCAATGGGAACTTAAAACATAGGAGGGACTTCCCATGAAGAATATTTAATTGATAACTCTGTTGTCATAGGTCACATGGTTATGGCATCAATATTGGATTAAAGGATAAATTCTGGACGTCATTTTCCCCAAAACCTCTCAACGAAAAGAATTGAAACTTTGCATATGTCATCAACTCTCCATGGTGTATGTAGTGTGATAATGATGATGTCATGGTGAAGTGGTATTGAATACACAGCCCTAATTGGTTGAATTGAATTCTTATCCGAAAAATCTGAAACTTCATAAATCTGATCTACGACCCGATGTGAGTGAAGAATTCAATTCATGATGTCATAACCCATGCCCAGAAACGATGTGACATAATCGGGTGCATGGATGATACAGTTATATGGGCCCTAATAGCAGCGTGTTCAGTTAACGATGCTATTCAGTTAACGATTTTTGTTCAAAATGAACGCGCAAAGCGAGACTATGCGCTCCATGAGTGCTGTTCTAGTTTATATTTGTTTACATGCTTTGTTATTTATTTATATTTACAACCATTTATTATGAATTTACATCGTCTGAATTCGCTTTTTTCAGATCTCTGCAAGGAGAACGGAATAAGGAGACTACCAGCCAACCCCCTGATCCTTATAAGATTCGTGTGTGAGGTTGATTACATATCTGTATCTACCAAGATTCATGTAAGCCTTCGTTTGGCTGAGGATGGGGATGCAGGCCATTTGAGCTATGTTCTGCATTTCCTTGTTTTTAGTCAAATGCGTTGCATTAAATCCTTGTACCTTTTGACTACACTCATCATTTTCATGATTTTAATGAAAGATTGTATGTGCATAACCAGTTTTTACAAGTACATTTGCTTTATTTTGTAACGGTATTTCCTTTTTAAAGTACCGCTCCAATTTTATAAGTTGTAGATCCTTGAGATATGTCATTTTGTGTCTGTCTTGTGGAGCTGCGCAGTGTTGATTAAAGCCACCTTAATTTTAAGTGGATGTGTTAATTGGTAACCTGTGATGAGGTGCATGACATGTGTTCCTGATGTAAGCTTGCATACCTGAAGCAGCAACGATGTATTTAACACAGTTGCCGATTTCCATAATACGTTTTTAGTTTATAAGAAGGTTCATTTTTGGCCTGTTTATTACCAGAAATACCAGTATGCCTTCGGTGTCATCTGTTTTATACACGCGTTGTGGAGAGAGGGCTTCTTATTCTTGTCTTCTCTGCCTTTCTGCCTCTACCTCTTCTCGTCTTTTGCCACATGCCACAGGCCACAGGCTTGGAGTTGGCAGCTCACAAAGCATGTAAAATTGGTCTCTGTTACACGAACCGACTGACCAGGCTTGATGTATATCTGGAGCCAATTACGGCAGGAATTTTGAATCTGTTCAGGCTGCCGGGGTTAACTTGCCTACTCTTCGTAAAAGACATCCATGGGATATCTAGAATCCACCAGAAATCAGTGCAAGTAGGTGAGTCCCCAGCTTAACTGATGACTGATGACATGTTCCGACTGATGTCATGTTTTGTGATGCAACACCCTGCCTGCGAAGGACCAAATTCGACAGTTTGTAATCCAGCCGACAATCTAACTCGGACGTTTCAACTCGAAAGTAGGTGCACTTCATTTATACCATCCTGGCGGTTAGTGTTGAAATGAGAAAATGAAGATTAAGAGGAAGGAAGGATGATAGGTGAGAGAAGAACTGCGTTGGGGAAGAGCAAAGTGAGAAGGAAAATGTTTGGTAGTATGAATGAGTATGGAAGGGGAAGGGAAGGGTCTTCTTGTACAAGCATACAAAGGGGTTCGGAAGGGGAGGGAGGGGGAGGAAGGATGAAAAATGCCACCATATTTGCCTACGTAATAAATAGATGATTGTTCCAGTTTTGCCTCTGACTGCGCACTTCCTTATTTTCTCCACCCCATTTACCAGGGCAAGAAAGAGATGCTGGAGTATCTTTCTTGATCCACCAAGCTGTTTTGAGCATAGACCATCAAGTGCAAAGTTTATGATCAATTCTGGGATCTTTGCAGAGCAGTAATATTTTATTGGACGATTTTAAGCATGCTTTTACATTCCTCACTGTGCTGTTTAAGCTACACTATCGGTCAAAAGTTTTAGAACACCTCAATTTTTCTAGTTTTTATTGAAATTTAAGCAATTCAAGTCCAGTGAATAACCTGAAATGGTACAAAGGCAAGCAGTAAACTGCTTGAGGTTAAAAAAAAAAAAAGTTGAGTTTAGCAAAAACGGGAAAATAATGTAAAAATAATCAGTGAGTACAGTTTCCGACACCATCAAAAGGCACTTGGAAACTGGAGGAAACTCTGACAGGAAGAGGTCTGGCAGACTCAAAGCCAGACTGGCAGACAACAGAATCGGAAGACAAGTTTCTGAGAGTCAACAGCTTGCGTGATAGGCGGCTGACAGGACAACAGCTTCAAGCACAGCTTAACACTGGTCGAAGTAAGCAAGTCTCAGTTTCAACTGTGAAGAGAAGACTTCGAGCTGCAGGTTTGACAGGTCGAGTGGCAGTAAGAAAGCCATTGCTAAGATGGCAAAATAAGAAAAAGAGGCTTGCCTGGGCCATGAAGCACCGCCAGTGGACTACTAAAGACTGGAAGAAGGTCTTATGGACCGATGAATCAAAATTTGAAATCTTTGGTTCATCACGCAGGGTTTTTGTACACCGTCGAGTAGGCGAAAGGATGGTTCCTCAGTGTGTGATACCAACTGTCAAACATGGAGGAGGAAGCGTGATGGTGTGGGACTCTTTTGCTGGATCCAGAGTCGGCGAAAATGATTCTATGATTTATTTTTGAACTCCTATTGTTTATTTGTTCGATGCTTAATGTCAGCGTACATTGAGACATTAAACTGCGTAAATTTCAATAAAAAATGGAAAAATTGAGGTGTTCGAAAACTTTTGACTGGTAGTGTAATATGTGGTGTATATTATCAAGAATTCGTTAAATTGACTGTTTCGAAGGAGGATAATTATGTTGTTATAGTAATATTTATCTTCTGGTGGTTTGTGTAATTCTCACCAATGGTGCAGTTAAAAAAAACACATTTGATGTTCATTATTCTCGGTGGATGCTGTTTTATCTCCTTTTTCTGATAATGCATAAATCAGTTCAGAAAACAGAAAATTTGGTGGTTAATCATAAAAGGTCATTGAAACGTGATCCATTTTGTGACAAAGGGTAGGGGGACTATTTCAAGGGCTTTCCACTTCTGGGCCTTTGGCAAACCAAGTTGAGACATGATGTGAATCCTCTTGTGCTCCAGGGAACACTTGGCTCTGTTTCTGTCTTTTTTGATGTGGTCTTTACCAGTCTTTTCAAGTTTACAGTTCTTCAGCAGTATTATTTTTCATTCTTTTTGAATAAAGTATTTATTGCAATATTGACTTTTTGTGAACTATCTTTTTGCTGGCATCATATGGTCCGCTAAAAGACGTTGAGTCGGTCGGTGTAAGCTATAATGTCTTAAATTGCATAAAACTTTTGATTCTTCAAAAGAATGAGATGATGTGGAAGTGAAATGGCAATTGAAAAGCCTTCTTATGCCTCTGCCGACAAAGTCGCCAGAGGCATTATGCTTTCGGGCTGTACGTCCGTCCGTATGGGCTGAGCCTCGTTTTTCTCAGCAACCATATGTACACTTGAGATGAAACTTTCAGGGTAGGAGTGACACATGCAGAATGTTTTTATGATAATTGTGACATCATAGGTCACATGGCATGGCAGGCATCTTGGATTAAAAGCAAATAATTAAAAAATTCTTTCTCGGAAACCGCTGAAAGGAAAAATTTTAAACTTGGCACATTGTCAAGTACTCTCAATGGGGAACAAAAGCATTATAATGATGACATCATAGGTGAAGTGGTATACCAGCCAAAAATGTTTATTTAAAAAATATCCCTTCTCTGAAACTACTTCACCGATCGATGTGAAACCTGTCAAGGCTGGTGAAAATGTTATACTTGAAAACAGCTGAAGGGATTTAAATCGAACTTGTTTATTTTTGGGAAAGTGAACGATCATCTACCCATCTATCTATCCGTTGTGGGACGATGCGGAGGCATATTGGTGACAGTCGCATTGTTCCAGTTTTTGTTTTTTTACTTTAGTGGTTTATTTGTTTAATTGTTTGGGTGGAGGTTGGGCAGAGGGTGTCCAAGGCTCATGATGGAGCTTGTGTAAATGTAATGTTTTCTCACCTGCTGTCAGTCATCCCAACTCTCATCTCATCTGCAGTCAGTCATCCCAACTCTCTTCTCATCTGCATTCAGTCATCCAACTCTCATCTCATCTGCAGTCAGTCATCCAACTCTCATCTCATCTGCAGTCAGTCATCCCAACTCTCATGTCATCTGCAGTCAGTCATTCCAACTCTCTTCTCATCTGCAGTCAGTCATCCAACTCTTCTCATCTGCAGTCAGTCATCCAACTCTCATCTCCAACGCTTCACAGCACTGCCAACATTGTGTTTCCCTCTGCCATTTTGACTTGTGTAGTAGTGCTACATCTCTTGTCATAATCACATTTTGCACTTAATGGAGGGAAGAACGAATGTGCAGACTGTGCTATGTTTTATTCGAATATCTTTACCTGTTTTGGATAAAAAGCATAGGAGGCATTACTTTTCAACATGCCCTTGTATTTGTGCACATCCCTAGCAAGGAAGAATACTATATTGGAGAAATCCCACACACACACAGGCACACAGGAAGAATTAATTCTTCATAAGTTGTTAAACCTATACACTTTTTCCAGTGCAATGTTCGTGTTGGTATGACTTTTGCCAATCATTTCAGTTGAGTCCCAAATTCCTAGTTGACCAGCATGATCTATAAATTCTACCCTTGTAGTATGAGCAAACATACAGTCGTGGCCAAAAATATTGGAACCCTTGTACTTTTTCCAAATAACTTGCAATTTTCACGAAAAAATAAGTTGAATTTGACAAAAGTATTTGGTCTCCACAATTCTTTATTTCACTGTTAATATTATAAAACCTTAATATTTGGTAGCACAGCCTTTGGACAAAATAACTGCAGTCAAGCGCTTCCTATAGCCATGAATGAGCTTCCTACACCCCTCAACTGGCAGTTTGACCCACTCTTCTTGTGGAAACTGCTCCAGTTCTCCCAGATTTGAAGGGTGCCTTCTCCCAACTGCTGTTTTCAGGTGTTCTATGGGATTTCGATCTGGACTCATTGCTGGCCACTTCAGAACAGTCCAGCGTTTTGTCTTGAACCATTCCTGGGTGCTTGTTGAAGTGTGTTTGGGGTCATTGTCCTGCCACAAGACCCATAACCTTCGACGGAGACCCAGGTTTCTGACTGGGTTGAACGTTTCGCTCCAAAATGCCTTGGTAATCTCGTGATTTCATGTTGCCATGCACACATTCAAGGCATCCAAATGCCATATGCAGCACAGCAACCCCAAAACATCACTGAACCTCCTCCATGTTTGACTGTAGGGAAGGTGTTCTTTTCTTTGAAGGCTTCATTTTGTTTTCTGTAAACATAGAGATGATGTGCTTTTCCAAAAAAAAACTCTAATTTGGTCTCATCTGTCCACAGGACATTCTCCCAGAAGGATTTTGGCTTGTGCAGGTGTGTTTTGGCAAACTCCAGTCAGGCTTTCTTATGTCTCTCTCAGCAGTGGGCTCCTCCTGGGTCTCCTACCATAGAGCCCCCTTTCATGGAGTTGGCGATGGATGGTGCGAGTTGAAACTGTCATACCTTGTGTCTGAAGGTCGGCTTTAATCTGTTTGGCAGTTTATCGAGGTGCTTTCTCCAGCATTCGAACAATCCTTAGCTACAATATAAAGACCTCAGCACCATCTACAAGGTTTAGGTTAACATTGTAATGGAATAGTCACCGTTCTTCTGGATCGTAGTATTTGCAACACCACTTCTTCTCAGTTCGTATGTGTCACAAGGGTGCGGGATGGCATCATTGGCTGAGGGCAAGGCTGTGCCGCTGATACAATGCCCTCTGCGGGTCAGGGCAGGAATTTGGAATGTGTTCAGGCTGTCAGAGATAGCTCGCCTAGTCTTCGAGAAGGACACCGTGGGATCTTCTTTTCGAGAAGGGACAGTTTATAGCTGGGTCGGGATTTGAATCCAGGCGAGACAGCTTTGAGGTGAGTGTGTCTACTTCTAGGCCATCCTAGCAGCCCTTGCAACAACACGAAAGAAACTCGATTCCATCCAGCACAGAGCAGCTCACTTAAC
The DNA here is from genome assembly GCF_964187855.1 of Myxine glutinosa. Taxonomy (NCBI): domain Eukaryota; kingdom Metazoa; phylum Chordata; class Myxini; order Myxiniformes; family Myxinidae; genus Myxine; species Myxine glutinosa. The sequence continues at coordinate 255,399,766 of NC_136261.1, read as the reverse complement.
TGACTCCTCATAATGCAGATGAACATCCATTACCTGCCTCTCTGGGAATCTGTGAAAGCACTGTGTACTGTGTATAAGTTGCGTTGAAGCCACACACCCAGCCTAACAACCTGCACCATCAATAACCCCATGGTCGGCATCGTGCTGGGAGCCATATACCTACCACTTCCAAGCACAAACTTTCACCAAGCTTCCTACTGCTAAACTACCCAAGTCTGGTTGACCCATCATACCTTCATGTGAACCTAGAGCTGATTGTACCCTCGACTCCTTTACCTTGAATCTATAGACGTTCACACAAAGGTAAACTTGTATGTCTGTAAGCGATAGCAGGTGGTAATTGAAGCTTAGACGTGGATTATTCAGTGTTTCTGAAACTTTAATGAGTGCTGGGATAGCATGTTTGACTGGCCGAAATGACTCGAAAGAACAGCAACAGGTAAAGATGGAATCCGTTGGGAATAAGTGAGCTCTTGCATTCACCGAGTGATGAAACCTATCAAGACAAGGCACCATCTGACCTTTATTCCAGGTATGGGTGAAAGCGCAGAGGATGTAATGGAGCGTTCGTCTTTCCCCAAAAAGTCTATCGGTTTTACCGATGAAGACGAGAAACAGCATCAAAAGGAGAACTTGGGTATGTGAAATTACTGGGCACCAGCTGCCATTGTTCTGCTGTGTTAGAGTTTATGGAGTTAGGGTGTGATGGGGAGAATGAAGGAAATGTTAAAGCTTATGGAGTTAGGGTGTGATGGGTGGAATGAAGGAAATGTTGATGGTTATGGAGTTAGGGTGTGATGGGTGGAATGAAGGAAATGTTGAAGGTTATGGAGTTAGGGTGTGATGGGCAGAATGAAGGAAATGTTGAAGGTTATGGAGTTAGGGTGTGATGGGCGGAATGAAGGAAATGTTGAAGGTTATGGAGTTAGGGTGTGATGGGTGGAATGAAGGAAATGTTGAAGGTTATGGAGTTAGGGTGTGATGGACGGAATGAAGGAAATGTTGAAGGTTATGGAGTGAGGGTGTGATGGGCAGAATGAAGGAAATGTTGAAGGTTATGGAGTTAGGGTGTGATGGGCAGAATGAAGGGAATGTTGAAGGTTATGGAGTTAGGGTGTGATGGGTGGAATGAAGGAAATGTTGAAGGTTATGGAGTTAGGGTGTGATGGGCAGAATGAAGGAAATGTTGAAGGTTATGGAGTTAGTGTGTGATGGGCAGAATGAAGGAAATGTTGAAGGTTATGGAGTTAGGGTGTGATGGGTGGAATGAAGGAAATGTTGAAGGTTATGGAGTTAGGGTGTGATGGGTGAATGAAGGAAATGTTGAAGGTTATGGAGTTAGGGTGTGATGGGTGGAATGAAGGAAATGTTGAAGGTTATGGAGTTAGGGTGTGATGGGCGGAATGAAGGAAATGTTGAAGGTTATGGAGTTAGTGTGTGATGGGCAGAATGAAGGAAATGTTAGTTTATGGAGTTAGTGTGTGATGGGCGGAATGAAGGAAATGCTAAAGCTTATGGAGTTAGGGTGTGATGGGCAGAATGAAGGGAATGTTAAAGTTTATGGAGTTGGGGTGTGATGGGCAGAATGAAGGAAATGTTAAAGCTTATGGAGTTAGGTGTGTGATGGGGAGAAGGAAGGAAATGTTAAAGTTTATGGAGTTAGGGTGTGATGGGCAGAATGAAGGAAATGTTAACGTTTATGGAGTTAGGGTGTGATGGGCAGAATGAAGGGAATGTTGAAGTTTATGGAGTTAGGTGTGTGATGGGCAGAATGAAGGAAATGTTAAAGTTTATGGAGTTAGGGTGTGATGGGCAGAATGAAGGGAATGTTGAAGTTTATGGAGTTAGGTGTGCGATGGGCAGAATGAAGGAAATGTTAAAGCTTATGGAGTTAGGTGTGTGATGGGGAGAATGAAGGAAATGTTAAAGTTTATGGAGTTAGGGTGTGATGGGCAGAATGAAGGAAATGTTAAAGTTTATGGAGTTAGGGTGTGATGGGCAGAATGAAGGGAATGTTGAAGTTTATGGAGTTAGGTGTGTGATGGGCAGAATGAAGGAAATGTTAAAGTTTATGGAGTTAGGGTGTGATGGGCAGAATGAAGGGAATGTTGAAGTTTATGGAGTTAGGTGTGCGATGGGCAGAATGAAGGAAATGTTAAAGCTTATGGAGTTAGGGTGTGATGGGCAGAATCAAGGAAATGTTAAAGTTTATGGAGTTAGGGTGTGATGGGCAGAATGAAGGAAATGTTAAAATTTATGGAGTTAGGGTGTGATGGGCAGAATGAAGGAAATGTTAAAGTTTATGGAGTTAGGTGTGTGATGGGCAGAATGAAGGAAATGTTAAAGTTTATGGAGTTAGGGTGTGATGGGCAGAAAGAAGGAAATGTTAAAGTTTATGGAGTTAGGTGTGATTGGCAGAATGAAGGGAATGTTAAAGTTTATGGAGTTAGGGTGTGATGGGCAGAATGAAGGAAAGGTCTTTCATCCTTGTGTTTCAGTTTTTTAAGGTCTATTTTTTTGTATCACCAGTACTCATGAAATTCTATCATTAACTTAGCCCTGAAGAATACGACGGTGCTGGGCAGCGAAGGTATCTACAAGTACGCTAGCAAGATTGCAGGTGTGGTACCTGCATCGAAAGTACTTGAAGGTCTGAGCGGATCTTCTCTGAGACTGGAACACCGTGGGTTGGGAGCTCGAGGTGTCAAGGCCCTGGCAATCTCGTTGCTGGTATTTGTGATACGTACTGGTGGCCTATGGCTACACCCAAGGTTTGCTTTATACACACCCCATAGCTTTGAATTGGTTTGGACCTTGGTTTGACCCACTTTTCTGCAGGGTAACACGCACGTGACATTTTTAAACCTCGAAGATAACTGGCTTACAGCTGAAGGAGGTCAACACATTGCTGACCTGTTATCTGAGAACCGCTTCATCAAACATGTTGTGAGTTGGAACCGAATGTTTACCTGTAGTTATTTGACCTGTCGAGATAATGGAATGTCTTTTGTAAAAAGGGAGTGCAGTAATCCAAGGGTGATGTGAGAGCATAAAGCGAAGTTTCTGTCGGTAATTCTCAGTTTAAGCATGAGTGAGGGTGGGCAATATTGTGCAGATGTCAGAAAGTTGGTTGGATTTTAGGAACTAGTGGGGTCACCTGTGGGAATCCCATGGGCATGTAGGTGTATCGTTGCGATCGGTGCAACCGTTTTTGCGGTACCCCGGACAATAACGTTAGGCGGGAGTCCAAACCTGAAAATGCTGGAGACCAAAGCTGAAATTGGAAAAACAATATAGCCTATTTTACTCCAGGGGGTCACAGGATTACCTACCCAAAATATCGTTGCGAACGGTTCAGCCGTTTTTGCGGTAACTGCGGACGGACGGACGGACAGACGGACAGACAGACAGACGGCTGGACATTTGGTGAATTATAGTAAGATATGTGGAGTATGGGAAAGTGTTGGGTCTATTGTGACGTCTAAATTTGAAACCATGGAAGCAGAGAACGTTTTACCCTCTGGATTTGAAGCTTTTTAAAGGTGGACGAGAGACCGAGAACTTCACAGCAGTGAATATGAAACACTTCGACAGCCATTTTTAATTTTCAGAGAACCAGGAATTCAGTTACCGAAGACTGCTCATCATCAGGATTCATGTATATGTTGATCTCAGTAGCATCAGCATAGCAGTGAAAGCTTTTTTTTCCTTTTTAAAAAAAATACTGAATCGAGGCTCGTGAAAGAGCTAACATTTATCACACAAACAAATCAACCAGACAAACAAAATATATAAAAAGAGGGAGCGGAAGACAAGATGGGGAGAGAAGGGGAAGCACACAAACACAACATTTGAGAGCAGGGAGATGTGTGGGAGGGAGAGGGCTTGGGGGGAGGAGGCGTGGGAAGGGGGGGGGGGTGGGAGAAGTATAAAACACAAGGACACCAAGGACTTCCAGGACAGAAGTTGGTATTTCAAAAAAGTGGAATTGGGGTGAAATTAGCCGGGGTAGAAAAGATCAAGGTTTTGGATGGGGGAAGATAAGAGATGGTGGTGAACAGCTGTTTTAAAGACCTGGAGGGTGGAGTGGGATTGAAGAAAGTGAGGGAGTTTGTTCCAGAGGCGGGAGAAAAGAAGAATGAAGGAGTGAAGGTGAGCAGAGAGTCTTGATTTTGGCAGTTTAGGCATAAGAGGGTTGCAGGCAGATCTTGTGCGACCTGTAGGAATATTTGCGGGACAGAGCCCAGAGAGAGCTTGGGGGGCAAGGCCAGAGAGGAGTCAGTAGAAGACGGAAAGACCACCAACCTGCCTGCGGTGAGTGAGTGAGAGGCCCTTGGAGTTAGCTTCATCGCGGGAGATTCCAATGATTCTGAACGCTTTGGTTTCAACAGCGTGAAGACGAGCTAGGTGTGAGGCAGGAGCACCAGCCCAGAGGGGAGAGCAGTATTCCATTGAGCTGCGGATGAAAGCCTTGTATGTGGTGAGGAGCTCAGGTGTGCCAAGGAAGGACTTCGCACGACGGAGGATGCCCAGTCGGCGACTGGCTTTGGAGGCCAGAATTGAAATGTGGTTTTCCCAGGAAAGATCATGGCAGATAGTGAGACCCAAAACCTTGAGTGATAGAACTTCTTCGAGAGGATTATTCAGAAAGCAGTCGGTCTTTTCGGAGAGACATCGTAAGAGTGTGAGATTTGTCAGGATTGAAAGACATGTTCCACTTGTTTGCCCAGTCTGTGATTTTGTCCAGGTGTGCAGAGAGTTAGGAGTCTGCAGACTGCCGATCTGAGGGATGAAGAATGGAGCGACAGAGAGTAGAGTCATCAGCAAAGAGATAGAGAGGATTTTCAAGAGAGTCAGAGAGATCATTGATGAAGACCAGAAAAAGCACAGGGCCCAGAACACTGCCTTGGGGAACTCCAGCCTGAACAGGAAGAAGAGATGAGAGAAACCCATTCAGGGCCACACGTTGACTACGACTAGAGAGGAAGTCCGCCAGCCATGCGTAGAGATTTCCATGGATACCAAAAGAGGAGAGTTTGGTGAGCAGAGCGGGGTGCCAGACCGTATCGAAGGCACGTGATATGTCAAGGGAGACAGCTCTAATTTCCTGTTTGGCATTGAGGACCTCCATCCATTGTTGAGAAAGCAGAAGCAGCATGTCCAGAGTAGAGTGACCAGGTCTGAAACCAACTTGATGATCAGAGATCAAGCCATTGGAGAAGAGGAAAGATTTCATATCTGAAGCAATGATTGATTCCATGACTTTGCTGATAATTGGGAGAAGGCTGATTGGTCTGTAGTTGCTGGGATCTGTTTTTGCACCTTTTTTGTGCAAAGCGGTGATGTTGGCAGATTTCCAAACAGATGGCAGATGACCTTGAGCAAAAGAGCTGATATTTAAATTCTGTAAAAATTGTATCAAGTGAAGGTAGATGAAGAAAACAATATTTCACCAATAACTGATCCCTGGTAATTCCATTGACAGTTAGAGGAAGTGGGTTTGATGAATATCCAGCAATGTTTACCAGTAGATGTACAATCTGTATGAGGACATATAAATCATTCAAGAGCAGATACAGCCATACTACAACAGGATTGAAGATGGATAAGTAATACATTGTTGTGTCAATGGTTCCTTGGGGTGAATGAATACTTATTAAGTTATTATAGAGCAGTTATCTCCTTAATGAGTGCTTTAGAATAAGAGTAAAGTAATTAAATTTGATATTAGATATGCGTTGCTTATGTAATAGATAGAAACATCAAACCCACCCTCATGTCTGTGTCTAAAAATCCTCATCCCTTTGAGCCTATGTTTTATGTTCTTTCCTTTGTGAAATCTGTCATAAATGTGTCTTTCAGTGCTGGCAAGGCCGTAAGGCACCAAGCAAAAAGTCGTACCTTTAAGGCCGTGGCATCCGCAGCAAAATTGAGTGAAAAGAGGGGAAGGTGATCACCACGCCAAACGGCCGGGATATGGGCCAATGGTGAGGGAGGGATAGGGAGCGAGTAGTCATCAGTGACGTCGGTCAGCGAGGGAATAAAAGACGGGTGCAACATGGATCGAGGCAGAGAACTTGTCCAGCATTCTTACACTTTTGTGTATCTGAAATTCGATGTATTTTTCATGACCTTTTACTGATGTTCTATGGCCCCATACAGGCATATTTTGCTCACCCCCTACCGCAAAACACATCAGCAAGATTATGCGAATTATCAATGATTTAAAGTTGACCACTATCCTGCTTCTGTTGAAAAACAGATTAGGTAACTGTTAACATGACAATGTGGTGGGCTGGATACAGAAGTCCGGTAAAGAACAAAGCAGACCAGAGCTATTTGTTTTATCTTACTATAATTCACCAAATGTCCGTCCGTCCGTCTGTCTGTCCGTTCGAAGGTACCGTAAAAACTGCTGAACCGATCGCAACTATATTTTGGGTGGGTAATCCTGGGATCTCCAGGAGTAAAATTGACTTTAATTTTCCCAATTTCAGCTTTGGTCTCCAGCATTCTCAGGTTTGGACTCCCGCATAACATTTGCGTTCGCATAACGTTCATTGTGACGATGTTTTCATTGCGACGATGTTGTTTTCCCGGGTGCCGCACAAACGGCTGCACCGATCGCTGCACGGCTGCACCGATCGGACTCGGTGACCTCGGACAAAGACCTTTTATAAGGACACGGGTTGAATCCCTGCTTGAGAGAATTCCAACCCCCTCCCCGCCATCACGGCCGTCTCTCCAACTCACAATCCCACGAGATATGCGGAAAGGACGACCCAAAACCAATATAAACATCATTAAACATCATTCGTATATAAACATTAAAAGTAAATAATGACCTCGGACAAAGTTCAAATGACGTGAGTTTAATCTCTACTTGAGAGAATTCCACATAGCTATTTGGGCGGTGTATATGCATGCTAACAGTTTGCTGTCTCCATCGATATTGCCACGGCCGTAACACCGATCGGCTCAAAATCCTTTTAACTGTTGATTTGGAAGTTTTTACAATGAAGGAAACACGTATTGGGAGTACATACGACATCGGGAGGACTAACTGCACGCGTCTTCAGTATCAAGCTTAAATCTCTCATGTCGGATCTGAAGAGCGGAATGCTTGGAGAAGTGGTGGGCTACTTCGGCATGAAGGAGGATCAGAAACGTGGACTCCCACACTGCCACATCCTGCTGATACTTGCTCCCGCATGACGTTATTTTCCCGGGTGCCGCACAAATGGCTGCACCGATCGAGATTTAACGGATGTTTATATAAATCGTTTAAAAGAAGAAAAAAAAAGCCTTCAATTTCTGATATTTAGCCTTTTCATTTGGGCCTCCCAATTGAAGCCCTGCCCATAGGGTGGGTACCATTGCTAGTTCTGAAAATAACAGGAAATACACTTTCTCTTAATTTCCAGGATTTCCATGACCGCCTGTGAAATTACATGACTTTCCAGGATTTCCATGACCCGTACAAACCCTGTTGTCAGATGTGACACCGGGAAGCTCCAGAGATTTAAGCTCGTAGAGCGGAAGTCGTGCTCCAGTCAGGCCAGGCCCACTCCACCTAAGGAGTTGATAAAAAGTATTGTTCAAATTGTCCACCGACACAAACCAAAATTAGCCTTGGCTGTCTATTATGCCTCTTGTTAGCTCACCTGGTGTGGTTTATAGATTACAGTAGATCTTCGCTTAGTTCTAAGTAAAACTTACCTCATGGATGTCGGGATTCCTCCAAATGTCTTTGTTTAATGTTATAAACAGCATTAGCGACTGTTAAAAAAGCTAATCATGTGTGTTTGTGGTTTATAATATTTTACAAGTTTGGCTACGCCGCTGTTAGACTTTTGGTCTTGTTTTGAATAGTGTGGACAATAAATAATCCAAGTTACACGTTTAAAAAGCATCGTGAGATAGAAGTGTCTGGCCATTGTAGATCCAGAGAAGCAAAGTGATATGAATTCCCAACTTTCAGTTTAAAATGACTGTGATTCTTTTTGTTATTTCTGACTTGCAGAATCTCTCTAACAACCACTTGGAGTCTGGAGGAGCCGAGGCCTTGGGAAGAATGTTGTACAACAACTGTACTTTAGAGAAGGTCCAATTGTCAGGTATGAGTGGTCCATCGAGATCTTTAAACCCTTTGGTGTGAGTAATTAGCTGAAATATAGTCGCCATTGGATAACATGTTCAATATCTATGCAGACCTGTAAATAATTTATGGCGAACTGGTAATCTCTTAGATCAACAAACCGTTGGGATTCTCAGGTGTCCAATTGTTGTACATTATTGTCGACTAATCCAATAAGTAAATTATCCTGAGATCTTTCTTCCTTTGAGTCATGTTCGTATCATCATGTATAGTACTCGTTTAGTGATGATGAATCCTTTGCTTTGTAGGAAACCATTTTAAGGATGAAGATGCAATGAACCTGTCTCAGGGATTGATGGTAAGTGAGAGTCATTTTCCACATGACTCTGCGTTTCATTGTCTGATGGGAGGTTTTGGCAGGACCAGTGGTGTTAACCCAAATCAGCTTAGCCAAGTTCAAGTTACTTCTACGTTTTAGTTATCCAAGGTAAGTTCAAGTTAGTTATACATTTAAAGTTATCTTAGCTAAGTTCAAGTTAGTTATAAATTTAAAGGGATATAAGCTAGGTTCAAGTTAATTATACTTTAAAAGTTATCTTAGTTAAGTTCAAGTTAATTATACATTTAAAGTTATCTTGGCTAAGTTTAAGTTAGTTATACATTTTAGTCATCTTAGCTAGGTTCAAGTTAATTATACTTTTAAAGTTATTTTGGTTAAGTTCAAGTTAATTATACATTTAAAGTTATCTTGGCTAAGTTTAAGTTAGTTATACATTTTAGTCATCTTAGCTAGGTTCAAGTTAATTATACTTTTAAAGTTATTTTGGTTAACTTCAAGTCTCCATGCATGGCTGGCGGACTTCCTCTCTAGTCGTCGTCAACGTGTGGCCCTGAATGGGTTTCTCTCATCTCCTCTTCCTGTTCAGGCTGGAGTTCCCCAAGGTAGTGTTCTGGGCCCTGTGCTTTTTCTGGTCTTCATCAATGATCTCTCTGACACTCTTGAAAATCCTCTCTATCTCTTTGCTGATGACTCTACTCTCTGTCGCTCCATTCCTCATCCCTCAGATCGGCAGTCTGCAGCCTCCTCACTCTCTGCAGACCTGGACAAAATCACAGACTGGGCAAACAAGTGGAACATGTCTTTCAATCCTGACGAATCTCACGCTCTTACGATGTCTCTCCGAAAAGACCGACTGGACAACCCTCCCATATACTTTCTGAGTAATCCTCTCCAAGAAGTTCTGTCACTCAAGCTTTTGGGTCTCACTATCTGCCATGATCTTTCCTGGGAAAACCACATTTCCAAGCTGGCCTCCAAAGCCAGTCGCCGACTGGGCATCCTCCGTCGTGCGAAGTCCTTCCTTGGCACACCTGACTGAGCTCCTCACCACATACAAGGCTTTCATCCGCAGCTCAATGGAATACTGCTCTCCCCTCTGGGCTGGTGCTCCTGCCTCACACCTAGCTCGTCTTCACGCTGTGGAAACCAAAGCGTTCAGAATCATTGGAATCTCCCGCGATGACGCTATCTCCGAGGGCCTCTCACTCACTCACCGCAGGCAGGTTGGTGGTCTTTCCGTCTTCTACCGACTCCTCTCTGGCCTTGCTCCCCCAGCTCTCTCTGGGCTCTGTCTCCCAAATATTCCTGCATGTCGCACAAGATCTGCCTGCAACCCTCTTATGGTTAAACTGCCAAAATCAAGACTCTCTGCTCACCTTCACTCCTTCATTCCTCTTTTCTCCCGCCTCTGGAACAAACTCCCTCACTCTCTTCAATCCCACTCCTCCCTCCAGGTCTTTAAAACGGCTGTTCACCACCACCTCTTGTCTTCCCCAATCCAAAACCTTGATCTTTTCTACCCCCGCTGATTTCACCCCAAATCCACTTTTTTGAGGTGACTTTTGACTTCTTTCCTGGAAGTCCTTGGTGTCCTTGCGTTTTATACCTATCCTGCCTCCCCCCAGGCCCTCTCCCTCCAAAAACATCTCCCGATGTCCCTGCTCTCAAATGTTGTGTTTGTGTGCTTCCTCCCCTTCTCTCCCCATCTTGTCGACCGCTCCCCTTTTTATATACTTTGTTTGTCTGTTTGATTTGTTTGTGTGATAAATGTTAGCTCTTTCACGAGCCTCGACTCTGGGGGAAAAAAAAAAAAAAATTATATGTTTAAAGTTATCTTGGCTAAGTTCAAGCCCTCTCCCTCCCACACATCTCCCGATGTCCCTGCTCTCAAATGTTGTGTTTGTGTGCTTCCCCTTCTCTCCCCATCTTGTCTACCGCTCCCCTTTTTATATACTTTGTTTGTCTGTTTGATTTGTTTGTGTGATAAATGTTAGCTCTTTCACGAGCCTCGATCCTGTATACAAAAAAAATAAAAAATGTTAGCTACACATTTTAGTTATCTTAGCTGAGTTCAAGTTCGTTATACATTTTAGTTATCTTAGCTAAGTTCAAGTTAGTTATACGTTTTAGTTATCTTAGCTAAGTTCACGTTAGTTATACACTTTAGTTGTCTTAGCTAAGTTGAAGTTAGTTATTCGTTTTAGATATCTTAGCTAAGTTCAAGTTAGTTATACACTTTAGTTGTCTTCGATAAGTTCAAGTTAGTTATTCGTTTTAGATATCTTAGCTAAGTTGAAAGTTAGTTATACACTTTAGTTGTCTTAGCTAAGTTGAAGTTAGTTATTCGTTTTAGTTGTCTTAGCTAAGTTCAAGTTAGTTATACACTTTAGTTGTCTTAGATAAGTTCAAGTTAGTTATTCGTTTTAGATATCTTAGCTAAGTTCAAGTTAGTTATACACTTTAGTTTTCTTAGATAAGTTCAAGTTAGTTATTCGTTTTAGTTATCTTAGCTAAGTTCAAGTTAGTTATACACTTTAGTTGTCTTAGCTAAGTTCAAGTTAGTTATTCGTTTTAGATATCTTAGCTAAGTTCAAGTTAGTTATACACTTTAGTTGTCTTCGATAAGTTCAAGTTAGTTATTCATTTTAGTTGTCTTAGCTAAGTTCAAGTTAGTTATTCGTTTTAGTTATCTTAGCTAGGTTCAATTTAGTTATACACTTTAGTTGTCTTTGCTAAGTTCAAGTTAGTTATTCGTTTTAGTTTGTCTTAGCTAAGTTCAAGTTAGTTATACACTTTAGTTGTCTTAGATAAGTTCAAGTTAGTTATTCGTTTTAGATATCTTAGCTAAGTTCAAGTTAGTTATACACTTTAGTTGTCTTAGATAAGTTCATGCTAGTTATTCGTTTTAGTTATCTTAGCTAAGTTCAAGTTAGTTATACACTTTAGTTGTCTTAGCTAAGTTCAAGTTAGTTATTCGTTTTAGATATCTTAGCTAAGTTCAAGTTAGTTATACACTTTAGTTGTCTTAGATAAGTTCAAGTTAGTTATTTGTTTTAGTTGTCTTAGCTAAGTTCAAGTTAGTTATTCGTTTTAGTTATCTTAGCTAGGTTCAAGTTAGTTATACACTTTAGTTGTCTTTGCTAAGTTCAAGTTAGTTATTCGTTTTAGTTATCTTAGCTAAGTTCAAGTTAGTTATTCGTTTTAGTTATCTTAGCTAAGTTCAAGTTAGTTATTCGTTTTAGTTATCTTAGCTAAGTTCAAGTTAGTTATACGTTTTAGTTATCTTAGCTAAGTTCAAGTTAGTTATTCGTTTTAGATATCTTAGCTAAGTTCAAGTTAGTTATACACTTTAGTTGTCTTAGCTAAGTTGAAGTTAGTTATTCGTTTTAGTTACCTTAGCTAAGTTCAAGTTAGTTATACACTTTAGTTGTCTTAGCTAATTTCAAGTTAGTTATACGTTTTAGTTATCTTGGCTAAGTTCAAGTTAGTTATACATTTTAGTTTTCTTTGCTAAGTTCAAGTTAATTATATGTTTTAGTTATCTTAGCTAAGTTCAAGTTAGTTATTCGTTTTAGTTGTCTTAGCTAAGTTCAAGTTAGTTATTCGTTTTAGTTATCTTCACTAAGTTCAAGTTAGTTATACACTTTAGTTGTCTTAGATAAGTTCAAGTTAGTTATACACTTTAGTTGTCTTAGCTAAATTGAAGTTAGTTATTCGTTTTAGTTACCTTAGCTAAGTTCAAGTTAGTTATACACTTTAGTTGTCTTAGCTAAGTTCAAGTTAGTTATACGTTTTAGTTATCTTGGCTAAGTTCAAGTTAGTTATTCGTTTTAGTTGTCTTAGCTAAGTTCAAGTTAGTTATACGTTTTAGTTATCCCGGCTAAGTTCAAGTTTAGTTATACATTTTAGTTTTCTTCGCTAAGTTCAAGTTAATTATATGTTTTAGTTATCTTAGCTAGATTCTTTGTTCAATGTTAAAGTTATATATTTTGCAGTCCATGTGTTTAAGATAATTCACAAAATGTAGGGCAACATAACTGATGAGACATGGAGGGTTACACTGTTGATACCATGCATAGACTCACCATTGAGTCTTGTTAGACCACAGTGAGTCCCCTTTCCACGTTATTTGTTGTTGCAGAATTTCTACATTAGCAAGGTTTCGCTCTCTCTCAAAATCCCGGTTTTTGAAATGGGGAGAAGGGGAGGAGGGGTGAGGGTTTTCTTGTTTAAACCATTTTCTTCGACAATTCTTCTTGTAGGTACCATTTGGGTCATGAGGTGAGTGTGATTTCATTTTTTTGGGGTCGTAGACAAAAAAGTTTGGGAACACTCTACAGGTGCACACACTCACCTCTGAGCTGTCAAGCGTGGGTTCCAATCTCGGGCCAGCTATAAACTATCAGTCCTATGTTTCACAGGCAGGGTGTGGCTGCGCCATCCCTGAGATGGGCGTTAAACTGGGCATCTCGTCTTGCCAGCATTTGGTGGACATTAAACATCATATGGTGTCCCTCATGAAGAGTAAGCAAGCTATCTCCAGCACCCTGAACAAGTTACAAAATCCTGTCCTAACCTACTTCGTTGAACGTTAGGCTGGGCTAATCGGTTCGTGAGACTTGGGCCAAAAACTTTCTTCGGCCAACCCCACGAGGTGGGAATAATTGTGGCCGTTAAAGACTAATCGTAGGGTATGTGTATGTGGTATTCCCTTTCAAAATTTATTTTAAGGTTAGGTTTAAGTAGAAGTATATAGTACAGCAGATTTTTAAATTTCACATAATGAGGAAGGATAGATCTGTTTTATGCTGGGATTCTTTTTCAGAACAACAACGAGCTGAAGGAGTTGGACCTCAGTCACAATGAATTCTGTGAGAAAGGTGGCAAGTACCTCGGCCATATGTTAGGTGTGTAACCCGTGGCCTTTGCGCGTCACATAAAATGCTTTGTTTTGAAGTCTTATAAAATCGAAAATTATATTTTTTACTGTCTATTCTCCTATATTGCTCTCTTTGCTCTCTCAGTTCTCCAACTCTTCCCAGCAACTCCAGCATGTCTGTGCTCTTCCAATAACATCTTCTTGGATAAAATTCCAAAATCCAACTTTCATCACTTACTTCTCCCATCTATTAAATCAGCTTCTAGAGGCTGTTGTCCTGTCTCACTCTTCCCCCCAGAGATTCAAGCAAGCAATGCACCACTCACTGTCTCTTGTCATTCGCAATTGTGTCCCATGGTCTTTATTACTCCCATCAACCTTTACTAACCCAACCGTCTTACTTGCCAGTTTCAGTGTTTCTTCCCCACCTCCCTTTTCCCTCTTCCTGTTTTATTAATTCCCTTGATGTTTGTCACACAGTCAGTTCTACCTTGCACTTCCATGAGCAATATATTTGTGGTGCGAATTGCCCAGTCTTTCTCCCCTCAGCAACCAATGAAGCACTGGAAATTTTCGATTTGAGTTGGAACCACCTGCACATGAAAGGAGCTGTGGCACTGTGTGCTGGTCTGCGGGTGAGCCTGATACTCCGTGTTCCACAGAATGTCATGCTAAGGCAGTGTTTTAAAGTCGGATTTACCGGACGACCCATCCGTCCTGGTATATGGTCGCCACGACCCCCTGTTATCCCCTACAAGGGTTGAAAAAAAAGACAGGAACGTAGATTTTGTTTTAAATCCATTTTAATCGGAAAATACTGGGTTTATTCAAGTAAGGGTTTTTAACTAAGATGGGGAAAACTGGACTGGGCCGAATAGTGCCAACCCTGACTGCAGGAGTAACAACTAGAACAGCACTCAGTAGAGTGCATACCTCCGCCAGGTTGGCCATGTCACTCAATGGTGAAGAACCACTTAAAAAATTATACCAGCCGCATCCGGATCTTCACCTGAATTGAATGGATTCTTCCTCGTCACACACACAACATGTCCAACAAGTTTCGTCTAAATACATCCATAATTTTTGAGATATCCTGCTATGTATCGTTTTTGGCCCTATCTCCCAATGGTGAAGAATCACTTAAAACATTAAATAATTCTCATATCCGAATCCATATTCAGATCTTCACTAAAATCGAATCGAATCTTCCTTGTCAGATACCCAACCTGTCCACCAGGTTTCGTCCAAATCCGTAAACAACTTTTTGAGATATCCTGCTATGTATGGTTTTTGGCCCTATCTCCCAATGGTGAAGAATCACTTTAAAAATTCTAGTAGCCGGATCCGAATCCGGATCTTCACCAAAATCTAATCATTTAGTCCTTGTCACATACGCCACATCTCTCCCAAATTTCATCCGAATCCGTCCACAACGTTTTGAGATATTTTGTTCACAAACGGACAGACAAATAGACAGGGGTGAAAACATAACCTCCATCCACCTTTGGTGGCGGAGGCAATGAGGCTGGAACCTGGGCCATTTTTATTACCTTTTTGCACACATGTCCATTTGTGGACTAGTCCTACTCAGCGAACATCGTAGCTCACTCTCGACATTGATCGTCCTGTTTCTGGCTTTACTTTTGATCACTATTAAGATTGGAAATGCAGGATCACATGGGTAAGTCATTGGGAACATCACTAGGACTTGAGTAATTACTTAGGGCAGGCAGCTCGCGACCCACCAATAAACCCACTCATGGGGGTCACGACCCACTGTTTGAGATACACTATGCTAAGGGCTTCTCAAGCGCTCCTGAATTGATTGTTGACCATTATCCTCAAATATTTATCAAAATGCACATAAAGTTTCTATTGATGCCTTCGTGTCAGCTCAAACTCGGATGAATCCACCAATACTCATGTTACGTGGTCCTCCCGGTAACTACCTGGTCTTGGTGACCCCCGGACCGTGGGAGGGACCCCGCCAGAAAGATATATGGTTTATACGCTTTCGTAACGCAATCAATATGAATTCCGGTCAAGAAGAAACCCCACACCAAGGATCCGGAATAATCAATAATATATTCCCTGAGCACTCAACAACCATCAACAATGCACAATCAATATTACAAAGATGTAAACTCATCTACAATAACTCTAAGATGGCCATCTTATATATTCCTCACGTGAGCCCCACTCCTGACTCCCTCCGTGGTCAATGTCTCTCACAATGTCTCTCGTCTCCGCACACGGGCGGTTGAACGAACCCCGGGCGGACGTGCTCCAAACGTGCCGTCTCGTACCGGGGACAGCTGCTGCAGCGCACCTCCTTGCCAAGCAACGGGGCAAAACCCAGCGCGGCTTCCAACGCGCGCGAGGCCCCGAAGTGCGACCCGTACGCGTCCTTGTAGACGGGGCAAAACCAAACGCGGTTTGCAACGCGTGCGAGGCTCAACGTGCGACCCGTACGCGTCCTTGTAGACGGGGCAAAACCAAACGCGGTTTGCAACGCGTGTGAGGCTCAACGTGCGACCCGTACGCGTCCTTGTAGACGGGGCAAAACCCAGCGCGGTTTGCAACGCGTGCGAGGCTCAACGTGCGACCGCTTGGTTCCGTGCACGAACTCACGGGGACTTGACGTGTCAAAAGGTAGTTACGCGTCCAGGTAACTCCTCTCGCCAAACGGGTTTCGGAACGCCGCTTTGTCCACGCCGCGCAAGGTCGCTTCCACCTTTGTTCGGAGCGGGGCGAGGAAGACGAAAACCTTCTTTTTCCTCGTGTCTTTTTCTCTTCCTCTCTCGTTTTCGGTCACTTCCGTTTCCGGCCACTTCCGTTTCCGGCCACTCCCTCAGAAGGGCTCCTGACCCTCCAACCACAACAACTACACCACAACTTAATATACTACACACGGATAAGCAAAGACCTGAATGGTAATTCACATACATTCACATAAATATGTAACACTCCCCCCCTTCAAGAAAGAAAGTTTGAACCCAGCGAAAACTTTCTTTGCCGGCCAATTTGGAGAAACCAACCAGATAACTCAACCCCCCCCCCCCCCCCCCCCCCAGATTAACTCAATCTGGACAAAGCGTCCGCCACGACATTGTCCCGGCCCCGTACATGTTCAATTTCCAAGTTGAACCCCTGCAAAGCCAAACTCCATCTCATCAACCTCTGATTTTTATTTTTCATTCTTTGAATGAAGGTTAAGGGGTTGTGATCCGTAAAGACCTTTATGGGAAAGGACGTGATTCCTAAATACACCTCATAATGTTGAAGCCCTAGCAGGAGAGCCAGGGTCTCTTTCTCCACGGTGGCATAATTTGCCTGATGTTTATTGAACTTCTTGGAGTAGTAGCACACGGGGTGGTCCACCCCATCCTCATCTTCCTGTAACAAGACCGCTCCAGCCCCCACATCGCTTGCATCTACGGCCAACTTGAAAGGTGCCTGAAAGTCCGGAGCGGTTAGGACCGGAGAGCTCATTAGTATCGCTTTGACATGGGCAAAGGCCGCCTGACATTTGCCATCCCAAACGAATGGGGTCTCCTTTCTCAACAAACTCGTTAAAGGGGCTACCACATCCGAAAAATTCTTACAGAACCGCCGGTACCACCCCGCCATACCTAAGAATCTCATCAGCTCTTTCTTCCCCTTTGGGACTTGGAAGCGATCGATAGCTTCTACCTTGGCGGTCACTGGTTGTACTTGACCCTGCCCTACTACATGGCCGAGGAACACTACCTGTGCTCTTACAAATTCACTCTTGGCTAAGTTGATGGTCAGACCTGCCTCGGACATCGTCTGAAAAAATGCATGGATTTGCTTAATATGGTCTTCCATGGTCATGGTGTGGATGATTACATCATCCAGATATGCCTCCACCCCCTCCAGGTCTGCAATGAGCCTATTAATCAGTCGTTGAAATGTCGCCGGCCCGTTCTTCAACCCAAAAGGGAGGACCTTGTACTGATATAACCCATTCGGAGTGACCAAAGCTGAGATTTCTTTGGCTCTATCAGTAAGAGGGATCTGCCAATACCCTTTCAGCAAGTCAAATTTGGTAACAAATTTAGCTGGGCCTATTCGATCAATACAGTCGTCAATCCTCGGGAGCGGATAGGAGTCGGTCTTGGTCACTGCATTCACCCGTTTTAAATCCGTACAACACCGGAAGCTGCCATCGGGTTTCGGAACCAACACACATGGGGAGCTCCATTCACTGTTGCTTGGTTCGATGATGTCATTGTCCAACATATATTGCATCTCCTTCCGAAGGTACTCCATCTTCACCGGGTTCATCCGATAGGGGTGTTGTTTCACTGGAGTGGCCTCCCCCACCTCGATATCATGATATACTAAGTCCGTACGACCAGGTACATCTGTGAACAAATGTTTAAATTCGAACATTAGGCTGGACAGTTGTCCTTGCTGTTCCCTTGTTAAATGACCTAACTTCTCATCCAAATGATTCAACACTTCGGTGTTCGTCAATTTGGGGCAGGCCTGGTCATCCAAGTTATCAAACTTCACACCGGCGTTTCCGTCCATTGTCACCGGTACGACCGGTGAGACAGGAACTACGTCTTCCACCGGTTCCCTCTCATGATATTTCTTCAGTCGGTTGACATGACACAACTGTCGCTTTTTTCGTCGGTCGGGAGTGGTCACCACGTAGTCTGTCTCATTCACCCTCTCCTCCACTGCATAAGGACCGAAATACCTAGCCTGGAGGGGCTGACCTGGAACGGGCAGCAATACTAACACCCGGTCCTGAGGACTGAAATTCCTTATCTGCGAGGTCTTGTCATGTCTCTCCTTCATTTTCCCCTGGGCCCTTCTCAAGTTCCGTCGTGCCACCTCACACGCCTTTGCCAATCGGTTTTTTACTGTGGCCACATACTCCACCATCGGTGTCCGGGACTCCTGTAGTAACCACTGTTCTTTCACCAATTTCAACGGTCCCCGCACTGCGTGTCCAAACACCAGTTCAAACGGGCTGAATCCCAAGGAGTCCTGCACGGACTCCCTCGCCGCAAACAACAATAGGGGTATCCCTTCATCCCAATCCTTGGCACATTCAAAACAATACGTTCGGATCATATTCTTTAAAGTCTGGTGAAACCTTTCCAGGGCCCCTTGGCTCTCGGGATGGTAGGCGCTGGATCTTACTTGTTCCACCCCCAACAGGTGTACCACTTGCTGGAACAGTGTGGACATGAAATTGGTCCCCTGATCCGATTGAATGATCCTAGGTAGGCCAACCCAAGTGAAAAATTTAATCAAGGCCTTTGCAATAACTGCCGCCGTTATTTTCCTCAGAGGCACTGCCTCGGGGAACCTGGTGGACGCACACATGATGGTCAGTAAGTATTGATGTCCAGCTTTGGTTTTGGGTAAAGGGCCCACACAGTCCACAATGACTCGGCTGAATGGCTCTTCAAAAGCTGGATTTGGCTTTAACGGGGCGGGGGGGATTTTTTGATTCGGCTTTCCCACCAGCTGACAAGAATGGCAGGACTTGCAGAACTCCGCCACATCCCGTCGCAGTCCCGGCCAGAAAAAATGTACCAATATCCTGTCACAGGTCTTGTTCACTCCCAGGTGCCCGGCCCAAGGGGTCTCATGTGCCAGACTCAAGATCTCCTTCCGGTACAGCGGTGGCACCACAATCTGATAGTGAACTTTCCACTCATCGTCTGCGGGCACCTCCGGGGGCCTCCATTTCCTCATTAGGGTTTCCCCCTTCATGAAATACCCCACAGGTATCTTCGTAGCCTCTTCTTCCGTAACGGCTTTCTCAATTAACCTCTGGATCTCCGAGTCTTCGTGTTGTTCTTCCACTAGTCTCCTTCGGACCAGCGCGGTTTGCTCCACTTCGTTCTCCGCGGTCTCCGACGGACACTCCACGTCCCCTTGCGTTCCAGACGCTACCATTTCTCGAAATTCCTGGGAATCCCTCCCCTGGCTATTTCCCTTTTTCGAGTTGTCTTCCCGTACCTCTAAGGGTTCCAACTCCCCCTCTCTTTCTTCCTCCTTCTCTTCCGCGTGCTTTCTACCCATAGCCCGAGTCACTGCACAGGATGGAAAGATACCCGGAATCTCCATCTCTAACCGAGTGGTGTTATTTTCCTTACTGGGCTTGTCCACCATTATTGGATTACCCGAAACTCGCCCCCCGGCCAAATCATTCCCGATAATAAAAGAGATTCCCTCCACAGGAAGGGTGGCTTGTAAGCCTACGGTGACCGGCCCGGATACCAACTCAGAACTCAACTGGATGACATGAAGCGGAGCTTTAACATAGCCCCCGACCCCCTGTAAAAGCACACTAACCCCAGTTGCCGTCTTCCCCGACAATGGCAAAATGCCCTCCAGCATCAACGATTGGTGTGCTCCTGTGTCCCTCAATACCCTAACTGGCTTCTGGTTACTCGGGTCGCCATCCAGCGACACGAACCCCTCTGAAATGAAATGTTTGTAGCCCTCCTGAACAAGGTTCTCCCGGGACGCCGTACCTTTGACAGGGGAATCTTCCCCCAGCTCTGCTCTCCAAGAATGATTTCTCACACTTGCCAGTGCATTCGGAGTCGCACTAGACTGATTCCGTTCCGGGTTCTCCCTTTTTCGGAGGTAACATTGGGACATCAAGTGTCCAGTTTTATGGCAAAAAGCACAAGTAGGCCCGGGGGAGAACCTCGGGGTCGGCCTTGAGCCCCCCGAAAAATAAGTTTGTCTTGGGCCCGTAGCCCTCGGATTTCTAACCGTTGGGGTATCATAGTTGTCCCCATAATCATCTCGAGGCCGCCGCCATGTAAGGTCGTTCTCCGCACCGGGTGTTCCATAACTCCCCTGCTGAAGTCTAGGCGAGGAGTTAGGTTTGTGGATCCCTATTCGGTGGGTTAAGGCATAATCATCTGCCATGGTGGCTGCGTCCCACAACTTCGGTACTTTCTTTTCCTGCAGGTACACTTTGATGTCCTCGTGGACACACTGCTGGAATTCCTCCACCAGGATCAAGTCCCGCAATGTCTCGAAGTCTTTCCCGACTCCTTTTGACTCACACCACCGATCAAACATATTTTCTTTCACTCTGGCAAACTCCACATGGGTCTCACTCTCCCTCTTCCTGGCATTCCTGAATTTTTGCCTGTAAGCTTCCGGAACCAACTCATACGCTTTGAGGATGTGCGTCTTCAGTACCTCATAATCTGCACATTGGTCCATTGGTAGCGCCGAATAAATTTCCTGAGCTTTCCCCACCAGCACACTTTGCACGAGTATGGTCCAGGCCTCCTCCGGCCAGTTTAATTGTCGAGCCACCTTCTCAAAGTGTGGAAAAAATTTTGCGACTTCTTTTTCACTGAACGGTGGAACCAGCCTCACATGTCTGCCCACATCCCAGGCTTTCTGGTTAGGTGTCGACCCCGTCAGCAAGGGTGGTGCCTCTCCCCGTTCTCTCATTAACTCCAGCTCCTTGAATTTGATTTCTTGCTGAAGCTCCATGTCACGTTCCTTTAATTCCCTTTCCGCTTTTCTCTCCTCTGCTTCGAGTTCCCTTGCAGCTCTCCTCTCCTCTGCTTCTGCTTTCCTTTCCTCTGTTTTCATCCTTTCCTGGAGTTCTCGTTCCACTCTCCTTTCCTCTGCTTGTTTCTCTTCTCTCCTCTCTTCTGCTTTCCTTTCTTCTTCTGCTCTTTCCTTTTCTGCTTTCCTTTCTTCTTCTGCTCTTTCCTTTTCTGCTTTCCTTTCTTCTTCTGCTCTTTCCTTTTCTGCTTTCCTTTCTTCTTCTGCTCTTTCCTTTTCTGCTTTCCTTTCTTCTTCTTTAATCCGTTCCTGGCTCCGTAACTGCAACTCCAGTTTCCGGAGCTCAACGTCTTCTGGTTCTTCGGGTAGCCACTCCCAGGCTAACTCGTCCCATTTTCCTAATCCCACCATAGATTGTATCACCGTGGCCTGCAACTCTGCCTTCCTCAAATTAGTTCGGACCTCCAAGTTAAAATGTTTGGCCAATTTCAAGAGGTCCGACTTTAGCAACGCTCGGAACTGTGCCTCACTCGGTGTTACCCCAAAGTTCTGTGCCACAAACGCCATGGTGCCTATCGTTAACACCTGTTAACCTTCACCCAAGACTTTACCCCAATTTCTCAACAAATTTTTTTTTACCAATTAATAATTAATTAATAAATTTTAATTAATAAAAAATATTATTATTTTATTATTTTATACAATTTTAAATCCCGGACGTAGACCCAATTGCGAAACCGCAAATCGTAATTTGGACGAGCCCCCAATTCTGTTACGTGGTCCTCCCGGTAACTACCTGGTCTTGGTGACCCCCGGACCGTGGGAGGGACCCCGCCAGAAAGATATATGGTTTATACGCTTTCGTAACGCAATCAATATGAATTCCGGTCAAGAAGAAACCCCACACCAAGGATCCGGAATAATCAATAATATATTCCCTGAGCACTCAACAACCATCAACAATGCACAATCAATATTACAAAGATGTAAACTCATCTACACTAACTCTAAGATGGCCATCTTATATATTCCTCACGTGAGCCCCACTCCTGACTCCCTCCGTGGTCAATGTCTCTCACAATGTCTCTCGTCTCCGCACACGGGCGGTTGAACGAACCCCGGGCGGACGTGCTCCAAACGTGCCGTCTCGTACCGGGGACAGCTGCTGCAGCGCACCTCCTTGCCAAGCAACGGGGCAAAACCCAGCGCGGCTTCCAACGCGCGCGAGGCCCCGAAGTGCGACCCGTACGCGTCCTTGTAGACGGGGCAAAACCAAACGCGGTTTGCAACGCGTGCGAGGCTCAACGTGCGACCCGTACGCGTCCTTGTAGACGGGGCAAAACCATACGCGGTTTGCAACGCGTGTGAGGCTCAACGTGCGACCCGTACGCGTCCTTGTAGACGGGGCAAAACCCAGCGCGGTTTGCAACGCGTGCGAGGCTCAACGTGCGACCGCTTGGTTCCGTGCACGAACTCACGGGGACTTGACGTGTCAAAAGGTAGTTACGCGTCCAGGTAACTCCTCTCGCCAAACGGGTTTCGGAACGCCGCTTTGTCCACGCCGCGCAAGGTCGCTTCCACCTTTGTTCGGAGCGGGGCGAGGAAGACGAAAACCTTCTTTTTCCTCGTGTCTTTTTCTCTTCCTCTCTCGTTTTCGGTCACTTCCGTTTCCGGCCACTTCCGTTTCCGGCCACTCCCTCAGAAGGGCTCCTGACCCTCCAACCACAACAACTACACCACAACTTAATATACTACACACGGATAAGCAAAGACCTGAATGGTAATTCACATACATTCACATAAATATGTAACACTCACGTGAGATTGCATTTTTATAAACAGGTTACAAAACCATTAAAGTTCACAATAAATGCATTTCTAATCGACACTATGAAAGTTAATTTGTGTATTTATTTGTTTTTGTATATATGCTTCAAAAACTAAAAACTACTGAACCAAATTTCACATGTTGCCTAAGGGTACCCCAAGTATGGTTTATGTTGTGGTAGAATATCTGGGGGAGGGGGTTCAAGGTAGGGGGAAGACCCCAATGCTCACTATGTAACTGCGCACCATAGAGCGCTCCCGGTGGTAGCTTGTATGCCAAATCATCTTCTTCTTCTTGTATAAAGAAAGCTCTTCTTCTTCATAATATGCATTACGGTGATGTTGAAATCTGCGTGAGAATAATTGTAATTTTTACCCTCGCCTGAGGAGAGGGTATTGCATTTGAGTCAGTTTGTCTGTCCGCACAGAATAAATATGATTTTCTCTGCAACCGTTGGTCGGACCGACAGGAAATTTATTACCATAGGTGCTATTCAACTATTCCTATTCAACTATCCAACTTCTGATACCTGTAGAAATTGATAATGACAATTATGACGTCATAGATCACGTGGTTCGGCCGCCATCTTGAAAAACCGAAAAACGTTGCACCTCCATATCTCCGAAACCACTGCATAGAAAAAATTGAGACATGGCTCATTGTAAAGAACTCTGCATGGGGAATAAAATATGTTAATGATGATGTTATAGGTCCCTCCATTATGACGTCATAATTCGACAAGTACAAAACTTCATCCGATCAGATGAAATTTATTGAGCGTCATGTAGGCATACATTGGAGGAGAAAAATAAATAAATAATGACGTCATCAGTCACGTGGTTCGGCCGCCATATTTGTTTTAACACAAAAGCCTTAAAAACCACTGAAAATACATCCTGGCGAGGGTTTGCAATCTCTGATTGCTCTTTTTCTTGTTCAAAATGTTTCATTTCACTCAGTCTAATTGGAGGTTCAAACCAAAGCCATCCATCAGTGAGCTTTGCAGCGAAGCGGAAGTGATTTTTGCTCACACCATATATAAGCAGCAAGGATGATTGAGGAAGATGATGTTAGCTGACTTACAAGCAGATTTATGGAAAATGACCTCGGGCAAATGATGGAGTGAATCGAGCAGAATGTTTGTGAACTACAACATGTCAACTTTTAAAGCCATCAGCGAAGCGACGGGTAAAAATATAGAGTTATTTTATCAATGAATGAAAGACGTGGAATAAAATTTGCAGTGATAGAATACCATGGTCTATGATGATTTTATATTGCCAGTTGTTGTTGGAATCAGCAAGGAGTTTTATCAAAGTGATTGGATAAGTCTGCCCACGGAGCGGAGATGGGATTTTGCAATTGTGTGTGTGTATATACAGTCACGTGAAAAAGTAAGTACACCCCGTGTACAGTTTTGACTTTTTCAACATATTTCAACATACAGCTATTTGATCCTCATTTCAACAATATTGATAGATAAAGGTGATATAATATAACAAATATCATGAAACATTTACATTGTGTAGTCCATTGTAGAATTTAAATAAACATAAATGCAAATTTCGCATGTGGAAAAAGTAAGTACACCCTTGGCTCTAATCAGTGGTATTGCACCCTTTGGCAGAAACAACCTCAAGTAGGCGTTTCTTATAACTGTCTACCAGTCTCTGACATCGACTGGGAGAAATTTTTGCCCACTCCTCCATGCAGAATTCTTTCAGCTGTGCGATGTTTGAGGGGTTTCTTGCATGCACAGCTCGTTTCAAATCCCCCCACAACATCTCGATGGGATTTAGATCCGGGCTTTGACTTGGCCATTCCAGAACCCTCCATTTCTTTCTTTTCAGCCATTCCTTGGTGGATTTACTGGTATGTTTAGGGTCATTGTCATGTTGCAAGGTCCACCTTCGGTTGAGCTTCAACTCTCCGACAGATGGCCTCACATTATCCTCATGCACCCTCTGGTACAATGAAGAATTCATAGTGGATTCTATGATGGTGAGCTGCCCAGGCCCTGATGCAGCAAAGCTGCCCCAAACCATAATATTTCCACCCCTATGCTTTACAGTTGGTATCAGGTTCTTGTGGTAAATGCTGTCTTTGGTTTTCGCCAAACATGTCTTCTGATACTGTGGCCAAATAGCTCTACCTTTGACTCATCTGTCCAGAGCACATTGTTCCAGAAGTGCTGGTCTTTGCCTTGGTGTTCATTGGCAAACTTTAATCTTGCCCTGATGTTCTTTCTGGACAGCAAAGGTTTCCTCCTGGCACACCTCCCATGTAGATCAAATTTGTGCAGCCTCTTTCTAATGGTAGACCCATGCACTTTGACATAAACAGTGGCAAGAGCTACCTGTAGGTCCCGTGATGACATTCTGGGGTTCTTAGAGACTTCTTTCAGCATCTTGCGGTCTGCTCCTGGGCTGAACTTGCTGGGGCAGCCTGGCCTGAACAAGTTGGCAGTTGTTTGGAATCTTCTCCACTTGTAGATGATCTTCCGGACAGTCGAATGATTGATTTCAAATTGTTTGGAGATCTTTTTAAATCCCTTCCTAGACTCGTAGGCATCTATAACCTTCTTTCTGAAGGCCTCAGAGAGCTCTTTTGATCTAGGCATGGTGACGCCGCACACTTCAACAACAAAGAGCAAACCAAACTAAATGTTTGAGGTTTAAATAAGACAGGTTCCTCCAAGATCCTCTCTAACGATGTTCTAATCATTTGCACCTGAGCTGGTGCACCTGATTCTAATTTTAGGTGTTTGAAGTAGTGATAAATGTAGGGGTGTACTTACTTTTTCCACATGCGAAATTTGCATTTATGTTTATTTAAATCATACAATGGACTACAAAATGTAAATGTTTCATGATATTTGTTGTATTATATCACCTTTATCTATCAATATTGTTGAAATGAAGATCAAATAGCTGTATGTTGAAATATGTTGAAAAAGTCAAAACTTTACATGGGGTGTACTTACTTTTTCACGTGACTGTATATATATGTGTGTGCCCTTGGTTGTTGTCTCCACATGCCGGTTTCTGAAGGTGGAACGGAGTCCTCCCATGTCTCGAAGTATCCACCTCCGTTTCAGTAAGGGATCATGATTCATGCACCGGTTTGTGAAGTTTTCTTCTTCTCAAAGTTTTGTTCCGAGGATTCTTGAGGATCGTCACCGAGCCTCGGACAGCTTCCAACTGCAGTTCGTTTGTTGTAATATTCCCTGGGATGGTTTTTTAAGATCTCTGTAAGATTCCTCTTTATCATTCCCGTTGCTCCAATAATCACTAGTACCATATCGGTGCTCTTCAGCTTCCAGGATCTTTTCAAGTTTCACTTTAACGTGTGTGTATGTGTGACGTTTTGTTTTTGTAAATACCTTTAATGCTGAATAACATTGCTTGTTGAACGAGAATGGCACTCGGTAGAGCACATACCTTCACCAACCTGAACAGTTTACATTTTGTATCCCATTGATAGGCCGGATATGGATCTGGACCTGAGACAAAAAGATTGTTCTCGTCACCTACCTAACTCATCCACCAAGTTATGTCATCATTCATCCACAACCTTTTGAGATATCATGTTATGTATGGTTTTTTGGCCCTATCACTCAATGGTAGGAATAACATAAAAACTTCTAGTATCCGGATCTAGAGTTTCACTAAAATCGAATAAATTTGGCCTTGACAAACACCCAACCTGTCCACCAAGTATTGTCCGAATCCATCCATAACCTTTTGGGATATTCTGCTACAGATAAACATCTTCGGTGGCGAAGGTCATAAGCACGATTGCTGTGTTGCATGCAAGACAGATAACCTGGCAGTGTTTGAATCCAGGTGATGAAATTGGCTGAATTCATGATTCCTCCATCCGATAAACCCCTAAACAGGGAAACACAACTTTAACACACCTACACTTGGCATGGAATGGTCTTGCAACAGAGGGAGCAGTTGCGATGGCAGAAGCCCTCAAGCTGAATTCGACTCTGGTGTACTTGGACCTAAAGAAAAACCGCATTGGGAACCATGGTGCAGAGGTCTTGGCCAACGGTCTAGAGGTCAATGAGTCATTGAAAACCCTAAAGGTAGGCAAATAATTGGGTAAATTCTGGATGTGTTGTTTGATTCTGAAGTGTTTGATTTTTATTTATTTACCTGTGTTTCTAAATTAGATGGTTGGGACAAGCTGAACTTTAAATCAACAAGTGGATTATAATTGGCAGGGACATTGCTTTCTGGAAAGGTTCAAGGACTAGTACACATGAGAGGTTGCCATTGACCATCCAAATTTACCTCAACCTTTCTGAGTGAGAATCAAATAGGACATAATGACTGCTAATGGATTTCTACAGCTCTCGCACAACTTATTCGATGTGGATGGTGCCAAGGCTCTTTTGACATCTCTGAAGAAGAACCACATATCTAAGCTGCAAGAGTTGGATGTTTCGGTAAGTTGAACATCTCCTTCTTTTAAACTCGCAGTTACTCACGCTGTCGACAAGTTGTAGTTTCATTTTTCGTATGCACCTTGTGGCTGCTGGTTGCATCATTACTGGGAGCGTGAATGGGCCGCTGTTGCAGTGCCCCCTGTATCCATTAAGCTGGTACTCATTTGCCTCGGAAGGATGACAGACTGAGTCAAACCACCTGGTATTATCTAACGGCACGACAAGGGCTCAAACCCAAGACCCAACGATCTTAAACCAGCCACAGTGTTGTAGTTGAAATATATATATTTTTAGAGATAACATGGCCTTGTGATGGTCTGTTGACAATATTTTAGGTCTTCGGAATTAAGAATGATCCATCCTGCCTGGCATGTGAATTTGCGAACAGACGTATGTCTATTTTTTTAGACAGTAACTGTGAACGATGCCTTCTTGCGGCTTTTGGAGTCGCTGCAAGATCAATCTGACTTGGTCGTGGAACATGGACGCCTAACAGACTCCGCACTCCTCAGGCCAAGACCATACGTGGAACCAATGAAAGCCATTGAGGTACCATATTGTCGTCAAGAAGCACCTTAAGCTTCATCAAGGGTAAACATTACGCTTCAATCCTTCTTTCCTGGTTGTCCTCGCAGTTTCCATGTGTTTTATACCTCTCCCACCCCCCCTCACCCCCCCCCCCCCCGCCCCCACTTCCCGTGCCTCCTCCTCCCCAATCCCTCTCCCTCCCACAGATCTCCCGATGTCCCTGTTCTCTACTGTTGTACTTGTGTGCTTCCCTCTCTCTCCCCATCTTGTCTCCCACTCCTTTTATCTTGTTTTATGTGTCCGTTTGTTTTTATATGATTAATGTTAGCTCTTACACGAGCCTCGATCTTGTACACACCAGGAAAAAAATTTGGGTCGATTATCTCAACAAAACTACACAAACACATTTTTAGAATACTGTACATTAAAATTATATAATGTAACTTACTGCAATATCTATCCAAGTGCAAATACCAATTCGCAAATGTTAGTAGGATGCATGCTGCTGTATAATTGTTTTCTTCATGATCCAGATGTATTTGAAAAAGAACAAACTTCGACTTTGGGAATTCTTCCACAGCATGGAAAAAGATGGCAGTAAAAGGATTCCCATTGCTGTGTTCAGGAATATGATACAGGTCTGTTTCGTGAGCAGCGAGAATGTTGTGTGAACGTGAAAGAATCAAATATTGTGAGTTTTCACCAAGGTAGCACAGGGTGAGGGGTAAAACATCCAGGAGAGTGATGATTGCAGGTACCTCACCCCATCAAGCCTCTAACTTATCGAGTGTCGGCGGTAATTGGAGCCACCCACAGGCCAGACCAAACAGATACTGTACTGGCATTTGACTAGGAATGGTACTGACAACTTCAATATCCTCAAAAACAGGACCAGTTCTGAAGCTTAGAAACTGCTTCCAGCCTGCAGGAGCACAGTTAGATATTTATTTGAATACCTGACTGATGTACCATACTCTGTGTTAGACAGTTGGTATTGCCGTAGCAGTTTCTTGCACAGTTAGCAGTTTCTGCAGGAGTTTTCACAGCAGTTTCTGCAGGAGCACAGTTAGATATGTATTTGAATACCTGACTGATGTACCATACTCTGTTAGACAGTTGGTATTGCCGCAGCAGTTTCTTGGCATGGGATCATGCCAGACGGATTGCCATCTCTCTCCCAGCAGTAGTCCCAGGTATTTGTAGCTTATCCAGGGTGCTAGCAATGATTCACCGACTCTTCACAAAGTCATCGTGGGATCGTTAGTGTCCACCAAGTAATCTCGACAGATGGGACACCAGTTTAACGGCACACACATTGATGAATCACCCAGCCTGCGACACACGGGGATGGCAGTTTTTAGCTGGTCCGAGATTCGAACCCAGGCTAGCCAACTTAGTAAATGACACGTGAGGATGAAGACCTACCAAAAACAGACAGCACTTTTCATGCAGCATGGGATTGGCCAGAAAATTGGAACATCATTGGAATTGATGGGACGCTAAAACTAGGCATCTCGTCTGTCGGAATTAGCTGCTGGACATTAAAAACTCCTCGGCGAAGAGTATGCAGGCTATCGCTGGCACCCTGAACAAATTGAAGCTTCCTGAGTCGGAGTGCTGTCCCATCCAGGATTGTAGCCGAGTCATTGCTTTGGCAGCACCAATGGCTTGGTACATGATGACAATCATTGGATTCAACAAAAAATACCGGGCATGGTGAGCATTACTATATGCATCCAGAATCGCTTAGGGACCCTTTTTTGCAACGTTGACAAGGTATCAGGTGATGAGGATGAAGGAATGCAAAGGATATGAGACCACAAACTACACGCCAAAATAAGCTCCTTTTGCAGCCAAAAAAAAGAAAATGACTGATTATCACAAGAAGTAGTTGCTGTGGCATCTATGCCTTTATCCCTGTTATGTGCAAAATGGTGGTTTGTTCTGTTTCAGAAACTGAACATCCCAACAGACAAAGTGCAGACGAATTACCTACTAGAAAGGTTGAATAAGAACAAAGATGGCTACATCGATTACAGGTATTAACGAAAGTTTGTATTGCCAGCTTCCCGGGTTGAATCTAGTAGCATGTCATGCGCTGCCAGAATAGATGAACGTTCCTGATTCTAAACAAACGTTATTTTTAAAGCACGTGGTGTGATTACAATGGAATTGACCACACAATTAGAATCACCTTCTGGCATGTCATTTTGGATCAAATCGATGATATTCTGCATGACCGTCTCATACAGATTTTGGCAAATGGAGATTTTGTTGCAGCTCTTGCATATATTACCTGGTAGATGTGAGCTTTCCTGCAGGCTCCCATTCCATGTTCCCAGATGTGTTTGATTGTAGTAATGTCAGCATTAGCAAAACGTAATCTGCTTGTTGTTGTCACCTACCCAACTCGACCACCAAGTTTTGTCATAATCAATCCACAAACGTTTGTAATATCCTGCTGAATAGTTTTTGGCTCCATCTCTCAATAGTGAAGAATCACTTAAAAAAACAAAAAAAAACATCTTATCTGGATCTGCATCCAGACCTGCACCAAAATCGAATCGATTCTTCCTTGTCGCACACCCAACCGGCACACCAATTTCGTCCGAATGCGTCCAGAACTTTTTGAGATCCTGCTCACAGACAAACTGACAGACAAACAAATAGAGGTGAATGAAGGTGGACGGAGGTACAGTGAAGCGACTGATTCAACAGTGGTAATTTGTGGAGGTTGAGTGTGGTCGTAAACGCGACATTACCTTTGGCCAACATCCCTCAGTGTTTGTACGTGTTGGCCTCCTGCGTTTTTGCATGAGGTTGGCAAAATACTGTCCTAAGATTTTCATTTTGTACGGCATATTGTCCATAAGCAAGATTCCCTTGGCTTCACAGTGCAATCGAACACATGATCTTGCTGTCTAACGCTCGAGTGCAAATTGTTTTTGGTGGCAGCGATTCCTGTGCTTCCAATGTGTCGATTCCAATTTGGTTTCAACATGTTGGTGGTGAAGCCACATTTTGTCAACAATTCACCCGTCGAGTGATAAAGTCAGCTGGATCTGTGATTAATAGTTCCATAATCTTAAACAGGATGCAAAGTTTGGGTGCTGTTTGATGTCCAGCATGAGTGTTGAGGTTAGAGGTGTTTGCCCTTGAATATTCCAAAGTGTTTGCGGATCAATGCCAAATCCCAAGTTCTGTGGATATTTCATTGTGGGAAATGGTGTTTAAGGTTGTAATAACATGAACATCCAAGTACATCAGAGTTGAGTTTACTAGCAAAATTGATCAATGCCCACTGTTTCTCAATGATCACATCTATATATATAAAACACAGTTTGTGTGTGTGTGTGTGTGTGTGTGTGTGTGTGTGTGTGTGTGTGTGTGTGTGTGTGTGTGTGTGTGTGTGTGTGTGTGTAATGTTACCAATAGACTCCTAAACGGAGAGGCTTACGTGCTTGATATTTGACATAGACATGGCCATTGAGCGTGGGACGAACATGGCCGAGCTCAAAATATTTGACGATCCATATTTTTTATTCATATTTACCTCAGCGCATTTCAGCACACGGAATCAACGGAATCAGAGCAGGTGGGCGCGATTCGCTCAGAGCGATCACGTGATGACGATATGACGCTATGAAAAAAAAAAATCGCTATGACGCTATGAAAAAAAAAATCGCTATGACGCTATGAAACGCTATGAACGATATGACACTATGAACGCTATGACGCTATGAAAAAAAAATCGCTATGACGCTATGAAAAAAAAAATCGCTCACTTTGCCAAGGGGCTCGCTCCCCCCGTTCCCCTCCCCTCCCCCACCCGGCAATGCCGGGTACTTCTGCTAGTGCCTTATAATGAGACCAGATGCAATAACCAGAAAGATAAAACTTTTACTCATCAATTTTCTGACGCTTGCATCAATTTCCACCCAAACAATATAGCCACGACTTGTGCAAAGCAGACATCTTGTAATTTTTCCAGTGGCTTTGCCTTTCACCGGAACTGTGCTGTGCTGTTGTGTTGAACTGACAATTTTAATCTACAGGAACCTGAAGTGTGAGCACAAACTCCAGCTGGTAAAGAATCGCTGCATTCAACTGCAAGAAAGAAGAAAACAGCAAAGGGAGGACGATGTTCGGAACATCGTCCGGATCGCCTTTCCTGTACCAAGCCTCCAATTCCTCCCTGTGGCGCTCGGTTCCTCAATCCATGGAGCACTTTACCCATTCAACCATAAAAGGACAACCAATTGCATGGTAGCTCCTCCTGATGGTCATATTGAACATGGCGGTGTGAAACACGGCGGTGTGAAACAATATGAAGCAACTGAAAGTCATGCAGCAAGAGTGACCGAGCGCAGGTGTGCAGCATGTCTGGCTCGCAGGACAAGTGAAGTCCGCAAGCAGGTTTCAAAAGCCCATGTGATTGCTTAAATGCAATAAATTGGCAACACCAGACCCGTTATTGCCCAAAGAACAATAAAAAAGGTAAATTTGTGTTTTTATTTTACTGTATAATTTAATACTGTTCTCTGAACATGTCCAGTATGTCCCGTGCAATAAATATAACTACATAGTTGTGCACTGAAATACAATATTGTCACTCCATGTCGTACTTCCAAATTAATGATGAACATAGTCGGGATTTTTCATTTGACATTAACGGCCTATTTCCTCAACACAGCCAGACTGGGCAGACGGTGTCACACAGTGTGTTTGTCCAATAAAAGGTCATCAAGACAGATTCTGCATCTTGATTGGTTTGAAAACTCTCAGCACACCCAGATAATCAGTGAGAATAGGCTATTTCTATCAAGTTGTGGTGTTAGACATATAGTGTGCTAACATAACCCAAAACACAAACTTTGATATCAAAATACAATGCATCTCACTCCACAGTAAAAATCCGACTCGAGATGTCACCGAGCATCCAATTAATTCCCTCCAGTAGGTTCTTCCCAGTCACCGCACTACACTCGAGGATGCACCAATGGTGCATCTTGATGTTCTCCAAGTTTAGTGCCTGTAAGGATTAAATAAATAAGTAAAATGGTTTAGTGCCATTCATGTCACGCACACAAAATTAAAATTTTCATTTTCGCAGCAAAAATGAAGTTGATATTGCATGAAAACTTTATCGATGGCATTGAAATAAAATGCATTGTCGATTGGTTGCTGCTCACCTCCCTGATGTCCGTCGCTCGCAGCGCACCTGGCAGATCCTGCTTGTTTGCAAACACTAGTAGGGTGGCACCAGTCAATTTCTGCAAAACGGTGAGTCAACAATTACTAAACAAAAAGTTATAGCCAGAGAGGCAGCGCTGCAGCTGAACATTATAATGATGCAAATATTTACATGTTAATTACTCCCTTTCAAAAATATAACTTTTTCATTTGGTCGGTTTCTACAAGGTTGCATGGGCTCCATATTTTCCTCTAAGAGTTAAGCTGTGGAAAGTGTAATCCCACGTTTAATTAAAAAAAAAAATAATAATAATAATTTTTTTAATGCTTTATCCATTCAGTATAGCTCAATCTGGTATGCACATCAATACACAATCTCAACCTAATCACATAGTGGAAATCAACAATGTTGCCACATAGTGCAAGTTTAACAAGACAGCGCAACCAGAGATTGCAAACCCTCGCCAGGACGTGTTTTCAGTGGTTTTTAAGGCTTTTGTGTTAAAACAAATATGGCGGCCGAACCACGTGACCGATGACGTCATCATTTTTTTCTATACCAATTTATCTCGAGATTATGCTCAAGAAATTTCATCTTGATCGGATGAAGTTTTGTAGTAGTCGAATTATGACATCATAATGGAGGCACCTATGACATCATCATTAACATATTTTATTCCCATGGAGAGTTCTTTACAATGAGCCATGTCTCAATTTTTTCTATCGAGTGCTTTCAGAAATATAGAGGTGCAAAGTTTTTCGGTTTTTCCAAGATAGCGGTCGAACCACGTGACCTATGACATCATAATTATTTTTTTAAATTCTACAGGTGGAGTTGCACCTATGGTGAAAATTTCCTGTCAATCGGACCAACGGTTGGAGAGAAAATCGTATTTATTCTGTGCGGACAAACAGACAAACGGACTCAAATGCAATACCCTCTCCTCAGGCGAGGGTACTCGAGCAAAGTCAATGGCGCACCATCGCAAATCCCCACGCTTCGCATCTAAAGCAAAGTTGAAAGATGGCAAAAAATTCCACCATGAATGACCTAATATCGAATTTTGAGTTAAAAAAAAAAATCTGTTTTGACCCCTGTAACCACAAGTCCCAACCCTCTGTGGCATGAACTGGGGGTCAAAGCCAAAAAAGTTGCGTATTTCATGCTTACTCTGTTTATTGCATATACAAAGTTTCATCAAAAACGTGCCCATAATTGCATTTTTTGCTTTTTGACCCCATCCCAGGGTGCGGGGGCCAAAAATGATACTACTATTGCACCTTCTTGCCACGGGGTGATTATAACGAGCAAATTTGGTAAATTTCTGCACAACCGTTTTGGAGGAGATAGCATGACAGACAGACAGACTGACCAGATTAAAGTATCCCTGTTATTTTTTTCAAAAAGTGTGGGATAATTAGACTTTCCAGTACTTCAAAATTAAAAGGTGCAGCAAAAATTATGGGTATGGGGGACACAGTGTATGAAAGTATCAAGGTTTGATTATAAACATGTTCCCAATATAGTAATTAATCCTGGGTTTGAAACCAACAATCTATTGTACTGAATTCGCAAAGTGTGCCAGTCGTGATACAAAGTTAAGCCAATTGTCGGGTGTATTTGTAAAATTTCAAGAGATTCTCAAATGTGCCTGCTATGTTTTTGGTTTTTGGCTAAAAGCCAAAGCATCAGATGCTAAACAAATTAATTTATTCCGAATTGAATGCCATCAAGCTGCTATTCAAACTTATACGATGTAGAAGAAAATCCTGACCTCTTCTTGCAAAAGGACCGCAAGTTCCCGACGGCAGTCCTCAAAACGTCGGCAGTCTGCACTATCGACTACCCACACAAGCCCATCCGTACTCTCGAAGTAGTTTCTCCAGTATGACCGCAGAGACTTCTGACCTCCAACATCCCATATGTTCATCTTAAGCCTGCAGCCACAAAACATTTGGTGTATTTTGGAGGTAAGGTGTATTGCAAATGCAAAACTGCCAATGCCGAAAAAGAAATCCTCATTCCCAGTTGGAGTGGGTACGACTATTTATGTACATGGTGTAATGCTTGGAGTGGAGCGCGCGCGCACACACACACACACACACACACACACACACACACACACACACACACACACACACACACACACACACACACACACACACACACACACACACAATGGGGGAAGTGCCATCATTTCCAGGGGTACTCTGGGTAAACCAGCAACATCAGAACAATAGTGTCAACTTTCTCAGCACACTCAGTGGAGCATTTCAAGAGAAATTTCCTCCCCATGAATGCCAACCTCAGGATTGTCCTTGCTCTAACCTTTTGAATGCTGAATGTCAATCAAGGAAGCAGCACGTACCATTTTTAAAGTATTTGGTATGACTTGGCCAGGGATGGTACCCCTGACCCTCCAGTTTCAGAGCGGATGCTCTCACTATTACGCCACCAGACTGGTTGTTAAATTAAGAAGCAAATACCTGAGCATATCAAGCGTTTCCTTCAATTTAAAGCCAGGAAGTTGCAGGAAGCCACTTATTTGGCTTGTGCATCAAAGAAGGCAAAAGGAGAGCTAGAAGTAAACTTTCATGTTTAAAGAAAAGTTAACAACCAAATGCATTTCCTCCAAAATCGTACTGTCCCACACTGTCATACCCTTGATGCTCCAGCGTTTTGATATTGAAGCCCAATGTTGGAGAAATGGTGTTGATGTCTTCTCCATTAAACTTCTTCAGAATTGTGGTTTTGCCAGCATTATCCAGGCCACTATAGAAGTGTCAAGTCAAGGCACACAAAACAGCTCTTCTCTTCTTACTCTTACACAAGTTTCAATTTCCCGATTATAAACCCAGTTCCCATTAACACCACCTAGTGCAAATCTGTTTACTTGCAGGTTACAATGTTCCCTCCTCTCTTTTCCTGTTCATCCACAGCCTAGTTTGTGTCCAACTGTTGGCTCACTGTCGGTCCATTACAGTTTTACCCTTTGTGACGTCATTCTTCCACGAGCATGATGTAAACAGCCCCAATCTGTCGGTCCATTGCAGTTTTACCCTCCGTGACGTCATTCTTCCACAAACATGATGTAAACAGCACCGATCTGTCGAGTTTTACTTCCTCCCCCCTCCATCCCACCCGTGCCCAGTGGCGTACCTAAGGTATGGGCGGTATCGCACGTGCCCTGGGTGCCACTTGAAGGGGGGCGCCACGGAGCAGTTTCTATTGAAGTCAGAAAAGCCATCCTCAGATAGTGAAAAAAGAATTTTCTTCAGATGTATGATCTGCCTTTGATTATCATGGGTGAGAAGCACTAGGATGGCTAGATTGTGAAACCACTTATATAAATTATTAGGTAAAAATACAGTGCTGGGAGCTACATGACCACATACCTCACAGTACCACTGCTCAGTGCCAACTGGCAGTAAGACCATTCCGCGCAAACTAGGGAGGTAGTCTAGAATTCTGTGCAAAATCTGTGAAATTTAATGTTCTTATTAAAAGTGCCATTTCCTTATTTCAGAGCATTGTGTAAGAAGACCACGAAACGTTTCTTCATGAAGAAGAAGGAAAGTGGAGCTGAAGGACGGAAGAGACAAAAGTTGGA
This sequence comes from Myxine glutinosa, assembly GCF_964187855.1. Classification (NCBI taxonomy): domain Eukaryota; kingdom Metazoa; phylum Chordata; class Myxini; order Myxiniformes; family Myxinidae; genus Myxine; species Myxine glutinosa. Next base: position 255,363,303 of record NC_136261.1, on the reverse strand, counting down.
GACGGAGGAAGCCAAGAAGTCGAGCAAGTTCTTCATGCCCTTCTTTGAAAAGCCCGGAACAAGTTCGACACGTTCCATGGAGTCGCCTGCACCTGCTACAAATTTGTTAGAATCTGAAGGTGGATCAAGTACAAATGCGTCACAAGCTGAGGAGGAAGTCAAGTCAGATAAATCCCAATATGACGAGATTAAAAGTGAGGCTACCATAGAGAACGTGGACATGACAGGAGGGGAAGACGATGGTGGTGGCGGTGATGTTGAGTTTATTGACGAGATTTTACCTGACGAAATTGACCCTGACGACACTGAACCTAGTGAACTGGATGGTGTCGAAGAGCCTCGAACTGTCATACTAGAAGTGATTGAACAGCATGACATTGGACTTCTGAAGTTCGACAAGGATACTGGAAAAGCAATTCTGCCTGACACGTTGAGAACAGAAATAATAAATCTGGGTTCGAAGTATTTCCAGAACAGTGAGGGGCCTTTCCTACCAACAAATAACCGCTCAATGAACAAAACTTGGTTCAAGAGGAAATTGGGAAATGGTCGTGGTGAGGAAGTGACTCGCTCATGGCTGGTCTATTCCCCTTTTAAAAAGTCTGCATTTTGTATCTGTTTTCTCTATTCCCATTCCCAGTCAGACCATCAATCCTCATTGGAGCAGGAAAGTGGATTCAACCAGTGGAAAGCACCTGAAAGGAATAGTGTTCATGAAAATGCTAAGAATCGTTGGGAGTGCTTCACACAGTGGAAAGAAATGGAAAGAAATTTAGCTGAAAACAGAGGAGTTATTGACGCGGAACTTCAGTCACAGATTGAGAAGGAAAAGCAGAAGTGGCGTGATATCTTGACGAGAATCCTTCACTGCATAAAATTCCTTGCGACTCAGAACCTGGCTTTGCGAGGACGCAGGGAGTCACTTCAGCTGGACGATGACTCCAATGTGGGAAATTTCCTTGGCTTACTGAAACTACTGGCCATCTTTGACCCTGTCATGAAAGAACACCTCACTCGTGTGGAAAGTCATCCTGGATCCACGTCTTATCTTTCACCGGGTGTCCAGAACGAATTCATCCACATGATGGCATCCACTGTTCGCCAGAGTTTACTGATAAGCATTCGTGAAGCCAAGTACTATGGTCTCATGTTCGACTCGACTCCTGATCAGGCGCACCGTGAGCAGATGTCAGAAGTAGTGAGGTACGTGGAAGTTGATTTTGAGAGGAAAACAGTCCATGTTAGAGAGTCCTTCCTTGGTTTTATCCAGATAAGCCAGAAGGATGCTGAGAGCTTGGTTGAAGACATCTTGAAACAGCTAGAGAAGGACGAAATGGAGCTACAAGATTGTCGGTCACAGTGCTATGACAACGCTGCTGTGATGGCTGGACACAGAAGTGGTGTTCATCAAAGAATAAGTGAGAAAAACAACCTGCCAGTGTTTTTGAATTGCGACAATCACTCACTCAACTTGGTGGGTGTACATGCAGCCAAGCAGGATACAATGATGGTCACGTTTTTTGGCACCATCGAAGCTCTCTACGTGTTCTTCTCTTGTTCAACACAGCGCTGGGAAAAACTCAAAAACGCCGTGCCTGTGGTTGTCGGAGTCCAAAACCAGGTGGTGTAAGGACAGAAGCAGTGAAACCCGTCAACAAGTACCTTGAGGAGATACTTCAAGTTCTCCAGGACATGATAGACAATGAAAACGAGACCAGTGAAACAGGAAGTGACGCAAGGCAGCTGTATAACCGCATGTTGAGTTACGATTTTCTGACTTTGCTAGGATTTTGGAACAAAGTACTCATTCGCATTGACCGTATTCAAAAGAGACTGCAGGATCTTAGCATGAACTTCCATGATGCTGCCCTGGATTTGAAAGCCCTCCGAGATCATTTTGATGATGAAAGAGAAGTGTTGGTCAGTGAGTCACTCGAAGAAGGACTCGGTCTCTGTCAAGAATGGAATATTGAAGTTGAAAGACGTCAGACGAAAGAAACGAATGGCTGATGAGACCTCGAGAGATGCTGGGTTAACAGCCAAGGAGGAAATGGAAAGAGTCATGAAGGGAACACTCGACCGTCTTCACAGAGAAATGGATGAAAGGTTCGCTCGTTTGCACGACACTGACGCCAAGTTTGGGTTCCTTCTCAATGTCGAGGGACTGTGTTACGGCACCGACAGTAACGACCTAAAGAAGAAGTGCGAAAATTTGGGCGAATTGTACAGCTCTGATATTGATGGACAGCAGCTACATGAAGAAATTTTGGATTGCAGAATGTTGCTATCAAGTCGGGCCAACATGAAAATATCAAGACCTGAAGAGCTTCTCGAATTAATTGTTCAGTATGGAGATGAGAGCTTCTTCCCCAATCTTCACATTGCTATTCAGATAATGCTAACCATCGCAGTTTCCATCGCCAGCTGTGAGAGATCATTCAGCAAGTTAAAACGAATACTTTCGTATTTGAGAGCCTCCATGGGTCAAGGCAGACTCTGTGATCTTGCTCTGCTGAGCGTAGAAAGAGAAGAAACTGAAAAAAACTGACTTTGAGCACATCATAGACCAATTTGCATCAGTGAAAGCAAGGAAGGTGCAGTTGTAATTTTCATGTAGTGCCATAATTTGTTAATTAAAAGAATAACGAGCTTGACTTGTATTTTTGAGCTGATTTTATGGTAAAGTTATCTAAAAGATGGGTGTCAGATGTTTGGACAGGGGCGCAATTTCAGTGGTTGGCATAGGCGCTATTTTCCGTAGATACGCCCCTGCCCGTGCCGTCATTTTTCCAAGAGCATGATGTAAACGGCCCCGATCTGTCGGTCCATTACAGTTTTACCCTACGTGACGTCACTTCCACGAGCATGATGTAAACAGCCCGGATCTGTCGATCCATTGCAGTTCTACCCTACGTGACGTCACTTCCACGAGCATGATGTAAACAGCCCCAATCTGTCGGTCCATTGCAGTGTTACCCTCCGTGACGTCATTCTTCCACGCGCATGATGCAAACAGCCCCGATCTGTCGGTCCATTGCAGTTTTACCCTCCGTGACATCACTTCCACGAGCATGATGTAAACAGCCCCGATCTGTCGAGTTTTACTCCCCGTGACATCATTCATCCACGAGCATGATGTAAACAGCCCCGATCTGTCGGTCCATTAGTTTTACCCTCCGTGACGTCATTCTTCCACGAACATGATGTAAACAGCCCTGATCTGTCGAGTTTTACACCACGTGACGTCATTCTTCCACGAGCATGATGTAAACAGCCCCGATCTGTCGGTCCATTAGTTTTACCCTCCGTGACGTCATTCTTCCACGAACATGATGTAAACAGCCCTGATCTGTCGAGTTTTACACCACGTGACGTCATTCTTCCACGAGCATGATGTAAACAGCCCCAATCTGTCGGTCCATTGCAGTTTTACCCTCCGTGACGTCATTCTTCCACGAACATGATGTAGACAGCCCCGATCTATCGGTCCATTAGTTTTACCCTACGTGACGTCACTTCCACGAGCATGATGTAAACAGCCCCAATCTGTCGGTTCATTGCAGTTTTACCCTCCGTGACGTCATTCTTCCACGAACATAATGCTAGCAGCCCCGATCTGTCGGTCCATTACAGTTTTACCCTCCGTGACGTCATTCTTCCACGAGCATGATGTAAACAGCCCCAATCTGTCGGTCCATTGCAGTTTTACCCTCCGTGACGTCATTCTTCCACGAACATGATGCGAGCAGCCCCGATCACAGCAAGCCGAGTGTCGAGTGATGTGTGAGCTCTTCGTCCTACTTGTTTTACCTGGACGAGTCTCCCTGGTTAACTTGACCGATCGTCTGCACCTTGAATCAGCATCCCTTTCCCCTTGAGGTTTGGAAATAAAAACAACACCGCATCGCTGCAAGTGCAAGTATGAACCTCGGCCTAAATTAAAGGAAACTAAAATTGCGCTGAACATTCAAAAAAAGGTCACAAATGGCGTAATAAGGATACAGCATCAGAATACGAACTTCTTTCTCCTTTTCCTTCATCTTCTTCAATACTGTCAGGAATCCCATTCTTAAACGAGTGCCAGATAGGCTCCGCGATTAATTCAAAATCAATGGGGAAGCGCGTACGTTGTACATTCAGTTAGTTCCGTTTCCGGCCGTTTAAATTCATACTGTATGCCATACATTGTGTTTCTTTACTGCAGAATATACTTTATACCAAGCGTTTACGCTTATCATTTACAGGGTGTACCTTGTCGTGTGGGAAGAGAAAACTGAGCGCAAAAAAACACATAATAACAACAACCACGGAGGCAACAACAACAATGTTTTACTGCCGCGAACTACATCATTGGGCCCTTCATGTCGAGTACAAGATAGCCAGCCACAACTTTGTAGTTCACGCAAAGAATTTAGATGCATAAGAAGGCCATTCGGTCCATCATGCCTGCGCCATATCAACTTGAGACCAATTCTTCTTCTTTATTATAACAGAGCAACCGTATTATGGTTATGTCGTTATGCATGTCGTTATGTTTATGTGCGACGAAAACGTCTTCTTCTTCTTCAAAAAAATTAACCCCCTCTTAATTAACCCTCTTAATTACAATAAGACTGCTGAGACCCCTCAGACCTTTGACGACCCTTTAATTCCCCCAAGACCCTTCAGATCACCAAGACCCCTGAAGACCCAAAATACCTTGAACACCCCAAAGACCCAAAACACCCCAAAGACCCAAAATACCCTTCAAGGCCCTGAGGCACAAAAAGACCCTGAATACCCAACAACCCAAAAGTCTAAATGGTCTTTAAGGGTCTTTAGGGTCTTCAGGGTGTTTTGGGTATTTTGGGTCTTCTGGGTCTTGTGGGTCTACGGGGTCTTTTAGGTATTTTGGGTCTTTTGGGTATTTGGGGTGTTTTAGGTATTTGGGGTCTTTTTGGGTCTTCGGGGTGGAGACCCAAAACACCCCGAAGACCCAAAACACCCCAAAGACCCAAAACACCCCCAAATACCCAAAACACCCCAAAGACCCAAAACACCCAGAAGACCCAAAACATCCTGAAGACCCAAAGCACCCCAAAGGCCCAAAACACCTCGAAGACCGAAAACACCCCAAAGACCCAAAACACCCTGAGGACCAAAAACACTCCAAAGACCCAAAACATCCCGAAGACACAAAACACCCCAAAGACCCAAAAGACCCCCAAGACCCAAAAGACCCAAAAGACCCGGAAGACCCAAAACACCCCCAAGACCCAAAAGACCCCAAAGACCCAAAAGAACCTGAAGACCCAAAAGACCCCGAAAACCCAAAACATCCTGAAGACACCAAACACCCCAAAGACCCAAAATACCCGAAAGACCCAAAAGACACCCAAGACTCAAAAGACCCCAAAGATCCAAAAGACCCCGAAGACCCAAAACACCCTGAAGACCCAAAACACCCTGAAGACCCAAAAGACCCCAAAGACCCAAAACACCCCAAAGACCCAAAATACCCTTAAAGACCCAGGGGATCCAAAATACCCTGAAGACCCAAATGGTGCTGAAGACCTAGAAGATCCAAAATACCCCGAAGACCCAAAACACCCCGAAGACCAAAAACACCACGAAGACCCAAAGCACCCCAAAGACCCCAAATACCCCCAAAATACCCTTAAAGGCCCAGAGGATCCAAAAGACCCAAATGGTGCCAAAGACTTAGAAGACCCAAAATACCCCAAAGACCCAAAATACCTCAAATACCCAAAAGACCCTGAAGACCCAAAAATAACCAAAGACCCTTAAAGACCCAGAGGAACCAAAAGACCCTTAAGACCCAAAATCCCCTGAAGACACTGAAGACCCAGAAGACCCCAAAGACCCAAAAGACCCCAAAGACCCCAAAGACCCAAAAGACCCTGACGACACAAAACACCCCAAATACCCAAAAGACCCGGACGTCCCAAAATAACCCCAAGACCCAAAAGACCCCAAAGACCCAAAATAACCTGAAGACCAAAAATACCCCGAAAACCCAAAACATCCTGAAGACACAAAACACCCCGAAGACCCAAAATACCCTGAAGACACAAAACACCCCAAAGACCCAAAATAACTTGAAGACCCAAAAGACCCCGACAACCCAAAACATCCTGAAGACACAAAACACCCCAAAGACCCAAAAGACAACCAAGACCCAAAAGACCCCAAAGACCCCGAAGACCCAAAAGACCCCGAAGACCCAAAAGACCACAAAAACCCAAAACACCCTGAAGACCCAAACACCCTGAAGACCCAAAACACCCTGAAGATCCAAAAGACCCCGAAGACCCAAAACACCCCAAAGACCCAAAATACCCTTAAAGACCCAGAGGATCCAAAATACCCTGAAGACCCAAATGGTGCTGAAGACCTAGAAGACCCAAAATACCCCGAAGACCCAAAACACCCCGAAGACCAAAAACACCACGAAGACCCAAAGCACCCCAAAGACCCCAAAGACCCCAAATACCCCCAAAATACCCTTAAAGGCTCAGAGGAACCAACAGACCCTTAAGACCCAAAATCCCCTGAAGACACTGAAGACCCAAAAGACCCCAAAGACCCAAAGACCCAAAATACCCAAAGACCAAAATACCCCGAAGACCCAAACTACCCCAAAGACCCAAAACACCCCGAAGACCCAAACCACCCCGAAGACCCAAAAAGACCCCAAATACCTAAAACACCCCAAAGACCCAAAATACCCAAAAGACCTAAAAGATCCCATAGACCCACAAGACCCAGAAGACCCAAAATACCCAAAACACCCTGAAGACCCTAAAGACCCTTAAAGACCATTTAGACCCAAAATACTCTTAAATACCCCAAAAAAACAAAATACCCCAAAGACCCAAAATACTCTTAAAGACCCAGAGGAAACAAAAGACCCTTAAGACATGAAAGCCCCTGAAGACACCGAAGACCCAAAAGACCCCGAAGACCCAAAACACCCCAAAGACCCAAAATACCCTTAAAGGCCCAGAGGATCCAAAAGACCCCGAAGACCCAAAACACCATGAAGACACAAAAGACCCAAAAGACACGGAAATGGTCAAAGATGCCTATCCCTCATAGCGCGCAGAGTCACGCTAGTTTATATAATTAAAGAAAAATGTAAAATGTTTTTGTGTTTGTAATTTTGTTGTAATTATTTATTTATTTTTCCCGGGGGTGTGGGCGAGGCGGTTCTTAGGTGAGAAACACCCAGCATTAACTATGCACACCACCCCTTGACTCCCTATGAATGCTAACCTATCGGTACATGGCTGAAGCATGACGCAGTTCGCTTAGATCGCATTCAATCATTCCCACTCTAGATTCTGCACTCTGGTATAGCGGAGGAATGGGAGGAGTGAGGCCTCGAGGGGCGGAAGAGGAGGATCAGGTCAGGAGGGAGTTCCGGAGGAGCCAAGCGGCGATGTCGTAAAGACGTGCTTTGCGGCATTGTATTCCAGCTGGATCTGTCTATTGTGTTGTCCATCCCTTTATCTCTCGGCGAACGGGATTTAATCACGAATAAGTAAAAGGCCAGAAAAGGATGAAGTGAAGGAGGTTTTCTTTTTTAAAGCAGAGGAAGAAAAGTGGGTCTGCAAGAAGATCGAGCTAGATATACGAGTGATGTTCGAGGAGTGGGTGAGTGAGGACTTCGCTCGGTTCTACACGGTGTCCGATACCCGGAGGCACGAGCGGGGTCACACCGAGTACAAGATCACAGCACACGTGAGTCCGAGCCCGGATCTCTGGGTCCATCAAGCATCATGGGTCTCGTAAACCTGTCACACTACCCCCCGCCCCCCCAACCCCATACACTCCCTCCCCCCAACCAACTCCTTACACTCCCTCCCCCCACCAACCCCATACACTCCATCCCCTCCCCAACCAACCCCATACACCTCCCCCCCCCAACTCCATACACTCCCCTCCACCCCCAACCCCATACATTCCCCTCCACCCCGCCCCAACTGCATACACTCCCCTCCTCCTCCGCTTCCCCCCCCCAACCCCATACACTCCTCCCCCTCACCAACCCCATACACTCCCCCCCCCAACCAACCCCTTACACTCCCTCCCCCCACCAACCCCATACACTCCCCCCCCCCCCCACCCCATACACACTCCCTCCCCTCCCCTCCCCAACCAACCCCATAAACCCCCCCTCCCACCACCAACCCCATACACTCCCCTCCACCCCCAACCCCATACACTCCCCTCCACCCCCAACCCCATACACTCCTCTCCACACCCCCCCCCCCCCCAACCGCATACACTCCCATCTGCTGGATTCCCTGACGGTCGTACGAGTTTGTAACAAGTGGGGAACACTAAATCTTGTGGGGGAGAAAAGTAGGATACTCAGAAAAGTTTCTTAAACTTCGTCATCAGATTACAAGAAAGAAAACTCGATATACAAAGCGAAATGACACTTAATCCTTGACCTACCCATAGTGTCTGTAGTTTTAAGCTAAGGAATAAATTTGAAGTTTTAAAATACACATAGACAGTGGGGGGTGTCAGGGAGAGATTAAAACGAGATGAGAAGTGTTGGTGTTATCATTGGACTATGATTCAAACGATTACCGTGTGTAACGGTTAACACATTCACATTATGTTCAAGCTAAGTGTTTGTGTGTCCGTGACTTTCCTAATAGAAGCAAAGGTAGAAATAGAAAGAGAAGTAGAAATACAAAGAAAATATTTAGAAAAGAGACAAGGGCAGCAGAAGGACAAGGGCAGAAGAAGAAGGACTCTATCTCCCCATCCCAACTCTCTCTTCCTCATATGTGGTGATTTCAATTGTCACCATGCCAGTTGGCTGGGTGTGGGTACCTCTCTCACCAGTCATGGCTCTTCAGCAAAGGACTTCTGTGACTCACTGGGACTGACACAATCTGTCAATTTCCCGACCCGGATCTCAGTCAACGGAGCATCTTCTCTTCTGGACTTGGTTATGACTAAACTTCCCTGAAAATGTCTGCTGCTCTTCTGCTCCAATCGGCTCATCTGATCATGTGCTTGTTAAAGTGGACATCTCTCTGACCATTCTCAGAGAGCCTCCTCAGCGCCGACGAGTCTGGCATTTCACTCAGGCCAACTGGCACGGTCTTCAAGCAGCCATCAATCATCTGGACTGGTCTCCCATCTCTACCGCCTCTGACATCAACTCATCCTGGGAATTCTTCCAAAGTAAATTGCTCTCTCTCATGCACAGATTTATCCCATCTCGTCTTCAGTTGTCATACCCTTCCTCCCGTCCATGGTACACGGAATCTTGTGGTGAGGCTATTGCCCAGAAACAACTTGCTTTCGTCTCCTGGAAAGCAAATCCAACGGAAGGAAATCTCATTTCCTTTCACAAAGCCCGAAACAAGTGTGTGTCCACCCTCAGGAGAGCCAGGAAACAATATCTCTCCGTTCTCAGGACAGAACTCTCTTATCTGTCTCCCTCTTCCAAATCCTGGTGGCGTCTGGTCAAATCTGTTTCTGGTGTTTGTTCCCCCTCCATCCCCTCCCTCACCTCAAACGGCCACACGGCTGACTCCGCACGTGAAAAAGCTGAATGCTTCAACTCTGTGTTTGCCTCTAAATCTTGTGTCCCAAACCCATCCCTCTCTGTACCCACCGTACCCAGTCGTACCCAGCTGCTCCTGGACTCTGTATCCTTTCCTCCTGACAAGGTGGAAAAGTTTCTGTCAACCCTCGACTCTGATTCGGCAACTGGACCTGACGGCATCAGCCCACGGGTCCTAAAATCCTGTTCTTCCGCTCTTTCACTCCCTCTCTCTGTTCTCTTCACCCTCTCTTTTGCTCAAGGTCATCTGCCATCTGCTTGGAAATCTGCCAACATCACCGCTTTGCACAAAAAAGGTGCAAAAACAGATCCCAGCAACTACAGACAAATCAGCCTTCTCCCAATTATCAGCAAAGGCATGGAATCCATCATTGCTTCAGATATGAAATCTTTCCTCTTCTCCAATGGCTTGATCTCTGATCATCAATTTGGTTTCAGACCTGGTCACTCTACTCTGGACATGCTGCTTCTGCTTTCTCAACAATGGATGGAGGTCCTCAATGCCAAACAGGAAATTAGAGCTGTCTCCCTTGACATATCACATGCCTTTGATACGGTCTGGCACCCCGCTCTGCTCACCAAACTCTCCTCCTTTGGTATCCATGGAAATCTCCACGCATGGCTGGCGGACTTCCTCTCCAGTCGTAGTCAACGTGTGGCCTTGAATGGGTTTCTCTCATCTCCTCTTCCTGTTCAGGCTGGAGTTCCCCAAGGCAGTGTTCTGGGCCCTGTGCTTTTTCTGGTCTTCATCAATGATCTCTCTGACTCTTTTGAAAATCCTCTCGATCTCTTTGCTGATGAATCTACTCTCTGTCGCTCCATTCTTCATCCCTCAGATCGGCAGTCTGCAGCCTCCTCACTCTCTGCAGACCGGGACAAAATCACAGACTGGGCAAACAAGTGGAACATGTCTTTCAATCCTGACAAATCTCACACTCTTACGATGTCTCTCCGAAAAGACCGACTGGACAACCCTCCCATCCACTTTCTGAATAATCCTCTCCAAGAAATTCTGTCACTCAAGCTTTTGGGTCTCACTATCTGCCATGATCTTTCCTGGGAAAACCACATTTCAAATCTGGCCTCCAAAGCCAGTCGCCGACTGGGCATCCTCCGTCGTGCGAAGTCCTTCCTTGGCACACCTGAGCTCCTCACCACATACAAGGCTTTCATCCGCAGCTCAATGGAATACTGCTCTCCCCTCTGGGCTGGTGCTCCTGCCTCACACCTAGCTCATCTTCACGCTGTTGAAACCAAAGCATTCAGAATCATTGGAATCTCCCGTGATGAAGCTAACTCCAAGGGCCTCTCACTCACTCACCGCAGGCAGGTTGGTGGTCTTTCCGTCTTCTACCGACTCCTCTCTGGCCTTGCCCCCCCAGCTCTCTCTGGGCTCTGTCCCGCAAATATTCCTACAGGTCGCACAAGATCTGCCTGCAACCCTCTTATGGTTAAACTGCCAAAATCAAGACTCTCTGCTCATCTTCACTCCTTCATTCCTCGTTTCTCCCGCCTCTGGAACAAACTCCCTCACTCTCTTCAATCCCACTCCACCCTCCAGGTCTTTAAAACAGCTGTTCACCACCATATCTTATCTTCCCCCATCCAAAACCTTGATCTTTTCTACCCCTGCTAATTTCACCCCAATTCCACTTTTTTGAAATACCAACTTCTGTCCTGGAAGTCCTTGGTGTCCTTGTGTTTTATACTTCTCCCACCCCCCCTTCCCACGCCTCCTCCCCCCAAGCCCTCTCCTTCCCACAAATCTCCCTGCTCTCAATTGTTGTGTGCTCTCAAGTGTTTGTGTGCTTCCCCTTCTCTCCCCATCTTGTCTTCCGCTCCTTCTTTTTATATATTTTGTTTGTCTGGTTGATTTGTTTGTGAAGTGGATGTCAGCTCTTTCACGAGCCTCGATTCAGTATAGAAAAAAAAAGAAAAGAAAAAAAAAGGAAGTAAAACAAAAGAAAAGAAGGAAGTCTGGCACAGATAAATGCTTCACAGTCCTTGCATATTATTAGCATAAAAATGTATCGAATATAAAAATGTATTGTGTATCGACCAATCACAAGGAAGTGGCTTTGGCTCTCTGGAGGTTGGGAGGATGAGGATTTGTAGATATAGTGGCCTGGTTATAAATGCCAACATTTCAGTGCCCATCTTGATGGAAAGCTCGAAGGAACGAAAACTAGAGATGGTTAATGGGTGAAAAATGCATTACAGCTAAAATTATGTGAATACTTCAACTGTGTGTGTGTGTATGTGTGTGTATATATATGTGTGTGTATATATATATATATGTGTGTATATATATATATATGTGTGTGGATATATATATTGATATGTGTGTGTGGATATATATATATATATTGTTACGGTCCGCGGATAAGGATGTTGTTTGCCGAGCGGAGGCACCGCGGCCGAACAGTTTTCCCCGACTAAACCCGATTCCCGGACGTTGGCCGAAATCGCGCCACAGATATTCAATTGAGAAAAGACAAAAGCGACACGGATGTGAAGAAGAAAAAGAAGAAGACGTACGGAGGAATAACAGGTTTTATTAATTATTTTCACAAGCCAAGGCAAAGAGAGCAGTTGGTTATATACAGAAAATGGAAGGAGCAGACACACAGTGAAATCATTAGCTTACCTATACAAGCTTAATTAATAAACCCCAGGACAACGTGAAAGACAGACGGACGATCACACTTGCACGGGGAAATGCAGGCCGGAAGGAATGGCTTGGAGATGGGTGGCTTTTAGAGGCAAGGAAGGTTCAGCGGGTACTGGGCACGGTCGGGCCAGAAGGCACCGCCGTCAAGAAGCCGAGCTTTGGTCCCAAACTGCGCGGGCGAAGTTCCTTTCTCCGTACTGCTGCCTCGTGCGCTCGTTGCGTTGCCCCGGTCCGCTTTTCCTGCAGCGCGGCACGTCTCACGGCGGCTCGGTCACACCTGCTCGTCTCCAGCGCATCTCCTGGACCCATCTCTGTAAAAGCTCATCTGCTTGGGGAGCGTCCCGCGGCGGGTTATATAGGCCCCGCCCTTCACCCTTTTCGAACCTTCCCCAAGCGTTCTCTCTCCGCCCTCTCAAGCCAAACCCCTCGTTCTGGGTTGGATGAGCGGGGCCGACTTACTCCTCCCCTCTATGACGAGGTGGAGACCCGCCTTTCTTCTTCGGCGTTACCTCGTGCGTAATGGAGTCAAATGCAGCAAAGTGGATGTCAGATGAAAATGCAGCAAAGTGCCTAAAGAGCCAATTGCAGCAAAGTGGCAAACCTGGCACTTGGAAGCTGCCATGGGGCGTCGGAGGGCCTACTCTTATTTAATTCGGTGCAATGAAGAGTCAAACTAGTGGGAAACACATCCTTAGCCTACAGAGAATAAGGGACTAACTATTTAAAAGGATATATCGTGTCCTGTGTGTAGGTTTATGGAATTAACTAAGAGGACGAGCTGCGACCATTCTTTACATTACGAGGGTCAGTTACACACAACAAAACCATACTTTTCACATTCGTTACACTTTCTCAAAATTGTTACACTTCTCAAATTCGTTACACTTCTCAAATCCGTTACTATATATATATATATATATATATATATATATATATATATATATATATATATATATATACTGTATATATATACTGTATATATATATATGTATATATATATATATGTATATATATATATATATATATATATATATATATATATATATATATATATAAATATAAATATATATATATATACATACACATACAGGGTGAGTCAAAAGTAGCGCGCCCGATTTCTGTTTATATTTCTGTCAGTTGATTGTTTGTTTGACATTTGTATTACAGTGTACAAGAAGGTATAAATAAATGAATGACATGTTTATCTAACCATTTATTAGGGGGAAAATTATTACGGAAGTGTACCAAGCTGTTTCACTTGCAATTTTCAAAGTGCCCTCCCTCGTGATCGATGCACAATTGCAGCCGAGCAGGCACATAGTGGCACACACGTTTGCAGAGTTCGATATCAATTTCCTCAAACTTTGCAGTGATTTGAGCCTTCAATTCCTGAATGGTGCGAGGCTTTTCACGACAAACAAGGTCTTTCATGAGCCCCCAAAGAAAGAAATCTGGAGGTGTAAGGTCTGGGGAGCATGCCGGCCACTCGATCGGACCGCGGCGGTCGATCCACTTTCCGGGAAAGTTTTCATCAAGCCACTGACGAACATGACGTCCATAATGAGGTGGAGCTCCATCTTGCTGGAAATAACAGTCCTGATCTTGTACCCTGGGCCAAAAGAAGGTTTGCAGCATATCCAGGTAAATTTCTGCAGTGACAGATCCCTCAAAGAAAAAGGGTCCAATTATCCCTCATGGAGATATGGCTGCCCAAACTGTCACGCCAGGTAAATTTACCTCCTCAACTGTCACTCTTGGGTTCTCCGCAGCCCAGTAGACACAATTGTGTATGTTAATTGTGCCGTTAAGCTTAAAACATGCCTCATCTGACCACCAGATGTTGTCTAGCATTGTGTGCTCTTCGTCAAGTTTAGCTAAGAACTCTTCGCAAAATTGAAGACGCCGGTTGTCATCTCCGTCATGAAGGGCATGCAGTAAGCGTGGAATGTAAGGTTTCCAGTTTTTCTGGTGAAGGATACGGATAACACTTGATTGGCTCACTTCCAACTCTGCAGATAAACGCCGAGTTGACTTTTGCGGACATTGTTCCAGTCTCCTGATGGCTTCTTCAGCCTTAGCTACATTTGTTGCCATTTTCGGACGACCGGACTTCTTTGCAGTGGCTTACGACCCTGTTGCTTCAAATTTCTCGACAATCAATCGTAAGTTTCTTCCCTGTGGTGGGTTAATATCGAATTCCTGTACCAAACCACGTGCCGCCATCGTTGGTTGTTCATTACATTTGTAGTAATGTTTCACAGCCGCAATGCGTTGATTCATTGAAAGGTAATTCATGGTTCAATTTGGTGCAACTTCAGTAACTTTCCAAACTCTCAGCAATAACCTGCAAAACAAAAACAAAAATAAATAAATTAAGAAAATTAATAATCTGCAAGACAATTATTAACAACATGACATCCCAGAAAGAATCTGACAGCCGAAAAAACAGAAATCGGGCTCGGGCGCTACTTTTGATTCACCCTGTATATATATATATATATATATATATATATATATATATATATATATATATATATATATATATACAAAGGTGGGCGGTCCGCTTCGAAAGTCCGCTTATCCGCTGCAGCGGACTAACGTTTTCGAAGCGGATAAGCGAATCGGAACAACCCCCGGAAACCGAAGCGGATAAGCGTAAGCGGCCTACCGAAAAATTAAAGCGCATCGCGATTCGCCAAATCAGCTGTTAGCCTGAGCCGTTACTCTAGAATTGTGAATATTTATTTAAGTGAATAATAAGTGAAACCCTAACAACTCGGCTCTCGCCCAATCTCTTCCCGCTCGAGTTCCGTGATGCTTGGGTAACTCTGTTTCTCAGGCATAACACGCCGCTCCCGAGCTCTGCCTCGGTCGAGCGCGTGTTCAGCTACGGGTCGGACATCCTCAGGCCTAAGAGGTCGGCCCTGGCTGCACCGAACTTCGAGGCCCTCGTCTTCATGAAGGGCAACCTCCAAATCCTCAAGAAGGCCCACGAGGTGGAGGAGGAAGACGAGGACTAGTCAACAGACTGCTAGTCTGTTGACTAGTAGACTCTCTTGTCAAAGAAAGGACGGGCAAATTGATTTTTCTTTAATGTAACTTGCATATATTAAAATTATATTTAAATTAACTGTAGAGTAGAGTAGAGTAGAGTGGAAAACTTTATTTCAATAAATTTTGAATAAATTTTATTTAAATAAAAATGTATATTTTTGATCTTAAAAGCTTTGTTTGTCTTTGTAGTAGTTAGAAATGGCTATTTAGGCTTAAAAAGCATTAAATTCCCTTTAGAAACGTCAAAAATCGCTTTAAAAACGTCGAAGCGCTTTAAAAAAATCGAAGCGGATAAGCGGATAACCGGTAAGCGGACTAAGATTTTCGGCCGCTGAAGCGGATAAGCGAATCGGACTACACGGGCTGGCGGAGCGGATAAGCGGTAAGCGGACTTAAAATTTTCCGAATCGCGCCCACCTTTATATATATATATATATATATATATATATATATATATATATATATATATATATATATATATATATATATATATATATATATACAGACTTGGCATTTAATATGGAATATTCTATTTTTCTTGACTTGGGTTTACTTTCTGAACTCAGTATATCAATCTGGTGAGTTTTTTTTTACCCTTCGGTGATGTCTTTGTTGAAAGAACCATGTCACTGAATGTCTTTCGCAGCAAGAAGTCAATAACAGGATTATATCACAGGTGGCGTGACAAAATGTAAGGACAGGTACATTTGACGATTGGCTTCACAATCGGGTATACAAGGGTTGTTGCGTTGTGTATTAGTGGAAAACAACTGCTGCACGTCTACAAAAGTTATTGCCGCTTCCTCTGGAGATGGTCCGTCAACTTGACAATGCTGTTTGTCATGGAGTGGTGGCTTTACGAAATTCTGGCATGAAACAGCGTGCTATTGCTCGGCAGTATGGCATCACTCAAGGTCAGGTGTCAAAGATCCTGAAACGAAATGCTCAGATGGGGTGTCCCTACTCCAATACCGAGGCCAGGACGTCCACGCAGAACCACAAGGAGAGATGATCGCCAGCTGCACCGGTTAGTCTGCAATGTCCGTACCAAGTCAGCTAATCGGCGTAG
>NC_136261.1:255126917-255341917 GCF_964187855.1 Myxine glutinosa | reverse complement strand
AAAGCGGGAGGGCCGACGGGAGTTATGGGAGATATGCTGAAGGCAGCGGGAAATTGGGGTGTGAAGAGAATGACAGAGATCTGCAATCTGGTGGTGAAAGAAGGCCGCATTCCAGTGGATTGGGAACTGAGTACCCTCGTCCCTCTATACAAGGGGAAAGGTGACCCTCTGGACTGTGGCTCGTATCGAGCGATAAAGCTATTGGAGCATGGAGTAAAGGTATTGGAAAGCGTGTTGGAGAGGAGGGTAAGGAAGAAAGTGAAGATTGACGAAATGCAGTTTGGATTTATGCCAGGAAGAGGAACGACATACGTGCTTTTTATTGTAAGGCAGTTGCAGGAGAAGTACATGTAGAAGAGGAAGAAGTTGTTTCTTGGGTTTGGTGATCTGGAGAAAGCATTCGATATGGTTCCACGTGAAGTAGTGACATGGGCATTGAGGATGTTAGGAGTGGAGGAATGGTTGATCAGAGTAGTGATGCCAATGTACAAAAGAGCGCGCACACCTGTAAGGATAAAGGACGGGAACAGTGGTGAGTTTGAGGTGAAGGTGGGAGTGCAAAAGGGGTCGGTACTAAGTCCACTACTATTTGTAGCTGTGATGGAGCTGCTGGCTCGGAACGGAAAGGAGGGTTTACCGTGGGAGTTGTTGTATGCAGATGATCTGGTGTTGATTTCAAAAAGTATGGATGGAGTGAAGGAGAAGATGAACAAATGGAAGGAATGTATGGAGACAAAAGCTCTGAAGGTGAATATCGGAAAAACGAAGGTGATGGCAAGTGGTAAAGCATGTGGTGAATTCCATTTATTGTACAATGTGCGCTGAGTGGGTTCATCAAAAATGTAGTGGTTTGAGAGGGTCATTAACCAGTGTGTCAGCTACATTCAAGTGTAAGGTATGCACAGAGGGAGCTGCAGATGGAGTAAATGTTGAGTTGGATCTTGGAGACGGCATGAAGCTGGAAGGTGTGAAAACATTTTGTTACCTAGGAGACATGCTGAATGGAGAAGGTGGATCAGACTCTGCAACGGTTGCTGGATTGAGATGTGCATGGAAGAAGTTTCGGGAACTGAGTGGCATGCTGACGAGGAGGGGAGTGTCGTTGAAGCTGAAGGGAAAGGTGTATGCTGCATGTGTGAGAAGTGTTATGATTTATGGGAGCGAGACATGGGTAATGAACGTAGAGCAGCAACGAAGGCTGGAAAGGGTGGAAATGCGAATGGTTCGGTGGATGTGTGGAGTATCGTTGAGAGAGAGGAAGACAAATGATGAATTGCGAAAGATGATGGGAATAGAGCCTGTGATGGATGCTGTGAAGAGAAACAGTTTGAGATGGTTTGGTCATGTGTTGAGGAAGGATGAAAGTGACTGGTTGAGAAGAGAGATGGAAATGATTGTCGAAGGAAGTAGAGGATGGGGAAGACTGAGAAAGACTTGGCTAAAGATGGTCGAAGAAGAAATGCGGGCAAGGGGGTTAACAAGGGGAGATGCAGAAAATAGGGCAAAATGGAGAAGATTGTCATTGGGACCGCAAGGCTCACCCCCGCTCTTGCAGGGAAAATGGCCTTAAAATGCCTGTTGTAGATATATATATACTTTATATTGTTACGGTTTTCTGCCGCCCTTCCTACCCTTACAAAGGGGAGATTAATCCCCTTGTTCTTTCTCGGCCGGCGTAACCGAGACTTGAAACGCCCCTTCCGGGCAAACGCAAGGTAGTGTTTCGGGACCAAGTCTCGCACGTACCTAAATACCTGCGCCGCCACGGAAGCGGGGAAGCAAGCCTCGCACCAGCCACGTGTAATTTGAGTACACCGAGCGGATTGCGTACCACGTGGTCCGTGCAGTTTTCCAGTATTGGAACCCGATTCGAGCGGTTCTATTCGTACCACGCTTAGTCAATGATGGAAAACACAGTACGGTCGAATAAAGGAATAACAGGGTTTAATTACTATTATTTACACAATGTACAATTCGGTAGAAAGCAGACACAGAGCAGAACTTAGTCAGTCTTATATTAACCCCAGACACGGGCCTGGTCACACTCACACAGGGGAATTGCAGGTAGGCTGGTGTCCACGCGCTGCCTTGGTCGTCCAGGAACGGCGGCCCGTCGTGCTCTCCACGGTCCTAGCACGTCCCGCGAAGATGGCAAGCATGTGGTGGAAAGGATCCTCGCAGCGCGTCTCTCGAACAAAAGGCAGCAGATGAGGCAGGAAGGCGGGAAGGAATGTACGCGTCTCTCGGCGGCTTTCCACAGCGCGTCGAGTTACCAGCGCGCTATCACTCACGTAACCCAATGCAATAGAGGCTGAGCCTCGAGCTCAACCGAGTGTCACTTTAATACGAGCGCTTATACTTTGTTCATGTGCGTCTTTCTCCGATCTCGTAACTCTCATCAATACGCGCCTCTCCAATAGCTCATAACTCGCTGAACTCGCCGCACTCAACTGCTCACCCCGAACTGCTGCTGGTGGGGGCTTTGCTCAACGGGTTATATGGACACGCCCTGAGCCCTCTCGAACGTTCCCACCATGCCCTGTGACGCATTGCCGCAGCCACTCCCCTTGAGCCCTGATTGGCGGCTTGCGCTTACCGTCGACTTCTTCGCCACCCTCATTCGGTCCCGATTCGACCCGCCAGGCCCGCCTCGTGTCAATTCGCACGAAAAAGCCAAAGGCAGCACAAAGAGGCGTAAGGCAGCATAAGGCAATGGAGGACCTACTCTCATTATTGTACTCAATGCAAGACTAACACAGTAAAAGGACTATTCTCACACATACTATGAAATAACTGAACTATCGCGAGGCTACGTGTTGTTTGTGTGACTAAACTATGAGGAGGAAATTTAACCTTTATTTTACAAAACTCAAAACCGCAACAATATATATGTGTGTGTGTGTGTGTGTGTGTGTGTGTGTGTGTGTGTGTGTGTGTGTGTGTGTGTGTGTGTGTGTGTGTGTGTGTGTGTGTGTGTGTGTGTGTGTGTGTGTGTGTGTGTGTGTGTGTGTGTAATGTTGGCTCATAGGTTATCTTGAATGGCGGTAGGCTACTGACATCATCATTCAAATACGAATCGCTTTTTAAAACTTCTTCCTCGCTGTAGTTGACATTTGTAAACTTCATAGCTGTAGTTGACATTTCTAAACTTCATAGCTGTAGTTGACATTTCTAAACTTCCTCGCTGTAGTTGACATTTCTAAACTTCATAGCTGTAGTTGACATCTATAAACTTGATAGCTGTAGTTGACATTTCTAAACTTCATAGCTGTAGTTGACATTTCTAAACTTCATAGCTGTAGTTGACATTTCTAAACTTCATAGCTGTAGTTGACATTTCTAAACTTCATAGCTGTAGTTGACATCTATAAACTAAGTTTTCTAAATGTAGACATGGTTTCCCTTGAAAGGCTGACAGGGATGATATGATATTTATTGGTGGAAGGCCCTCCTGTCCCTCCTGTCAAGGGCCCATGAAAATAATGTATGTATGCATATATAAAACACAAAAGTATAAACCTCTTATTTGTGTGTGTGTGTGTGCGTGTGTTTTCTCTCATTCTCTTTTTTGCAGATCGTTTCGCGATCAGATTTTGAGAATGTTACCGAGGTACTTGTGTTGTGGTGTTCCTTTTGCATGCAAGTTGTGATGGCGCCTTATAAGCAAATAGCTTATGATGCTGAAATTCCAGGTTCAAATCCCACATAGTGAATTTGCCAATATAATTTATTAATGTCCTCCTAATTGATGTTGATATTGCTTACTGCCCTTGGCCTTGCATGTAGTATTATATGTCAAGCCCCACCATGAGCCTAAGATCGGTGAAAAATGACCCGCATAAAAAAACAATTTATTTATCCATTTTTAAAACAAGTTTGGGTTTCAAGTGTTTTTTGAGTTTTGAAATGAGAATGTTTCACACAGTGAAGGACAACACTGATGTCTTAAATTTTATGCAATATTTACCCCCACCCCAACTCTCCCTTATCCCACCTGTAATATTTTCTTCCCCATTAAGCCCACCTAACCCAACCCCCTCACTTCCTCCCCTCCTCTTCTCCTTTCCAGTTGATTCATTCCCTTGCTTTTTTTTGTCCGACTGTTACCCCACTGCCACACATTCACCTCTTTACCCTCCTCTCCTCGCTCTTCCGTGAGCCTCGACCTAATATAAGCAAAAATACAATTGAAGAGTGAAACGTTATATTATCGTATTGGTAAACTTGTATCATTTCGTGTCTTTTCTTGGCTTTTTAAATACCTTGCTTAAATGAATGAGGTGCGTCATCGATGATTTATCATCTCTTTGCATTTTCTGTCGTGCTGGCATCGAGTACAAGCTTCCCGAAATGCTTATCCTGTGGATTTGCTGTTCTGTTTTGCTGTGACTCTCTTTTTCCAATTCCCTGTTTAGAATCACATCTCATCATTTCTGTCTGTCCCTTTTTTTTTTCCACTTTCTTTTCTTTCTGTTTTTTTTCTCTACATATGTCTTCCTTCCCTTTTGCCCACATTTCCACTTCGGAAATCATCTGGCTTAGCTCGTAATTTGGAAACGTTGCCGGGATGTGAAGAGGTTACACAAAGCGCTCTTCACCATTTCTAACCAACTGCGGAACGACCTGATGATTTTTCCCCCATTCTCTAAAACAAGGTCTTTTGGTAAGAACCAACCGTTTTTTCGTGTGCATGAGCCAAACTCCTCTTTGTACATCCTTCCTGACACTACAAAGAAATGAAAGTATGTAAATTCCAGCATTGGGGGTGTGCATGGGGGTGGGGGAGGAGGGGGGGTGAGGAATTGGATATTCTGTTTCTCTCCTTTCCTTGATTCACAATGCAGTTCTCATTCATTATTAAAGAGCACAGCAGATTGGGGACCGATACATCTCTTTCCTCTCTCTCACTAATCCTGTGAAACTTCTCTTGTGTTGAAAATGTGCACCTGTGTACGAATATGTTAGCATGGATTTTCAAAAAGAACATATTCTGCAATCAGGAACATGCACTCGTAATTTTTTTTTTTTAAACAACCACATTTTATACCATTATAACTGTTAAAGGAACTGATGTTGAACACACATTTGAAATTTCTGGGTCCTTGCTTTATCTCGCTTTTCATTCTGGTGTACTTGTGCACTCTGACGGTGATCAAACTGATTATGGGGGAAGAAAAAGGTGTTTGCATCATTCTCTGAGCCTTGTGTTTTTATGATCAACCAATCACAACAATCGATCATTACCTCCGCCAATGAGGGTGGATGAAGGTTATGTTTTCACTCCTGTCTGTCTGTCTGTTTATTTGTGAACAGAATATTTGTGGATGTTGTGGATGTTGTGGACGTGGATGTTGTCGATGTCAAAAAGTTTTCAATGGATTCAGGCAAAAGTTGGTGGAGAGGTTGGGTGTGTGACAAGGATGAAATGATTAGATTTTGGTGAAGATCTAGATCTGGATCTGGATCTGAGAATTCTTAAAGTGATTCTTCACCATTTAGAGATAGGGCCAAAAGCACGATATCTCAAAAGGTTATGGACAGATTCGGACAAATTTGGTGGACAGGTTGGGTGTGTGACATAGACGAATCGATTCGATTTCAGTGAAGATTCAAATCCGGATATGAGAATTTTTAAAGTGACTCTTCCCCATTGAGAGATGGTGCTAAAAATTATATACAGCATATTCCAAAAAGTTATGGATGGATGAGTTGGTCAGCTGACAAGAACAAGCCGATGAGATTTTGGGACAGGTCCGCATCCAGATCAGACCTATCAGTGGGATACAAAACGTAAACTGTTCAGCCTGGTGGATGTATGCGCTCTACCGAGTACCATTCTAGTTATTTGTGTTTTGATTTATGTTAAATCAAAAGCCTGGTGTTGGCTTAGCGGTTAGGGTGCCGGCTTGGGATCCTAGGATCCTGGGTTCAAATCCCGGTCGATAGCTGAATTCACGCCAGGGGGGTTGACTCAGCCTGTCATCTTTCCGAGGTCGGCAAATTGAGTACCAGTTCATTGTGTGTCGCAAGAGGCGACTAACAGGGTTGGCGGCAGGAAGACCATCTGGCCATAAAGCGTTGCTTCAAAAAAGGGGTCCACGATGCCCGAAAAAGGCCAACCCCTGCTCTGCGGGGAAAAATGGCCTCTAAAGGTGGTTCATTTATGTTAAATCAAGAAGATTAACTTTATTGTTAAGTGGTGTGCTTTCATTCTTGTCCTTTATTCCTTGATTTGATAATCTTTTGTTCCTCTTGAATAGTATAAAGTGTTTGGCCAAAGATACAATTTTTAAACATTCCTGCAGTAGCTGATCCTGGAGAAAAGGGGAGGTTTCCTCTGGTACCTGATCATGCAAAGTGATGCCATTTGTTCTCTGCGCCAGCAGATTAATGCTAATTTTATGAGAATTTTATTTCATGGAGTTGTAGGGTTTTAAGAAGCCCCCTGATATGTTTAGTGTCGATGCCATGATAGATGCTGTTCTTGTTTGGTTTTTACTTTAATTTTCTTTATATATTTGCATTTTACATATTTTTCTTTACATATTTGCTAACACAGCAATATCCTTCAGGACGATTCGACGAGCACGTAATCGAGGAAAGGAGGCAACAGGCTGAGGACTTGCTACAGTACTCAGTCACTGTGCCAAAACTGCACAACAGTTCAGAACTGAAGGACTTTTTCAAGGTTGAGCATTCTCCCCTACCAACTCCATGATGTTTACTGTCCTCTATTTCATAGCGTGCGTCATTGAAGTGCTAATTCAGCTTAAAACTTGATTTTCGATTCCTGGCTTTCGGTCTGTTTAGCATATTAATAAGATTGCTTGTTTGATGACATTATGATTCGATTTAAAGGTTTGAGTCACTCGTTAATTTGTTTACATATTTTTATTTAGCCACCAAGCGGACGTCCGGCTTCTTTAGCTTCTACTCGGAAATGACTGGACGCATTTATTTCTTATTTTGCACATGTTTGCAATAATGTCTGAACATTGGGCATGTCAATTTTTTTTTTTGGGAGATTGGAGCCAAAAGTCATAGGATCGATGATTCATTTTCAGAATTTTGGCAATAAAATTTTTTTGGGAGAATATAACAGGATTGTATGTGTTTCAGAACTATTGTTTGTTACCCAACGCACGTGAAGAAAAATGCTTGGTTAAGCAATTGTTTCACTGTCTGTCTGTCCATCCATCTACAAATGTCAGTTTATGATCGAGAAACACCTTAATTTCAATTGAATGTTATATTTTGATCATGAATCGGAATATGAATCAGACAACAAACCTGTGGTTTTGCTTTGGCTCTGAATTAGTGCTGATCGCACATTCGCAGAGAGGATGACATAATTGTTTTAGTCTGTCTGCCTGTCTGGCATTCATACAGAATTGAAAATCATTTTAAAAAGGAAACTTACTGTTTTTAAAGACATCATAAAAGATACAAACAACAGGCATGAAGAACTGATGTTACTTGTTGTTGTTGTTGTTGCTGTATAGCCTTGGACAGTTCTCTCGAACAAGCCCACGACACAGACACAGCCGATCAATCTCCCAGGAGCGACCCAGAGATCCACCACATCCGGGATGGTCATCCCCGCCTTCACTAAGTCAGGGCCACAACATAATTAGAGAGAGAGGGAGAGAGAGAGAGTGAGAGAGTCAAGGCCAGTGAGAAGAGGGAAAGGGCCGGTCCATTGGGATCGATCGGTACTCTGTCCGTGACCGTGTTTGTCTGATGAATCCTGGTAGCAGGGAAGAATGGGGAAGATTTGGCTCCCGACTTGCATTGGAGGGTACAACCACCATGAAGAGGTGTCCCCAATGGTTGTTGATGTAACATGTTAAACTAGAAAGAGCAAAATCAGAGATTGCAGACACTTGCCAGGGTGTGTTTTCAGTGGTTTTTAAGGCTTTGGTGTTAAAACAAATATGGCGGCCGAACCACGTGACCGATGACGTCATAATTATTATTATTTTTTCTCCAGCAATTTATCCCGAGATGACACTCAAGAAACTTCTTCTTGATCGGATGAAGTTTTATACTTGTCGAATTATGACGTCATAATGGAGACACCTATGACATTATCATTAACATTTTATTCCCCATTGAGAGTTCTTTACAATGAGCCATGTCTCAATTTTTTCTATGCAGTGCTTTTGGAGATATATAGGTGCAAATATTTTCGGTTTTTCCAAGATGGCGCCCATACCATGTGACCTATGATGTCACAATTATCCTTAAAAAATTCTTAAATCATAATTTGATTTAAAATAAATTTGACTTAAATTTGATTTGACTTAAACTAAAATTTGACTTAAATCATAAAAATTCTTAAATCATGGATTTGCACCTGTAGTGAAAATTTCCTCTCAATCAGACCAATGGTTGCAGAGAAAATCATTTATTCTGTGTGGACGAACAAACAAACAGACAGACAAATGAAAAATCACTCGGAGAGAAACACTTGGGCAAAACAGAACAAAGTAGAATGGCACTCAGAGCATCCTTTTGACCTCAAAAATAATTAGTCGTTGAATTCAGTGACCTAATATGCTAATAGTCTTCAAAGTTTAAGTTAATCGGATTAAAATTGACAATTTTAGAAACCTGGCCTATTTTGACCTTTTGGCCTGTTGACCTCAAAAATAGTTGGTGGTTGGTTTCAGTAAGCTGATATGCAAATCCTATTCAGTGTTCAAGTCCATCAGATGAAAATTGAGGATTTTAGAAATTTGAAGAAAAAGGGGTTGACCTTTGGTGTATGTTGACCTTTTGGCCTCTGCTGATCTCAAAAATAGTTGGTGGTTGAATTCAGTTAGCTGATATGAAAATCATATTCAAATTTCAAGTCAATGGGATGAAAATTGAGGATTTTAGAAATTTGAAAAAAGTGGTTGACCTTTGGCCGATGTTGACCTTGTCACCTATGTTGACCTCAAATAGTTGATGGTTGAATTCAGTAAGCTGATATGTAAATCCTATTCAAATTTCAAGTCAATCGGATGAAAATTGAGGATTTTAGAAATTTGAGAAAAGTGGTTGACCTTTGGCCTATGTTGACCTTGTGACCTTTTGAGCTCAAAAATAAATAGGATTTTGTTGGACCACAAACTCTACCATTTGAAGTTTTGTGAAGATCGGTTTAAAATTGTGACCTGCAGGCAAGTATAAGTGAGCGGACAGACAAACAAACAAACACACACAAACACACAAACCGGAGTGATCAACATACTTGTCAATTTTTTTTTTTTTGCCAGGTAACAAACGGACTCAAATGCAATACCTTATCCTCAGGGGAAGGTAATAAGGTGGTGTATAAGGCACTGGCATCCAAAGCGTTAAACTTCTATATATATTTTTTCTACGACCTTTATAATCTATTTTATTAGCCCGTTCCCCACTCAGCGGGAGACGGGGTTTTGCAATCACGCCTGTGTGTCTGTGTGTCTGCCTGTGTGTTTGTCTGGGCCATGACTTTTTTTTACCATTTGAGCTTTTGTCATTAAATTTTCAACAAAGCTTTATTATGAGACGATGGAGGAGACAAATTAAGCATTTTGTCAAAAGGTCAAAGGTTAGCATCACATAAAATCATCAATTTCACCATTTAGTATCCCATTGACCTGAAATTTTAAGAATTTTCATATTGGGTCACCGATTTGGTTCACCATTCAAAAGCTAGAAGCCAATTGTTCTTTTGTTTTTTGTTTTTTTTAGATCAAAAGGTCAAGGATGCATAAAATCGTCGCTTTCTATCTGATTTACTTGAAATTTGAGCAGGGTTTGCATGTTGAGTTACTGAAGCATATGGCTTTTGAGTTCAAAAGGTCAAGATCGCCTAAAATCGGATTTTGTTTTTGCATTTTTTAGCTGTTCTAGTCATGTTTGTTTAGCATACTGAAGAAGAAGAAGTCTGAATACAAAGCTGCTATGGATGGCCTTTGCATCTTCAGATGGTTTTTTAGTTTCAGTTGAATTAGGCCTATGAACTTTAACACTATGTGGGGTAAGGTGTTTTATGACCTCTTTAGTTGTTATATGCTTTCCAATCTCGCCATCAACACACAACTTTGGATTGTTTTTTTTTATTTATCCATTTTACAATCTCTGCTGGCAACATGCAACTTTTAGTGATTTATTTATTTATACTGTGCAGCCGGGCACTGACATTTGTGGTCCCAACATTTGCGGAATCTGCGGTTTATAAATTGTGACCTGCATAAATTTGGCGTTCCAATGGATATCGAAGCTGATACACCGGGAAAACATCACAGATCCGTCGGAAAGCGTCCGTTAAAAAACTCGTAAATGCATATGTAAAAAAAAACAAAAAAAAAAACAACCTCAATCAATATCTAGCATTTGAAAATTGTAATTTCTGTAACTGTAAATTGTGAAATAGAAATCCCAATGAGAATTTACGTAAAAACTGTAAACAAATAAGTAAATAAAGAAAAAGTAAGTAAATAAAGAAAAAAAACCCTGAATTTATATCTTCCAGCAGGTTGGGGATGCTTGCCTATAATCAAAAAGCTTCTTTTTATTATGTACCTACGTATGAAGCACGGTTTGTTATTGCTTGTATATATTGTTATGAATTTGGGTAGAGCAATATCTAGAGCCAGATAGATCTGAATAGGTAACGTGCTTCGACTGTCGCGATAGGGAATCTACCTTGTAATAAGTTCTATGGTTAGCCCGGTTTATCGGTATAAGCTGTATTGATGTCCCCGCTACGAGGGAGCAGGGCGTGCTAAATAGTGCAGGGATTATGGATAAGATTCCTTTGTTCGTCGTCCCCTCTGTCGTCAAACCTGTGTCCCTTATGGCAACGCACACATATAAACACTTAGGTCCTTGGTGCACACATTAATTAGTTCCCTTCCCTTACAATGACCTTGGAAGAAAACGGGCAGGAAGCCAGGCCGGGGCACTGCCGATGGGGCCGCAGCCAGCCACACCACCAGCTGGCCTAGCAACCAGCCTCGTGGCAGGCTGGGAACCACGCCCAGGAGGACTGTTGATTGGTCCATAGGAGGAACAGGGAACTGCCCCATGATTGGAAGGAAGGGAAGGACTGGTGGTTGGCCACGAGGGTGGCGTGACATGGTGGCGGGAAGCACTTGGCCAATGATAAAGGACCAGCGCATTGAGAACCTTCGAGAGGTCGAGAGACGAGGGTGCTGATTGGGAGGGGGGGGGGGCGAGCAAGACTTGACGACACGCGAGGTGACAAAGGATGCGCGGCACGACATTTTGTCTCTTAGCTCTTAGCTCTTGGCTCTCTCTCGCCTCTTCGTGCTGGACCCATCTCCCTTCATGTGAAGATTGACCCTTTTTGCTTGTGCTCTCTGTGCTGGGATTGGAGATCGCGTTCTTTGTGGTGCGTGGTGCTTGGAGCGGTCCTTCTCGGTGCTTTCGGAGCTTGGAGTGGTGCTGGGGCCTCGTGTGCGATCGACTCGGAGCTTGGAGCGGTGCGGGCCGCGCGGGGCTTGGCCAAGCGTGCGAGCGAGGCGGGCGGAGGGTTCCTCCGCGCCGGAGCTCGGAGCCGTGTTGAACGGCGGATACTGCACTACAGACAGATAAGGCCGCACCCCACAGAACATTACACGACAAGACATTTCTTTTCGTAATTCAGTCCTTGTTCGTTTCTGAAGTGAGGTGTGCGGGATCCCGATTTAGGACCGTTATTTATCTTCCGTCGCGTTCTCTTGTTCTCGGGTTCCGAAATAAACATGTTTCTTTTTGTGCATTGAACTCGGGTTTCATTTGAGTTGCTTTCCTCCAGAGTCGGAGTTGCCGTCGGGGCTGAAGGTAATCTCTTCCGCTTCTTCTTCTTCCCTTCTTTCTCCCGTGCTTTTACAGCAAAATCCGTATTTGGTCGTTGCCTCCATTAAAGCCGTTCGGTCTTCCGCCGTCCCTGGTGTTAACCGATTCGCGCAACAATATATATATATATACACAAAGAATTAAGTTAAGCACCCCCCCCCGTTTTTTTACAACCTCGCACATTACAAGTTTGTTGTCGTCAAAACAGTGTAATATACCCATGATATTGCTATATTTTCTGGAGAAGTGATATTATGGTCACATAAAAACATAACAATCATGCCGTTTTCAATATTTTATTCTGAATAATTTAAGGTGAATTTTTTTGGGAATTTTAGGCATATTTTCACCTCAATTTAAGTATGGAGCTATAGGTCCATCACGGACAGTGTGGATGACGTTTATGTTTTCTAACGTACAGTCATTGTTCTGAGAAGACCTCTAGCGATCTTTGCGTCAATAACGTGTGTAGGACCCACGTGATCGGATCACTGACTCAACCAATCACTTTTTTTCACTTTGATCACTCAATTTCATCAATGGATAATTGCTAATGTCATACCAATCATTATTTGATCTCACATACCTTAGAATATATGCCAATGTATACATATACACAAAGAATATATATTAGGGGGTGCTTACCCTAATTCGTTGTGTAGGGGTGCTTAACTTAATTCTTTGTGTATATATATATATATATATATATATATATATATATATATATATATATATATATATATATATATGCAGAAGTATGTATATTATAATAGATAATTAGATAATTTAGATAATTATCTAAATATCTATAAAGCTCAGTTGAATTTTTGCTACACCAAATAACAGTGAAACGGAGTTGAGTAACAGGGTGAAAATTCTACAGATGCTGTGATAAATAACTACCTCTGTCGGTTTGAATGTTTGAAAGAGAATGGACGTCTGGATCAATTTTTGAATTAAATTTAAATCCCGATTTATATATGTATAAACGCGAGTTGTCTGTGTGTGTGTCCGCGTTTTATTCAGAGATGGCTGAACGGGTCTTCATCAAACTTTGAGAGGTTCATCAGTGAGTGCCTGGGAGTGTTTTAGGCAAAAACAAACAAATTTTTTTTTTTAATATAGTTCGTTTTTTTAGAGTTCAAAAAAATGAAAAAAAAAAAAAATCGCTCGATAGTGCCGAAGCCTTTTTCAATGAATGACAGTTATATACAAGTACACATTCGCATTAATAAATACAAAACAATTTCCAGACATTTGAATACAAATAAATCAAACAATTCCGGAAGTGTACGAATTTTGTAGTATGGCTTTTTCTTCCTCTTCTTCCTGATCGGCATCACACTTAACTCAGAAACGTGAGCCACTCCCCTTCCTCTCCTGCCTCCCCCCTCCCCTCCCCTTCTCTCCCCCCTCCTCCCCCCCTCTCCCCACCCTTCCCCCCTCCTTCTCCCCTCCTTCCCCCTCCCCTTCCCCCCTCCCCTATATTATATTGTTTAACAGTCAAATAAAATGAGCTCCTTTGTGAGAGCTATCTCTTGCCAATTGCTGACCTTGCCTCCTTTTATACAATAAACCATATTGTTAAACCAAGCATGAATTCAAGAAGCAGATAACAATCATTTATTAATTGTTTAGATAATTTACAAATGTACTTGCTGGTGTGCAGGGTTGTGTGAAACGGGACCCGGCTCTCCAAGCTAAACGACGTGCTCGTGAGAAATTGAGCCTCCCATTGGAGAAAGTTAGCCTGGATGTCCCTGTGCCAATTCGACTATCACCAACACCAAGTCTTGCCCATGAAGTCGACTCACTTGGTGGACTCATCGAGCAACCACTGATTCCTTTAGGTGAGAAGCAAATTGAGCTGGAGGTCACCACTGCATCACTCTATTATGGTAAATTGTTTTTGTTAAAGTTTTAATAGTGAAGATGCAATAAATAAAATGCTGTCAATCTTGTAGTGTTCTACATGTACCAATACATGATCAGAAAGCATAAGGGGCATTTCTTTGGCATTTCAGCTCTTTTATCTCATCGTTTGTTTGGATAGCCTTGTGTTGGCTTAGCAGTTAGGGTGCTGGCTCGGGATCCTAGGATCCTGAGTTTGAATCGGTCGATCGTTGAATTAACGCCATGGGGGTTGACTCAGCCTGTCATCCTTCCGAAGTCGGCAAATTGATTACTAGCTTGCTGGGATGAATGATCCGGGTGTGTACCCCGGTTTAGAATAGGTACACCATATCCCTGCACGTTGTAATAGGCGACTAAAGGGTTGGCGTCAGGAAGGGCATCCGGCCATAAAAACATTGCCTCATAAAGGGAAACCATGATGATTGTCATGGGGCTCACAAGGCTAACCCCCCGCTCTAGCAGGGAAAATGGCCTTAAAAAGGGAATATTTTTTTAAATCTCATTGTTTGGATGAAGCGCTTGCAGGTTTTTATCAATAGCAAAATCCCAAGCAACACTTAAACCAACTACCATATGGTTATGAGTTCAGGGGGACTGCGCGGGGCTCACAAAGGGTGGTTCGGACCCGTTACTCAACTTCCGACCCTGAAGCTGACAAGCCACAGATAACTCCACGATCCGACAGGTTGAAGAAAAGGGCACCGTCTAAGGAGGCTAAATCTCCCACGTCCCCACGCCAAAGATCGTGTTACCTTCCTGGTGACTTAGCCCCTCCCAGATTGGGAACAGTGCTCGCGACTTCCCACCTTGTCTATTTATTATGTACGGCCGAGTGAAACCGTTTGCGGGGCATCTGCTACCAAGTGCAGCGAATCACTGTGGTATAACTTCCCGTCTATTTATTATGTATGCTATGTCTAACCAATGGGGAAATAGACAATCAAGCAGGTTGGAAACAGTTTATAGAGATTAAAGGTATGTATTTACAAGCAATATTCACAAGTGATGCAGTGCCACAGAGAAAGCACTTAGCTGTTATCGACAGAAGAACCTCTTACACATTATAATCTTATCTACACAAAAGACAAGCACACCTCAATCACTCTGGGAAAATTAGAGTGAAAGAGCGAGAGAGTTTGAGGCATAGGGTTGGCCCCTTGCTCACCTGATGCGAGCCAGCAGGCTCACGTTGGTCCCAAAGTGGAGTGAAGGGAGGGACAGGTAGTAAGGGAATGAGGTTGGTGTGTGTGCAATATGTCGGGAGATGTGCGGCGTATGCAGTGGATGCGGTCGAGGAAAAATGTGGTATGCGTGTCGGTTCCTCGCCCAGATCGGTCAAGAGGGTAATCATTGATATCTCTGTATGGCTTTTTGAGAGCTATTTTGTGCGTCTCAAGTAGATGAATTAGAAAGTAGAAACAGAAAGGGAAGATTGTGTAAGTCAGTATGTAGACCACTGCGTCCCAGGGAATCAGTGCCACTCCCTGTTCTCGGAGCCTTGCTCAGTGTAACTTGTCTGCTACGTCTTTCGGACCAAACAGATAGCTGCTAGCAGGCAGCCTCAATCTCCAGTGGCTATATCTTTTATCGGCCTTGGACGAGGTATGGCTTGGGGGGAGGGGGGAGGAGAGGAAGGGGGAGGGTTCACGGCAGCACTCTTTGACCCCTGCATGCCGCGTCCTCATTGGTGCGCACCGCTTCCTTCCCCGTAGTTATTCAGAGGGTTGGTCATGCAACTGGCGCTCACATGCGCCATCCCTCATAGCTGTTCCGATGGTCAGTCTTGGTGGCGCTGCAGTGGTGCATTGTGGGTAACGCACCAACACAGGAATTACCTTGCAAATGGCGTTGAGGGTGTTTTGTAACGTAATGTGTGTACTGGAATGCATGTTGCGTTGTGTGCATGGTTTGCGCAGTGGGAAGGTACAGGGGAGGAGAGGTTTAAGTGGGTTGGGAAAAGGATTAAAATGAATTGATGGGAGGGATTTGGAAGGGATTAACGAAGAGAGGGATTTTTTTTAGGAAGAAGAGGTTAGAGAGTGAAAGGGTGAGAGTGATTGGAATGGATGGATGAAGAGGGAGATTTGAAAAATGCAGAGAATCACAAAGGGGATAGAATCTGCTAAACACACACAACACATTTTCCCTGTCCCTGTTACGAGGGGAACGCTAACCTAATTAAATGTAATTACTAATGAAAGATCTAACTAAGGATCCCTTATGTGTTGAGTTCGTCACTCCGGCATCTTTTCCATAACTCAACAATATCATTAGAATGAACATTCATTGAGATAAATGTCATTAAAATGATGTCTTTCTTTCTTGTATATCTCTTATCTTTTTCAGAGAACGGATTGTGCATTCCAAAAGAAAATGGTGCTGAGCAGTCAGAAGTGAGCTGTGTGTGTGATGCCAGCAGCAGAACCAGCACTTTGTCATTTACAGAGCCACCCACCAGCCTGTACAACAGACCTGCCACCAAGTTAAAATGTAAAGGCATGGGTGAGGGCCACGTGGGTGTACATGTTGCCTCACATTATATTTTTGTCTGTCCAACTGTGGTATTGCTGTCTGTGCAGTGGGACACCACGTTGTTTGTAGTGTCCAATCCTGCGAGGAGCCTGACCTTCCTGTTTCGTTCCATTCTGGTGGCATGGGATCTGCGGGTGGAGTCACTGGCAGTGGTGGCCCTTTCACCCGTGCCGCTGCATACTTTGAGCAAGTCCGGAGTACAATTGGACGGGGAGGCTGGAGCTGGGTGGAGGGGACAAACGAGCCACGAGGCAAT
Source organism: Myxine glutinosa (assembly GCF_964187855.1). Taxonomy (NCBI): domain Eukaryota; kingdom Metazoa; phylum Chordata; class Myxini; order Myxiniformes; family Myxinidae; genus Myxine; species Myxine glutinosa. The sequence goes on along the minus strand of NC_136261.1, from coordinate 255,325,380 downwards.
GGTGACAGGTGTTCCTCTCCAGATGGTGGTTACCTGGTTCGAGCCGCACGCCAAATCCAGCAGGCTCTGGAGAAGGAGCAGCAGGCAGACTATGAAGGGGCTTTTGGCCACTATCAGAATGGAGTGGAGGTTCTTCTACAAGGAGTGCAGGGTAGGTTCTGTGTTTGGTGAACCAGAAATGTCCAGAAAGTGGCATGCACCACAACGGACTGATCTACTCTTATCATTGCTCTTCCAATGATCGTGCTTTGTTTAGTATTGTGCAGCAGCATAATGATTTCTGCTATATTTTCAGACATTCAAAGACTGTTTGTGCTCGCAGTGACATCAAGGCAGAAAGAAAGGCATTATAGTAAAATAGATGTACTGTACATATGGGAAATGTAACATTTAGTGTAGGTACCTGTAGTCAGAAGGTAACCATTTAGTTTCCTTCTCAAGATCATCTTGTATGGACTGACTAAGCTCCTCAGATGCCCCTTATTTATCATTTCACATCCTATTGTTCTTTCAGATCTATCCTTGCCGTAGTGCATCATGGGCCTGTTTTTTGGGGGTTTTTTTGTTTGTTTTTTAAACAACCCCGTCACTGACGGTATAACCTCCGTCCACCAAATTCACCCCTGTTTTTTTGGGGGGTTTTTTGTTTTTTTTAAACAACCCCGTCACTGACGGTATAACCTCCGTCCACCAAGTTCACCCCTGTTTTTTTGTCTGTCTGTTTGTGAGCAGGATACCTTCAAAAATTATGGATGGCTTCGGCCAAAAGTTTGGAGACATGTTGGGTGTGTGAGACGGACTAATTCATTAGATTTTGGAGAAAATCTGAATCCAGATCTGGATACTATAATTATTTAAGTGATTCTTCACAATTGAGAGATAGGGCCAAAAACGATATCCTGTATAGCACGATGTCTCAAAAAGTTGTGGACTGGTTATGACAAAACTAGGTGGACGAATTGGTTAGGTAACAAAAACTAGCCAATTCGATTTTGGTTAATGTCCGGATCCAGATCCAGCGTCTTAGTTTGAAACAAAACTTAAACTGTTCAGCCTGGTGGAGGTATGTGCTCTACTCAGTGCCGTTCTAGTTTACTTTCGTTTTCCCCGTCTATCAGCCTGCCTCCCCTTTTTTGTCTTTATTTTTTTTTCCTTTTTATTTTTGGCTCCCTTATGTAGGCCTATACAATTACTGTATTACTTTAGTGAATTCCATACTAGATTTATTACGATACTGGATAAATTATTACTATAATTCATGGACCGGTGTTTGTGTGTTTGTTTGTTGTGTGACTTCTCCTACAGTTGTGGCTCAAATACATCCAGACTTACTACATAGGATCAGCATGCATGACCCCAACTAGTGTATATAGGTGTTTTTATCTTTACCGGTGGTATTGAGGATGGGGGTGGGGTGATGTGGGGTGGCAAAGTCTATATGTAAATGTGTATTGTGTAGCGCTGCCTCCAGGTGGGAGACGGTATTACAAGTCCTACCCTTTACAGTACAGTATTCCTGTTCCCACATTTTCCAGGGCAGTGAGGTATTTTGAATTATAAGCAGTAGGCATGTTTTTGCTTCATGCATGCAACATGGATTTTTTTTTTCGGGAGCGTTTGAGGGAGTCATCAGTTGCCTATACACTGCCCAAATAAAGTATGCGTCAGAAGAATGTGTTGCATGCTTAGAACAAGGTCGCCCATAGGGCAGGTACTCTGTTAGTAATACATAATCTGTGACTCCGCCGGATGGCTATGCACATAAAATGTCGTCAAAAATAACATATGGAGACTTTTTGGCCATTGTAGGGGATACAGCACTTCTAAATTCCCACCCTTTACATTGTATTTGTCTGACCATTGGGTAGGACGTGGGGAGGTGCTGCATTGTTGATTTGACCCTGACCAGAAAGTTGTTGCTTCTATTATCAACATATTTGTCAGAATCCCAGAGAGGTCACACTTTTGGGACTTTGCTGATTATTATTTTTTGTACCATATGCAAAGTCAAGGCTCGTGGAATAGCTAGAACACAGAATGGATCAGGGCACAAAAGAACTAAAGGTACAGCAGAAAGAGAGGGGGGAAATGCCAACAGCAGGGCCGAGGGACAAAGTAGACGGAGACGGACAAACAAAGGATGCGGGTAAGAGTGAGGGATAGAGGAGGATGCAGGGGGTAGATAGTCGGCGAAGCCGGTGTTGTGAATGAACGCGTATTATGTTGAAAAGCCAGATTTTGCTGGATCCTTTGAGAATTTTGAAGCTTTGACGCACCAAATCGCTCCATGGAGGCCGCCATCTTGCGGATGCGGAAGTATGCATAAAAAATTGCGAAAAAGTTCAATAGGAGTTTGTTTCACCCGTCTTTGTTTGATTCACAATCTCATGCACCTCTAATTTGTAATTAAAATACTTTAAGACCAACCTCGTTCCCCGGGCCCACACGGGCCCTGGTTATCTTCAACGAAAATCGTCACCAAACACCGGAACCAATGAGATTCGAGCATTTGAAAAAGTATTTCAAAAAAGCTTTTTACCGCGTTTCGGAGGCTGAAAACGGCGTCAAATATTCTAAAATTGACGAAGAATTATTTTTTAGAAATCTCGCGGCCGTAGGGGATAGTTTTTCACGGCTGGAAATATCCGAAGTTGAGACGGAATTCACCGAATTAATCAAGAAGTAAATTTTATAAATTTTAATATCATCCAGAATGCAAATGGTGTCATTTTGAACTAGGTACGGTACCTACTACACCTACCTACGACCAACTACCTAACCTACTGATGCCATAGTGATGGGTAAAATAGTGGCAAGAGGCTTTGGCTTCGCCGGCCCATTGCGGCTTTACAGTAGGGTCATATTATGGATACAGAAATAGTTACCACGGATCTTCCAATATCGAGCCATAAGCTGTATCAGTGTCCATACAGATATTGATTGTGATATTCTTCATTGCACTGTTATTCAGTCAGCTGCAATGTCACCGAAACAGGGAGTGTGGTGGGGGAGATCGGCCTTGCTGTCGCCACAAAATTTCACATCCCACTCAAAGTTAAAGTGACATCTAATAGTCGGGGCCATGTTAACTTGGACATGTTGTCACTGATGATCTTGTCACAGATATGTTTGTTAACTCTTATTTATTGATTTTCTTCTTTATGACACTTTATCCATTCCCTTCCATTGTCTTCTGCTTTTTCCAGCTGATCCTGATCCTGGCAGAAGGGATGCAGTTAAAAGGAAGACTCGACAGTACCTCACACGAGCTGAAGACCTCTTTACAAAACACCTGGACTCTCCCAAAGCACAAACTGTGGTAGTACATCTCTCAAAATGTCCTTTTTGCTTTCAATTTAGTGTATTTCATTTGTATTTGTTCTTCTGAGCATTGATTGGAGTACTGTGTCTATAAGACATTGATCCCTTTGACCTCTGTTGTCGTGTTTACACTGAGGTTGGTGGTTTGAAGTTAGACAAATTAGGTGACGTGTTTCCACTTGAAGACCTCTGTCGGTCCACTGCCTGCAGTGGTTATTACCTCTGCCACCCAAGCTGGACGGAGGTTATGTTTTCACCCATGTTTCTTTGTTTGTCTATCTGTCTATCTGTGAGCAGGATATCTCAAAGTTGTGGACAGATTCGGACGAAACTTTGTGGACAGGTTGGGTGTGTGTTAAGGACGAATTTAATAGATTTTGGAGAGGATCCATTCACCATAAGTTTAAAGTGATTCGTCACCTTTGACAGATATGGCCAAAAACTTTATATAGCACGATATCTCAGAGTTCTGGACTAATTTACACGAAACTTAGGGACAGGCTGGGTGTGTGACAAGGACAAATTGATTTTATTTCCGTGAAGATCTGGATACGCCAATTTTTTTGATGTGATTCTTTACCATTGAGAGATAGGGCCAAAAATGATATAACCACCGTTTAGAGGCCATTTTTACCCGCAGAGCGGGGGTTGGCCTTTTCGGGGACCGTGGTAGTTGTTGTTTTTTGGTCCCCTTTTTGAAGCAATGTTTTACGGCCGGATGCCCTTCCTGACGCCAAACCTTTTTGCCGCCTTCAACGACAAACAGGGAATTACCAGTGAACTTGTACTCAATTAGCCGACCTCGGAAGGATGACAGGCTGAGTCAACCCCCCTGGCATTAATTCGGCGATCGACCGAGATTCGAACCCAAAAAATCCACAAAAGCATTTGACATTTGGTCCACAAACATTTGGTCCATTTGACATTGCCATTTGGTGGACATTTGGTGGACATTTGGTCCACAAAGGGCCAAAAATGATATAAAGCACGATATTTCAAAGCATTGTGGATGGATTCGGACGAGACTTGGTGGAGAGATTATGTGTGTCCCACAGACGAATTGATTCGATTTTGGTGAAGATCAGTATCCGCATCCGGATACGAGAATTTTTTAATTTTCAAGTGATTCTTTACCAGTGAGAGATGGGTGCGAAAAACTATATATAGCAGGATATCTCAAAACATTGTGGACGGGTTATGACAAAATTTGGTGGACGAGTTTGTTAGATGACAAGAACAAGCCAATTAGATTTTGGTTCAGGTCTGGATGTGGATCCAGCCTATCAGTGGGATGCAAAACATAAACTGTTCAGCCTAGCGGATTTATGCGCTCTATTGAGTGCCGTTCTAGTGTATTATGCACATCTTAAAATGTATGTTTGAATGATGCCATAATTACTTATCATCTTGACAGTTGAAGACAAGCCTTTAAGATCTATTCAGGAAAATATGGACCCAACCAGAAATGAATGAATGAATAAATGAACGAATGAACGAATGAACAAGCTGAAATGAAAAACATCAAATTGTCATATAGCATTCGATCATTTAGTGTCCATTTGCATACAAAGTATGTTGCATTGCATATCTCTGCGTGAAAGGTCATCAAATGCCGATCCTCCATTCTCACTTGGCTTATTATTTTTATTTTTTGCCTCCAGATTAAAATTTTATGACTTATTTTGCATCTCTCGTGAACCACAATATAAATTGCGAGGATCTGATGGATGTAAAAAAGAAAAAAAAATTGGTTTCGTAAAGCAAAGTCACAACCATCGAGTGGTTCCTCACCCCTGGCTTCACTGCAGGGTGTCAGCAGTCTGAGGCTCCGGCCCGTGCGAGGCCTGAGTGATTCAGCTGACAAGCTTTCCACCTACAAAATGAAGGCTGCACTTGGCAAGGTAACTCTCCTGGTACATGAATCGTATGGTGGATTTTGGTGTAATCCCTTTGCTGTAATATTATTTACCTGTGTCACACAAAGGAAAAGTAAAAGCACATGGCAGGTAACCTTCAGTTGCTGACCGTAGAACAAGTATTGCTATTGTTGTTCTGCTTTTCTTAAGGTTTAAAATAATATTTCAATTAAAGGTGTGCTTGTCTTGTTCTTATTGAATTAAATGGTTGAAAAGTTATCCAAGATAAATAACAAGTTTGGTGGCCCTGACCTTTTGAGACTTCCACAAGGACCATCATTTTAATTTAACCCTTTGAGTACGGGATTTTTTTTTTGGATAAAAATACCCCCGGTACGGGATTAATTTTGGCCAAAAACCCAATTTTTGAAATCTTAGCTTTTTCACTGTTTTTTCTGCCTAAATCTATAAATCGATGTCACAGAAGATAAAATAATCTCAGACTCAGAATCTGTCAGAACTTTTCCACCTCCACGACGTTTTGTACTAAAATACAGCACACCATTTGAATAAGAGTCATCTTCAGAGCCATCGATGTCTTCAGAGTCACTTGTGGCCATCAAATCCTCTATTAAACATGCGACGCAGTAAGATTTTGTACATTACGAGACGCCATGTTTTTTACAAGAAACCTCAACGCACGTGTACTAAGTTCACACCGCCAAAACACATGCAGCAGACGATCCAACTGACTTGTGCTGCCGTCTGCACTAAGCCAGAGTAACTATAAACAATCTCCAGGCAGTAGTTCAGTGTATAAATTCAATGCAACCACGTACTGACGATCTATTTATAGGTATAGTCGATGACGTGCAGTAACGTCATTCGTACACAAAACTTTTTCACGGGTTGCGGCACTGGACGTCATCCATACTCAAAGGGTTAATAAGCAAAAATTAATACCCCTCCTGCTCCAACCCCTTTCCTCTTCTTGTATGCCACATATATGCCCTTCGCTACTCCTATCTCATCCGAACTTCCACTACCTTCTCTCACCTTTCCCCTTACACTCTCTTACCCACTTTTATCCACCTATAGATATGTTCTCCCTTCTGTCCTTTTTCTCAAGTTCACACCATTTTGGCAAAAAAGATAAATTTTCTCAATTTAGTTCCACCTGCTCTCTTTCCGCTCCCAAGCATATGTAATACATAGATAGGCCCTTATCGAGTTTTGAGGTGGTAACACAATTTTTAACTTCTTATTGAGGTACAACTAATCTGGTTTATGTCGTACCTTGTGTTGTGCCATTATAATTGTTGTTGTTACGTGTTTAATCCACAATTTAATATTCACCACAAACAGCACCCTTATAACCCTTTCGGAAAACAACATTTCACTCATCCGATCTGATGCTGGTAATGTCTCCCTCAGGTAATGCTGGTGATGGATCCAGTGACTTCCGAGACCTATATCCTGAAGGTAGGCTGGATTCTTTAATAAAAAATAAAGTGAATGTGATAGCCAAGAAAGTTGATGTTTGAGCATTGTACCAATTCGGTTGTAAATGAATGTGCCACACACATGGTCTGCCATGTACAAGGTTTGCTTCTGCTGCTCTGCCTCATGGTAACATATTGATGAACCACGCAATACCAAGACAGCTCTGTTTATGGTTATTGGTGTCACGGACATGTCAAGAGCAGAATATGTTATGATACTGTTACGTTTGTGGGGTGGTAGATGATGAATCTCATAGGAAAGTTAGTTGTTTTTTTTGGGGTTTTTTTTGGTATACAGAGTCGAGGCTCGTGAAAGAGCTAACATTTATCAAACAAACAAATCAAACAAACAAGCAAACAAAGTATATAAAAAGGCGAGCGGTCGACAGGATGGGGAGAGAAGGGGAGGAAGCACACAAACACAACATTTGAGAGCAGGGACATCGGGAGATGTTTTTGGAGGGAGAGGGCCTGGGCGGAGGCAGGATAGGTATAAAACGCAAGGACACCAAGGACTTCCAGGAAAGAAGTCAAAAGTCACCTCAAAAAAGTGGATTTGGGGTGAAATTAGCGGGGGTAGAAAAGATCAAGGTTTTGGATTGGGGAAGATAAGAGATGGTGGTGAACAGCCGTTTTAAAGACCTGGAGGGAGGAGTGGGATTGAAGAGAGTGAGGGAGTTTGTTCCAGAGGCGGAAGAAAAGAGGAATGAAGGAGTGAAGGTGAGCAGAGAGTCTTGATTTTGGCAGTTTCACCATAAGAGGGTTGCAGGCAGATCTTGTGCGACCTGCAGGAATATTTGGGGGACAGAGCCCAGAGAGAGCTGGGGGAGCAAGGCCGGAGAGGAGTCGGTAGAAGACGGAAAGACCACCAACCTGCCTGCGGTGATTAAGTGAAAGGCCCTCGGAGATAGCGTCATCGCGGGAGATTCCAATGATTCTGAACGCTTTGGTTTCAACAGCGTGAAGACGAGCTAGGTGTGAGGCAGGAGCACCAGCCCAGAGGGGAGAGCAGTACTCCATTGAGCTGCGGATGAAAGCCTTGTATGTGGTGAGGAGCTCAGGTGTGCCAAGGAAGGACTTCGCACGACGGAGGATGCCCAGTCGGCGACTGGCTTTGGAGGCCAGCTTGGAAATGTGGTTTTCCCAGGAAAGATCATGGCAGATAGTGAGACCCAAAAGCTTGAGTGACAGAACTTCTTGGAGAGGATTATTCAGAAAGTAGATGGGAGGGTTGTCCAGTCGGTCTTTTCGGAGAGACATCGTAAGAGTGTGAGATTTGTCAGGATTGAAAGACATGTTCCACTTGTTTGCCCAGTCTGTGATTTTGTCCAGGTCTGCAGAGAGTGAGGAGGCTGCAGACTGCCGATCTGAGGGATGAGGAATGGAGCGGCAGAGAGTGGAGTCATCAGCAAAGAGATAGAGAGGATTTTCAAGAGAGTCAGAGAGATCACTGATGAAGACCAGAAAAAGCACAGGGCCCAGAACACTGCCTTGGGGAACTCCAGCCTGAACAGGAAGAGGAGATGAGAGAAACCCATTCAGGGCCACACGTTGACGACGACTAGAGAGGAAGTCCGCCAGCCATGCGTGGAGATTTCCATGGATACCAAAGGAGGAGAGTTTGGTGAGCAGAGCGGGGTGCCAGACCGTATCGAAGGCACGTGATATGTCGAGGGAGACGGCTCTAATTTCCTGTTTGGCATTGAGGACCTCCATCCATTGTTGAGACAGCAGAAGCAGCATGTCCAGAGTAGAGTGACCTGGTCTGAAACCAAATTGATGATCAGAGATCAAGCCATTGGAGAAGAGGAAAGATTTCATATCCGAAGCAATGATGGATTCCATGACTTTGCTGATAATTGGGAGAAGGCTGATTGGTCTGTAGTTGCTAGGATCTGTTTTTGCACCTTTTTTGTGCAAAGCGGTGATGTTGTCTGATTTCCAAGCAGATGGCAGTTGACCTTGAGCAAAAGAGAGGGTGAAGAGAACAGAGAGAGGGAGTGAAAGAGCGGAAGAACATGATTTTAGGACCCGTGGGCTGATGCCGTCAGGTCCAGTTGCAGAATCAGAGTCGAGGGTTGACAGAAACTTTTCCACCTTGTCAGGAGGAAAGGACACGGAGTCCAGGAGCACCTGGGTATGACTGGGTATGGTGGGTACAGAGAGGGATGGGTTTGGGACACAAGATTTAGAGGCAAACACAGAGTTGAGGCATTCAGCTTTTTCACGTGCGGAGTCAGCTGTGTAGCCGTTTGAGGTAAGGGAGGGGATGGAGGGGGAACAAACACCAGAAACAGATTTGACCAGACACCACCAGGATTTGGAAGAGGGAGACAGATAAGAGAGTTCGGTCTTGAGAACGGAGAGATATTGTTTCCTGGCTCTCCTGAGGGTGGACACACACTTGTTTCGGGCTTTGTGAAAGGAAATGAGATTTCCTTCCGTTGGATTTGCTTTCCAGGAGACGAAGGCAAGTTGTTTCTGGGCAACAGCCTCACCACAATATTCCATGTACCATGGACGGGAGGAAGGGTATGACAACTGAAGACGAGATGGGATAAATCTGTGCATGAGAGAGAGCAGTGTAAGTAAGTTATGTGTAAGTTGTAGCATGCTCCGAGTGTTGCGAAGAAGAAGAACCCACCTCGATGTATCTAAGTAGTGTCGAATGTCCAGGTAAGATCGTATATATGTCTCCATACGAGGGGTGGATCTGTGATAATTAGGTAGGGGTTAAGGATAAACCCCAGTGTGTAATTGCCCTGTGATTTTTCCCTTCGTTGTTAATGCATCAAAAAGGGCCGCCGCCATAATAACTACAACAATCGCACTGTAAATGGACTCATTCGCTCACAATGCCACCAGGGATAACCAACACCCAGCACATTTGCCGATCGGCACGCAAACCCGTCTCATGGCCTTCAACATCATCCAAACATTCCCAAACGGAGATTAGACTCCGCCCCCAACGAATTGTAACACGGAGGCCACGCCCCGGCCTTCGTGATTGAGTAACGCTCTGCAATTGGACAGAGAGTGTGACGTCATCATGGAAGATTCGAGAGTGATAGGGAAAAGACGCGGTCGTGCCATCTAGCTCACTCTTCTGGTCCTGGCTTCGCGTGAGGGACGGTCGCTCCGCTCACTCTTTCCCTTTGTCTTGGTCGCGCTGGCAAACGGCTGCGTCTCGGGCCGTGTCCGTTCGTGAAACTTTGGACAGTGGAAGGAGGAGAAAGACGTCTTGCCCTTGCTAATTCTCTTGCCTCGGTCACACAAGCAAATTGTCGCTTTTTGGCCTCGTGTGCACCTGCGGAGACGTTCCGGAGCTCTTGGCACATTGGTTGGGAAGAGACAAGAGCGGGAGAGGACCGGCCACATGCAATCCCTTCACGTCCATGGCAAGACAGAGAGGAGCTTCGCGTCATCGTGTGCATCTTTCCCAAGGGCGGCTGCGGGCCCTTTTGTGCTGCCGACTGCATTCAACGGCCTCGCTTGAACAACAACGCTAAGTGCGGGCAGTATAAACACCAATTTATTTTTACTTTTGTTTTCCCCATGTTTGTGTACGAGTCTGAGTGGAGGGTCCCTCATTTAGGAATTTTTGTTTTTACCTCACCTTTCATTGTTATTACTCCCACCAGGGAGTAATGCATTCGATCGTGTCCGTCCGTGTGTGTGTTCGTGTGTTTGTGAACAAGATATCTGGAAAAGTTCTGAACGGATTTGGATGAAAGTTGGTGGGATGATTTCCCTTGGGATAAGGAAGAATTGATTAGTTTTTGGTGAAGCTCAGGATATTATTGCGGATCCAGGAATTTGTTTGGGGAATTTTTTTTTCTGTTTTACTGCATTAAAGCTTTTATTCTTATTATTAAATGATGTTTTTCTCCTCTAATTCCGAGATATATCAAAATTAATTCTCTGACAGTTAGGGCTTACTTTCTTTTTCATTTATTGTTTTGGGGAGAGGGGATGTTAAACAAAACGTATTATTCCAACTTGACCCACGGCGGGAGTATGCGCTCTACTGAGTGGTGTTCTAGTTTGCATTTATTTTCATTCAATCATTATTTGTCGAATTTTACTTTCCTTGTATTGTGGATTTTGCTGTCCCGTCTTCGTGTTTGTGGGTTCGGATTAACCCCTGAGTGTGTTCCGATCAGATAGGCCTCAAACCTTCCCGCGCGCGAAAAGATAATACCGCCAAGTTGGGTATATGCCTCGGACGGAGTAAAGCTCGTTTTGGCCATTTGTCCTCTTCGGGTCTTAACCCCAGGGACGCGACAATACATTATAATAGTATTGTGAAACATGTTTCCCAGTTAAAGAGTTCTGAATATGCAGTCATTCAGTGGTGTCTTCAGAAACATAGCTGAGGGACACCAATTTGGGTATTTTTTATTGTATACATGGGCTAAGGGTCGCAGTGGAGCTCACACACACACACACACACACACACACACACACACACACACACACACACACACACACACACACACAACACGGACATACTGACAAGCCAAACACTTAACACAGCCACTGAGCTTGGGGGAAGGGCCGTCACTAACGTCACTTCCCGGGATACTCTGGGTACCAGCGACGTCATAACAATGGCGCCACTTTTCACACCGTACTCAGTGGGGCATTTCCTCAAGAAGAATTTCCTCCTCCTCGATGATGCCAACCAAAGGGGATTGTCCGTGTGCTATCCTTTTCAAGAAAGGAAGCAGCCTTTGGTATGACTTGAACCAGTCCAAACCGGATGGGTGTTTTTTAGGAGACACCATCTGCTTACTGGATGGCCGTTGACTTCCTACAGGAGCTCATCCACCCTTTGCCAGGTATTGTTTTTGGTCCTGGCAAGGTGTCACATTCACCCTCCCCACTAGCAAAACCAGTCAGGGGTGTCGCTTTAGTCGCTGACAACCTGACCGTGCAGGAGGTAGCACTGCGTTACATGTTACCAGTGGCAGTCCCAAAAGACTGACCTGACTGAAAAATGAGCTCAGAGTCCATCTTTTTCTTCTTTCATGTTTCACACATGGCTACAGGCAGCATAATATGCTGGGAGGGGGTCTGTGCCGCTGATGCCCCCTATAGGTTAGAGTAGGAATTTGGAATTTGGCTAGGGTGCTAGCAACAGCTCGCTGACTCTTCACAAATGATACCGTGGGATCTTTAATGTCCACCGATTAATGCAAGCAGATGGGACACCCAGTCTAAGGTCCATCCGTGGGACGGTACACATACTGATTCCTCACGTTACATCCGAAACACCAGGAAGACATTTTAGAACTGGGCCGAGATTCAAACGCAGGCCAGACAAGCTCAGAGGTGAGTGAAAATCCATTTTTGATGTGGCCTTGATCTGATAGCTTTCATTATGGTGGTTTACTATTATGGTGTTTATTTGTTGTGTACAACTGACTATTCCTGTAAACAGGGCTTGAGGAAAAGCAGTGCAATGAGGAATGCGGTGCAGACTGTTCTGCCCCAGGCTGTGCCCAACATGGTGCGACTTGAACGTTATTTTACAACAGATTATTCCATCTTCTTGTTGCTGCAACATGTCTCAGGTGAATTTTGTTGGGGCTTTGTGGAAGATGTGGTTGATGTATCAGGCATGGTGTTTGTGTGATATGTTGGTTGCTAGACATGCCTTGCATGGTTCACGGTGTGCATGACAGCATGTTGGATCGCAGTAATTGATTGCCTTTGTATCAGCGGCCATTCTGCAGATGCTCAATACTGCCATATGTTGAGGTGAAACCCATTTAACTTTGTTTGACATTTTAAAATCGTGCTTCTTAAATATGGAGCCCACCAGACATGTTCTATTTAATTATCCTGTTGTAATGTCACCCCCTCTACATTTTCCCTTGACATCTCTCTGAGGATGATGGCCACACAGACTTTGGTAGTGTACCTCAATGACTTGGTCACCTTCCCATTTTGAATAGTATGTTCTGAAGATCCTATAAATTGGCGAGTATTAATACTTATTTTTAGGTCATCTCATCTCTATTCTCTAAGAGATCAACTTATATAATGGGGCATGATGTCCGGATATCTGACTGTCTGTCCGGTCGGCCGTCTGTTAACATTTTGCTATTTTTGCTACTCCTACCTTCTCACCTGGCTGATTGTTCTGAAACTTGACACATGAATACAAGACAGTATTTTGCACAATTGATTGTGCTTCGATTTTTCGATTTTGGATCATGGGTGCTCCCATGGAGAATTACCCCCACCCCTCCAAACTTCAGATCCTCTTCACTCATCTTTTATTAGTCCCCATTGGACTCCGAAACGGGGCTTATGGATTGAGTCTCGTATGTCCGTCTGTCTATCCATCCGTCCGCAACCATATCTCAGAGATGTATGGACCGATTTTGTTCATACTTGGGAAAAGACAATACATGATGGTATAAATATGCATATAAATTTTTTTCACGATGCAATCAAAGATGGCCGACTGGTGGCCATTTTAGTTGTACAAAACCCGATATTGACAACGGCCTCAAACATTTCTCGGAAAAAAGCATTTTCCAATCTTGTTCAAACTTGGCACACAGATAATGAATGATCGGTTACATATGCACGTCATTTTTATTCGAGATCATATTCAAGATGGCCGACTGGCAGCCATTTTACTGAAACGTGTCTCCAACCATTTCTCGGACATGCATGGACAGAGTTTATTCAAACTTGGCACAAAGACAATACATGAGGAGAGTATGCTTATGCCGAAGATTTTGTTTTGTAATCCTACCAATGATGGTCGACTGACGGCCTTGAACTCCGTACAGCAAAATTACTAAAACCACCGGGACTATGACATTTTATGTCTTTTCCTTCTTGTTTACCAACCGATTGCTCTGAAACCCAACACAGCCCTTCTACCCGATGGTCCGCAGGGTTGGCCAGTGTTAATTTTTCAATTTTGTATCATGGGGGCCTCCCAAAGGATCAGGGGGGCTTCTAGAGCGGTCCCCCCAAATCAGTAGAGATCTGAACTACAACCTCAAGAGATGACCGTCAGCCCAATCGGGGCTATTTTTCTTTTTGTTATAAATAAAAACTGGAATTGATGCAAATAAACCTGATATCTTGAGGATGAAAGCACATTTCTCCAAAGTACATTTATGTATGATGCTTTGTCACTGTGTCACACACTTTGAGCAGAATGTGTGCTGTGCTGTGCCCAGGAGTACAGATTTACTGTTCTCAATTCCTATTCTACTTGCTCAATAAGAATTGATGGGTATTCAAATTAGCAAGAGACAACTGTGCCTGATTCAATGTGATATCTAGTACAGGTTTCCATCCCTGCTGACATATGGCAACCATATTATATCACTAGGGATGTTCTCTTCTGCTGTTTTTATTTATCAGTGCTGTTGCACCGATGGTCACTGCTATAAATGTCGAATGCACATTCCACATTATCTTCTTTTCTTTTTAGTATGCAGCACATGGCTGTGGGTAAGCTCATTTCCTGGGGGCACAGCTGTGCTGCTGATGCAGTGCCCCCAATAGTTCAGAACAGACATTTGGAATTTGGTTAGGGTGCCAGCGATAACTTGCCTAATCTTAGTGACAGACAATGTGTAAAGTAAAGTAGCATTCGTGAATGCAAAAATCAGTAAAGTAACATTAGTAAATGGACGTGGATTTTAATTGTCATACAGATGAGTGTACAGAATGTGAATGGTCCGTTGGAATTGACAAAAAAGGTCTACAGAAGACCATATTCTACTTGCTGAATAAGGATTTATGCTTTTCAAATTAGCAGAGCCAACTGTACTTGATTCACGATCAGATTTCCAAGCAAATGACTGGCTTGAGTTGGGCTTCTGTTACTGCAAAGATAACTCCATAAAATTCTTACTTTTAACTCTTGATGAATAATATCCTGCATGGTAAGTAGGTTTTTTTTTTTTTGTGAAAGGAGAATAATTGTATGATTTTGCTTTTTCTAGGAGGGAAATTGTGGTCTCGGCTAAAAGCCAGACTTGTTTCAAAAAAAGACTGCATGGAAAATATCTGCCAAGAAGCGACCGAAGACAACTTGCCGATTACTGGCTCTGACAAAGAAGTGTCGAATCCTCATGAAAGCCCTGTGGCGGCTGAGAATAGAATTTGCAAGAATTCTGGACCCGTCAGAGGGTGGACTTCAGACACAGAAGAAAATGCAAACGATAAGGCCAAGATTGGGAATGAAACTGCTTTGGGAATGAAAGAAAGGACCAAAATTTCGGATTTGACTTTGGTGCAACACACGGGTGTGCAGAGCATTGAACTTGTAGATTTGGCGGAACATTCTGGTACAAAGACACCAAAAGCATGCCACGAGGGCTGGAATGGGAATGCTAGTGGCCCCTGCAATGCCATAGGTATTCCATTGGATACCACCCTCGGGAAGCATTTTCCTTGTGTTTGTTTACCTGAACATGATCAGACGAATGTTTCGGGTACAAAGCTAACTGCATACGACAAGCAGGAATTTAACCCAAAAATTACATCTGAGTTTATGGAACAAATCCCTGTCAATAATTCAAATCCTGATTCTATAAGAAAACACTGTTACAAAGGACTTATTGCTGCTGATAGTTCATCAAGCACAGCATGTAGCGTAGATGTTGCTGATGCACAGCCGATAAACAGTTGCGGAGACTTGACATTAGCCCGCTCTTGGGATGTCAGCATTGCAAAGGTATCGGCTACTGGAGAAGTAGATGGAATCGTAGTGAAGAATAGCTTAAGGTTCCGGAGCCCTTTACGAGCCTCTGCCTTGAATCTGAAAGCCAGCCCGGACCATAGAAAATGTGCCGGGCAGCCATATACAATTACCGTAAATCCATTTGATGCATTGGGTGAGGGAAATGGCATGGACTTTATTGGTGCCGACTCATCAACTGAAGTTGCTGACAGGGTTTCTAAAGAGGGCAAAAATGCTACAATATACAAGAATACCCAAGGAATTTTGACTCGAGATGAAGCCATTTGGCCCATCAAGCAGACCATCTCCAATATGGCACTGGTAGACTTAAATAAAAATGGCAATCCTGCGACGAGTTCTCCCAATTTTTTTCCGCCCAAGCATGCTACGCTCCATGAGGTCATGAATGGTCTACAAACAAACAGGTTCCTGGAGATTGCTGGAGAAGGTTTGACACTTGGTGTTTCGGCAGCCCCTCTCGCTGAAGCTGAGGCCGATGCAACTTGCCTGGATGACAGTGATGGCTCCAGTGACAGCTCCAGCATCAGCAGCCACTTTTCATCTGAGAGTACCACGGTGACTGGTCTCTCCAAAGGCGTCAATGTCGCTGACGCTGGTGATGATTTTAATCCTGAAATCTCGATCAGATGCTTCAGAAAGAATGATCACACGGACTCGTGTTGCTCTTATGTCAAAATGAATAGAGGTTTTGAAGAAGCGGGGTCAAGTGGTGTTCCATCTCTGGCTGGAGTACCTATTGGGCAACTTTGTCACAGCGACGTTGCTGAGATGCATCGTACAATAGCGGAGGAGTCATGGCAGGAGCAGGTGGTTACTTGGTCCTGCCAACTTGTAGATTCCCTGGAGAGTTTACACCAGCAAGGAATTGTGTGTGGTGACCTCAATCCCAGCAACCTGTTGCTTGATGACAACGGTGAGTTTTGCATCACTAACGTTCTGATCGCGGTGTCTCTTTACCACTACATTATTTTCAGGATGAACGTTCCATGTACGCTCCTTTTTAATTTAAGGCCTCCCTTTTTATTTAATTATGAAGATACAAGATTGTGCAATACTTGATTCGCTAATCATTCCAGGACGTTTGTGTCTCACGTACTTTGGGCAGTGGAGTGAGGTGGAATGGACCTGCAACCAGCATGCAGTGAAAGATATGCACTGTGCACCAGGTACGAGTCGTGTGAAGGTGTTATGCACAGACGTAGTTGGCCACGTCATTTCACTAACACTTAAAATGCACTGTGTCGTTTGCTTGTGGTTTATTCTGGATGTGCGCAACTACCATGTGATTATTATGATAATCGCTTTGACCATTCTGTTTGGTGAACATTTCACTGCTCAAATTATACATCCAAACATGTCATAATTAGAATGGTCGGTAGAGTGCATAACTCATCCAGGCTGAGCAATTTATGTTTTGTATCTAACTGATAGGCCGGATCTGTATCCGTTCCTTTACCAATAACTAATCAGCTTGTTCTTGTCACCGACCCAACTCATCCAACAAGTTTCATCCGAATCTGTCCTCCACCTTTTGAGATATCCTGCTCACAGACAAACATCTCAACTGGGGATCCAGATGTAATTTAATTGAATGGGTTTTTATAACTTTACATTGCAAAGAAATGAGTAAACTCTACTATTAATTATTCCGGTTGATGACAGAGTATTTATTTTTGCCCCTGTGACAGTCCTGTTTGTGTGCATACTCCTCATGAATCGTCTATCTCTACTTTTGTCATCTCTCGATTGATGTGTACATATTCCTGTCTTTCGTCCCTTTTCTGTTTTTATTTATTTATTTATGTTGAAGGCTCCGGGCACGGACTATATAGCCCTCATCAGGCCAGACCTTAAATAGAAGAGAAGGAAAGTGTATAATGAAAAGTGCATGATGTTTGTTTGCGAGAAAGAGAGGTTAAAGCTATCTCAGTAGCTGTAGTTTGAGTGAGACAGAAAGTAAGATCAGCAATCCTGACAGGGAGTGTAAGATGGTTCCACGGGCATCACTTTAACGCTCCTAAGTCTAAACGGTAGTACTACCCTGGGCGGTTGCTGTCTACAACTTGTTACCGAAGGTTGCATCTGTTGCTGCCCATTGCATCTAGTTCTCCTTTCACCACCATTGAGGCCTAGCCTTGCATAGTTCTTACCATAGGTTTGTGCTGCCATTCACCACATATTATGTGCTCTTGGTCAAAAATAAGACCCCATTCTCTTTAACAACAAACAAACAAAAATTTCCCAAGATCTATCAAGTTTCTCTACTCTTTTATACCTTTGCGTAAATAAGAAGGCTCCGTTGTCAAGCAATTTCGTCTATGCTTGGCTCTGCGTTGACCACATTACCAAGTTTGTTCAATTATTCATGCATTGCTCTGCTCAGCTGAAAACATGCTTTGCTATCAGTTCAGCTCAACCAAACCCTAACAGATTGTAATTTTGAACACCGTGTTCATCACTTTTTTCCTCCCGGAAATCACACTTGCCAGAGGACACTTCATGTAGCTCAATTTTATTGGGAATTTGTTAGAAACGCTCGTGTGCAGAGTAATCTACTGGCAAATCTGCAAAAACTTCAATCTCTCAGTTGCAGAAAGGTGCTGGAAGTAGGAACCAAATGCAATTGTTAACAAGAAAGAGCAATCAGAGATTGCAGATCTTTGCCATGATGTGATTTTCATGGTTTTTAGAGCTTTTGTGTTAAAACAAATATGGCGGCTGAATCACTTGACTGACGGCATCATAATTTTTTTTTATCCACCAATTTATCCCGAGTTGATGCTCAAGAAATTTCATCTTGATCAGATGCAGTTTTGTACTTGTAGAATTATGACGTCATAATGGAGGCACCTATGACATCATCATTAACATATATTATTCCTCATGGAGGGTTCTTTACAATGAGCCATGTCTAAATTTTTTCTATGCAGCGCTTTTGGAGATATAGAGGTGCAAACCTTTTCGGATTTTCCAAGGTGGCACCCGTACCACGTGACCTATGACATCATAATTATTTTAAAAATCTACAGGTGGAGTTGCACCTATGGTGAAACTTTCCTGTCAATCGGACCAACGGTTGCAGAGAAAATCATTTATTCTGTGCGGACAAACAGACAAAAACAAACGGACTCGATGCAATACCCTCTCCTCTGGCGAGGGTAAAAATGAGGACATGGTTATTTGCATACGACCTGACAATCCCATCGAGTGTGAACATGAAAAACATGGCACTGTGACCAGACGTGGTCCTGAGGTGTAAAACGGAAAAGTTGCTGATTGAGGTGTTGGTTCCCAGTTACTTTGGTATAAGTTTGGTGGAGATAAGAAAAGTTTCCGAGTACTGAGACCTGAAGAATATCGAAGAGAACCTGCAAGTTTAGGAGTGCCGACATTGTGCCAGTGAAGGTCAGAACAACTGGAATGATAAATGGGAACCTTAACGAGCTATTGAAAGGGATTATAGGAAGTAGTACAACAAACAAACTGTAACAGGAAGTAGTACAACAAACAAACTGTAACAGGAAGTAGTACAACAAACAAACTGTAACAGGAAGTAGTACAACAAACAAACTGCAACAGGAAGTAGTACAACAAACAAACTGCAACAGGAAGTAGTACAACAAACAAACTGCAACAGGAAGTAGTACAACAAACAAACTGCAACAGGAAGTAGTACAACAAACAAACTGCAACAGGAAGTAGTACAACAAACAAAAGGCAATTGGAGGCCGTTCGAGGTTCTGTGACGATGCTTAAAAGAGCTATTGGACCAAAAAGATAATGGAACATTCTACAGAACTCAAACGTCAAAACATCACGACTTGGTCCTCGTAACGTCGTCCTCATAAAAAGAAGGAAGATACTTTGGGCCCTAACGAGGGCTCCGTTCAGGTTTTTAGCTCACCTTGAACAAAGTTCCGGGGAGCTTAAGCGATGGCACGTCGTCCGTCAGTCCATAAACACTTGCAAATTTTCTCTGAAACTGCTGATGGGATTGTGACCAAACTTGGCACAAATGATATTTGTTGCGTTGTGAAGATAGTTTGTTCATGGCATTGAAAAAAAATTGGGGTCTAAAGGGGTCTACCGGGGGTCAAAGTGGATCAACGTTTGACCCCCACCCCCTCCTCCCCCACCCCCCCCCCCACCCCACCCCCCCAAAAAAAAAAAAAGAATTTGCTTTTTCCTCTGAAACGACACACACGATTTCGATGAAACCTGATCACAACCTTCATTACCCGTGACCTACCAATGTTTGTTCACTACACTAAGAAAATCGAAGGTTAAGGGGGTCATAGTGGGTCCAGGTTTGACCTCAAAAATAGGTATTTGCTTTCTTCTCTGAAACTACACTCACGATTGCAATGAAACTTTACCACAACCTTCACCTCCCGAGATGTACCAAAGTTTGTTCACGGCATTAAAAACATCTGCCCCTTTAGGAGTCTAGGGGGGGGAGTTGCCCCCCAAAATAGGTATTTTTTGCTTTGTTTGTTTGTTTAAAGTCTTATGAATATGTTAGTATGATACTACATGCTGCCCTGTCTTCTAGCAACCATTGAAATTGGTGAAAAATACCTTTAATCAGTGTAATATACTGCTTTATTCTAGCAGGTGAGATTCTACCAGTGCCTAGGGGGTATTGCCCCTTTGTTTTTACACCCACTAAAGGGTATTACAACCACCAAATGTACATTGTAGTTTGTTTTGAACCCTTACCAGAAACCTCATAAACATTAGCAACTGTCTTCTTGAATTAATATGGAACGTGCGTGCTGTGAACAACGAAGAGATCGTTGTGCACGAAACCATCAGCACAATGCTAATGGATTTATCCAGCCAAAGCAAGAGATAAAAGCATGTCTTGTTGTTTCACAGCACTAGGCACAGTGGCCTACGTACACCGACCGACCGCAGAGCCTTGCAGCCTGGGATGCACGACATGCCACAGCGGTGCGTTCAAAGTGCTAAATTCAAATGTGTAGGCCGAAAACATTAGCACACGACTTCACTGCCCATTTCACACTTAAATAAATGCTGAGCCAGATAATGACATCATTTTTTACGGTTAATACACCAGATATATAAAAATACCTGACACGTTACGACACCAGATTTAACTGTTTCTCCGAAAGAACTGCCTGGCAAACCGACCCATCTATTCCTGAACAATTCCTTGAAGAGTTTCAGTCCCTCAAACCTTTGGGCCTCATTATCAGCCATGATCTTCCTTGGGCAAACCAAAGTTCAAAGTTGGCCTCAAAAGCCAGCTGCCAACTGGGCATCCTCCGCCATGCAAAGTCTTTCCTTGGCATTCCTGAACTCCTATCCACCTGCAAGACCTTCATCTGATCTAGTACTGCTCTCCCCTCTGGATTGGCACCCTTGCCTCACACCTCGCTTAGTTTGACACCGTTGAAACCAAGGTCTTTAAAATCAATGAATCTCCCATGATGAAAATGAGTTTATGGGCCTATCACGTTCACAGAGCAGATACATTCTTCCCCACATCCCATATTTCTCCAAATATTGCGATATTTTGTCCCTCGGCCATGCTGTTGGTGTGTTCACCCCCCTCTCTCTTTCTACTGTTCCTTTTGTGCTGTTTTTGTGCTTTTGTCCTGTTCTTTGTTCTCTCTTCCTCATATGTGGTGATTTCAATTGTCACCATGCCAGTTGGCTGGGTGTGGGTACCTCTCTCACCAGCCATGGCTCTTCAGCAAAGGACTTCTGCGACTCACTGGGACTGACACAATCTGTCAATTTCCCGACCCGGATCTCAGTCAACGGAGCATCTTCTCTTCTGGATTTGGTTATGACAAACTTCCCTGAAAATGTCTGCTGCTCTTCTTCTGCTCCAATCGGCTCATCTGATCATGTGCTTGTTAAAGTGGACATCTCTCTGACCATTCTCAGAGAGCCTCCTCAGCGTCGACGAGTCTGGCATTTCACTCAGGCCAACTGGCACGGTCTTCAAGCAGCCATCAATCATCTGGACTGGTCTCCCATCTCTACCGCCTCTGACATCAACTCATCCTGGGAATTCTTTCAAAGTAAATTGCTCTCTCTGATGCACAGATTTATACCATCTCGTCTTCAGTTGTCATACCCTTCCTCCCGTCCATGGTACACGGAATCTTGTGGTGAGGCTGTTGCCCTGAAACAACTTGCTTTCGTCTCCTGGAAAGCAAATCCAACGGAAGGAACTCTCATTTCCTTTCACAAAGCCCGAAACAAGTGTGTGTCCACCCTCAGGAGAGCCAGGAAACAATATCTCACCATTCTCAAGACCGAACTCTCTTATCTGTCTCCCTCTTCCAAATCCTGGTGGCGTCTGGTCAAATCTGTTTCTGGTGTTTGTTCCCCCTCCATCCCCTCCCTCACCTCAAACGGCTTAACGGCTGACTCCACACGTGAAAAAGCTGAATGCCTCAACTCTGTGTTTGCCTCTAAATCTTGTGTCCCAAACCCATCCCTCTCTGTACCCACCGTACCCAGTCGTACCCAGCTGCTCCTGGACTCTGTGTCCTTTCCTCCTGACAAGGTGGAAAAGTTTCTGTCAACCCTCGACTCTGATTCTGCAACTGGTCCTGACGGCATGGTGAGATGCCATGGTGAAGCCCACGGGTCCTAAAATCATGTTCTTCTGCTCTTTAACTCCCTCTTTCTGTTCTCTTTAACTCCCTCTTTCTGTTCTCTTCACCCTCTCTTTTGCTCAAGGTCATCTGCCATCTGCTTGGAAATCAGCCAACATCACCGGTTTGCACAAAAAAGGTGCAAAAACAGATCCCAGCAACTACAGACCAATCAGCCTTCTCCCAATTATCAGCAAAGTCATGGAATCCATCATTGCTTGAGATATTAAATCTTTCCTCTTCTCCAATGGCTTGATCTCTGATCATCAATTTGGTTTCAGACCTGGTCACTCTACTCTGGACATGCTGCTTCTGCTTTCTCAACAATGGATGGAGGTCCTCAACACCAAACAGGAAATTAGAGCCGTCTCCCTTGACATTTCACGTGCCTTCGATACGGTCTGGCACCCTGCTCTGCTCACCAAACTCTCCTCCTTTGGTATCCATGGAAATCTCCACGCATGGCTGGCGGACTTCCTCTCTGGTCGTAGTCAACGTGTGGCCCTGAATGGGTTTCTCTCATCTCCTCTTCCTGTTCAGGCTGGAGTTCCCCAAGGTAGTGTTCTGGGCCCTGTGCTTTTTCTGGTCTTCATCAATGATCTCTCTGACTCTCGTGAAAATCCTCTCTATCTCTTTGCTGACGACTCTACTCTCTGTCGCTCCATTCCTCATCCCTCAGATCGGCAGTCTGCAGCCTCCTCACTCTCTGCAGACCTGGACAAAATCACAGACTGGTCAAACAAGTGGAACATGTCTTTCAATCCTGACAAATCTCACACTCTTACAATGTCTCTCCGAAAGGACCGACTGGACAACCCTCCCATCTACTTTCTCAACAATCCTCTCCAAGAAGTTCTGTCGCTCAAGCTTTTGGGTCTCACTATCTGCCATGATCTTTCTTGGGAAAACCACATTTCCAAGCTGGCCTCCAAAGCCAGTCGCCGACTGGGCATCCTCCGTCGTGCGAAGTCCTTCCTTGGCACACCTGAGCTCCTCACCACATACAAGGCTTTCATCCGCAGCTCAATGGAATACTGTTCCCCCCTCTGGGCTGGTGCTCCTGCCTCACACCTTGCTCGGCTTCACGCTGTTGAGGCCAAAGCTTTCAGAATCATTGGAATCTCCTGCGATGTAGTGAACACCGAGGGCCTTTCACTCACTCACCGCAGGCAGGTTGGTGGTCTTTCTGTCTTCTACCGACTCCTCTCCGGCCTTGCTCCCCCAGCTCTCTCTGTGCTCTGTCCCCGCAATATTCCTTCAGGTCGCACAAGATCTGCCTGCAACCCTCTTATGGTTAAACTGCCAAAGTCTAGGCTCTCTGCTCACCTTCACTCTTTCATTCCCCTTTTCTCCCGCCTCTGGAACAAACTCCCCCACTCCCTTCAATCCCACTCCTCCCTCCAGGTCTTTAAAACAGCTGTTCACCACCATCTCTTATCTTCCCCCATCGAAAACCTTGATCTTTTCTACCCCCGGTAATTCACCCCAGAGTCCTTGCAGTGTTCATATGTTTTATTCCTCTCCCACCTCCCCCCAAGTCCTCCCGATGTCCCTGCTCTCAAATGTTGTGTTTGTGTCCTTCCCCCTCTTCCCCCTCTCTTTTGTGTCCTTCCCCCTCTCTCCCCATCTTGTCTGCCGCTCCCCTTGTTTTTTTGTGTTTTGTGTGTCGGTTTGTCTTTTTGTGTGATTAATGTTAGCTCTTTCACGAGCCTCGATCTTGTATACAAAAAAAATCAAAAAAAAAAAATCTGTTCTATGTTGTAGCTCCTCTGCAAGCCTCAACACTGTAAACAACAACAACTACAATGAAGTCGATGGCACACCATCGCAAATCCCCACATTTCCCACCTATAGCAAGGTTGAAAGATGTCAAAAAGTTCCACCAGGAATGACCCAATATCACATTTTGAGTGACATTTTCCCCATTATGACCCCTGTGACCTCCCCACCCCTTGGGCATGAATTGGGGGTCAAATCCAAATTATCGTTACAAATTTCATGCATCCCCCAATGGTGTTTGCATATACAAAGTTTCATTAAAAATGTTTTAAAAATTAAAATGTTGCATTTTTTGGTATTTGACTCTTGACCTCACCCCAAAATAACACTGCTCTTACACCTTCTTGCCATGTGGTGATCATAATACAAAGTTTTCTTTGTATTATGATCACCATACATTTCTTGCCAATCATAATACAACACCTCTTTCATTCCTCTTTTCTCCCGCCTCTGGAACAAACTCCCCCACTCCCTTCAATCCCACTCCTCCCTCCAGGTCTTTAAAACAGCTGTTCACCACCATCTCATACAACCCCCATCCAAAACCTTGATCTTTTCTACCCCCGTTAATTCACCCTAGATCCACTTTTTTGAAATTCCGACTTTATTCCTGGAAGTCCGAGCAGTGTCCATGTGTTTTTTTGCCTCTCCCACCCCCGCCCCCCTTCCCATGCCTCCTCCCCCAAGCCCTCGCCCTCCCACAGATCTCCCGATGTCCCTGCTCTCCATCTTGTCTACCGCTCCCTTTATCATATGTTTTATGTGTCGGTTTGTCTTTTTGTGATCAATGTTAGCTCTTACACGAGCCTCGATCTTGTATACAAAAATATATAAAAAACTACCAAGTTTGGTGAATTTAGACCCAACCGTTTTGGAGGCGACAGCGTGACAGACAGAGAGACTGCGCCAATTACCCTACCCCCCTCCCCTCGTCTTTTTTTTTTTTTCCTTCAAAAGTGTGGGGATAAAAACATATTGACTTCCACAAACCGTTGTGAGCTGAGCAATTGATGGAGAAGGTCATTTTGCAGAATGGGCTGTTGAAGTGAAACGTTTGCCATGAGAAATGCTATGAGTTGCTATTTAAAGAAGGGTGCACCATGTTTTAACTTTTGCTAACGTCCTTCAACACAATCTTTATACCTAATATTTCTGTCTCTATACAAATTGTTATCGCACTAATTAAAATGCACCGTCATTGCATTTCACAGAATTAGGTAAAAGTATTCCAACAACATTGCAGCATCCTGAGGACGCGACATTACTTCATGCCACGACCTACATCACAGGTCGCTGTAAATCCTCACCAGGATCTTGATAAACGACAAGGCCCATCACAGCATGAGCTAAACACCTGCGCTTTCAAAGCATCATAAAGTCTGAAACAGAACACAATCGAACAACGTGATTCCTTTAGATCAATGAAACACAGGGTCTTGCAGTCATCTCATCATTTTATTGGACACCGAGCACAGTTGGTGCATTGACATGGTAAACCATTCCAGTCCAGTATTAAATTGCATCAATTAATTTGATACTTTGTATTTCCAGAGGTGGTGCGTGGAGAAATTACAGAGGCCTCTGATTGGTGGAGCTTGGGAGCTATAATATATGAACTTCTAACTGGTGAGGTGAGCATGGGTGTGTTGGTTCTACACAGAGGTGTATTTTTTACCTGTGACGTCTCTCAGGTCCACAAGAGTTTCACATTGCTGTTGTTGTTGGGGTTCTTGCTGTGGGTCGATTTTTGAAATGTGCACCCATTGGTCGGACAGCTGCTGGACTACACCCACATCTGTCTCTTGAATCCACCCACCATAGAACCGAGACAAAATGATATGGCCGCCATCTTGGTTTTCTGGTAGGTGTAAGATAACTGCTTTATTAGTCAGGCCATAGCTGTGTGGCGTACTCTCGTGAGATCTCACGGTGATCCCGTCTGAGATGGAAGAGCATATAGTAATTCTCAAAACACGGAACCAAACACAAACATGGAGCAGGAACATAGCAGTACATTACAGTGGGCCTAACACATTAGGCCGATAGGACTCTGCTGATACATTTGTGCTATATGATATATACACTGCTCTGATACACTACTCAGGTTTGTTTTGTCAGATTTACATTGGTGTTGTTTGGGTCGAGTGTTATTGACGATGAGGGACTTTAGCATGGAAGGAAAAGATGTCCGAGGCATTCAGAATCCTAGTCAATCCTTTATTTCAACTGCAACCAACCAAAGCCGCTCGTGTCACTTCCGGTTGTGCCCGGTTCCGGAAAACCCTTGATCAGCCCAAGCTCAGGCATACTTACGTATTATAACATGGAAGGCAAAATGATGCTGCCAGAGGACCACAAAAAAGTAATCATATGTCATATAATAGTAAGGTTCAATCAAGCCCGTCAGGACTCACGGTATGTCA
This sequence comes from Myxine glutinosa, assembly GCF_964187855.1. NCBI lineage: Eukaryota > Metazoa > Chordata > Myxini > Myxiniformes > Myxinidae > Myxine > Myxine glutinosa. The sequence goes on along the minus strand of NC_136261.1, from coordinate 255,299,121 downwards.
AAAAGCATGGTGAGGTATCAAGTTAATGATTTAATAGCACATTAAATGTGTGTTTCCCAATCGTACTGTTCATCCTTTAAAAGTGCTTTAAATTTCCCTTTACCAGATTTTGTCGCAGGTTGTGACCACAGTGCAGTCATTCTTGTCAAATAGTTTTATTGGTTTTTTTGGTTTGTTTTTTGTATACAAGATCGAGGCTCGTGAAAGAGCTAACATTAATCACACAAAAAGTCAAACCGACACATATAACACAAAATAAGGGGAGCGGTAGGCAAGATGGGGAGAGAGGGGGAAGGACACAAACACAACATTGAGAGCAGGGACATCGAGAGAACTGTGGGAGGGAGAGGGCTTGGGGGGAGGTGGGAGAGGTATAAGACATATGGACACTGCAAGGACTTCCAGGAAAGAAGTTGGAATTTCGAAAAAGTGTATATGGGGTGAATTAGCAGGGGTAGAAAAGATCAACGTTTTGGATGGGGAAAGATAAGAGATGGTGGTGAACAGCTGTTTTAAAGACGGAGGGAGGAGTGGGATTGAAGGGAGTGGGGGAGTTTGTTCCAGAGGCGGGAGAAAAGGGGAATGGAACAGAGAGCCTAGATTTTGGCAGTTTAACCATAAGAGGGTTGCTGGCAGATCTTGTGCGACCTGTAGGAATATTTGGGGGACAGAGCACAGAGAGAGCTGGAGGAGCAAGGCTCTCGTTAGTTGATTTACATAAAGCTCTACATTCCTTGTAGAGTGTTTCTGTGGCTGTCAATGGTAAAGTGTAAAGGTGAGCAGTTGTGCCCAGATTATTTATTTACTCTATGTTGAATGAATACTTTTGCATTAAAATTGGCCCAGAATGTAGGTTTTATTTAATTTTTATGTCTTTATTTCTCTACTTCTTAATTGATTATTTTCTTCGGGAACCCAGGGGATTTAAGGAGGCTGACCCCTGCTCTAGCAGGGAAAATGGCTGTAAAATGCCTGTTGTTTGTTGTGGAACCCAGGGGATTTAAGTGACAAACTTTGTAGCAAATAGGTTTTAAAAGTAGCATTCTCTTGATTGTAGCTGTGGTTATTCCCACTGACCATCTCTCCTCATTCACCTTTACTCATCAGCCTTCTCTCCTGTCTTACAGCCCCTCCGCTGCTGCCATCCCAATGGTTTTGGTGCAAAATCCAGACTGAGCTTTCCTGAGCATTTGCCTACTGAGGCAAAGTCGTTGTTGCAGCAGGTGGTGCTTGAGTTGTGCTTTGATGTACAGTGATTGCAGTGATATAAATTGCAGTGAATATTGTAATTTTTCTGAAAATACAAAACCGATAGTTTAACAACCAGCATGGCCTGGCTTGAATCTGCGGAGTGGAGGATCTGCTGTCATGTGGCCAGATACTCAGCTTTGATTGGTGTACGTTTGTGAGGGACATATAGTACATACAAACACCGGACGGACAGACAAATGCTGTTCCAGACAGCATTGCCCTATGGGCTACACCGTAAACATACAGTATGGCTGCTGAACCACGTGACTGATGATGTCGTCAAAAATAATTTATTGACCAATTTATTTCTAGATCATGCTCAAGAAATTTTATACTGATCAGATCCAGTGTTCTGCTTGTCGATTTATAATATCATAATGAAAGCACCTATGACATTATCATTAGCATATGTTATTCCCCATGGGGAGTACTTTACAATGAGCCACCTTTCAATTTTTTTTCCAAGAAGCAGTTTTGGAGAAATAGAGGTGCCAAGTTTTTTGGTTTTTCCAAGATGGTGCCCGTACCACGTGACCAATGGCATCATAATTATCATTAAAAAAATTATACAGGAGGAGGCACTCCTATGGTGAAAAATTTGTGTCAATCGGACCAAAGATTGCAGAGAAACCGAATTTTTGAAGGAATAAACCCGCAAAATGCCGGCGGAATTGACATACATATATTCACCGGACGGTCAGCCAAACGCTGTTCCATACGGCATCGCCCTACAGGCTACGCTGTAAAAAAAAATTGGGCTTTTCCATTTTCATTGTGAAGCCTTGGTTTATAAAAGACTGCAGGATCTATTTAGGTTAAACCCTGCAGCCGTTTAGAAACTGGGCAGGGAACAACAACATTTATAGCGCCTGCTCAGTGTCTGGGAGGTGGGCGGTTCAAACCCCGGCTGAGTCATACCAAAGACTGCAAAAATGGTATGTGCTGCTTCCTTGCTTGATGCTCAGCATTTAAAAAGGACAGAGCATGGACAAGCAACCATAGGTTAGCAATCATGGGCCCCTCAAAGCCTGTGCTGATGACCTCCTCCAGCCTTGAAGTTCCTTAAAAGGGATATATATTGTTACGGATCTCTGACGTCGGCTCTCCCCTTATCAAGAGGGGGTTAATCCCCTTGTCTCTTATCTGGCCGACGCGATCCTGGAAGTTATAACGTCCTTCCCGGGCAGCGTTAGGTAGGGTTTGTTAGGCCTAGGGATTCGCTACTACCTAAGTACTAACGCTGACCGGAAACGAGGGAATAACTCCCGCTCGAATCACGGATATTGATGGAATATTGCCGAGCAGATAGCAATCCGCGATCCGAGCTGTTAACCAAGACTAGACCCGTTTCTAGCGGTTCTGATCGTGCCACGTTTACCCAATGGAGAAAAGACTAGGACGATCGGATTAAGGAGAAACCAGAAAGAACAGGTCAATTTATTACAAATGCACAAAGAAGAAGAGGAAATGAAAGAATGTACAAGAAAGAAAGAGGAAGGAAAAGTACACAGGGCAGCCTTAGACAGTCTTAGTCTATTCCCTGGACACGGGCCCAATCGCTCTCAGATTCGGTCTCAGACTCCGGACTCACACGGGGATGCAGATGGTAGGGTGGAAGGTCCGGAGATGGTGTCCAGGCTCCAGTCCGGCTCCGGTCCAGCAGACGAAACCCGGCAGGCAGCTCTCCACATAGTGTAACGCGAGCGGACAATTATCGTGGCGGGGAAAGGTAAACTTGGGCTATCGGCGTACGTAATATGCGCGCCGGCGCTTTGACACGCGCTACCGGTCTTACTCGCCCCAAGCGCCCCCTCCCCAATGTCCTGCACGCTGCGGTTCTTAGCAATGCGTGCCGCGCGCTCGCCCTTAGTACAGCGGGTTGCCACAGCGCGTCCTTTGTAATACCAATGCTTGGCTTCAGTCTTCGGTAATGAGCGCTGCTCCGTAAGTTCTTATCACAAGCCAACCTCCCAACAAGTCCTTCCAACCACGATAAGTCTTCTGTGCACAATCCTCTTAGCACAAGCTTCCTACGAGAGTCCTCTCAAAGGGCTTTGCGTGCGCGCTTTTATAACATAAGCCAGCGAACGCTCTCGAAGCCCAAAACCACACCCTGTCAGGCGACCTCACCTCAGCCCTGGTTGGCTGGTGTTGACTTACCGGCCCCGCCCTGACGGCTGATTGACGTGGCTGCACCTTCATCCTGGCGCTCCGCCCCCTTTTCGGGCCTTACCTCGTGGGTTTCTGGGATGGTTTGAGCAGAAGCCCAGCGAGGTTGCGAACGCTGCTGACAAAGGCGCGTAACAAATTGGGAAGGGCCATGGGGCACAGACTGGAGCGCGCTTAATGGTGTCGCTTGGAAGGGAGGCTGCCAAAATGAACGGAAGGGCTTACTCTTATTTGATTGACGCAACGCAGATGCAACTATTGGAAAATGGCCTTATCTAAACACAGACTATGAAATAACTGACGTCCTATGGTGACCTACGTGTTGCTTGTGGCCTACCTATGGGGTGCTACCTTTAACCTTTAATGATGTCATTATTTACAAGTGTGGGTTCTCAAAACCGCAACAATATATATACAGACTTGGCATTTAATATGGAATATTTTTTTTCTTCTTGACTTGGGTTTACTTTCTGAACTCAGTATATCAATCTGGTGAGTTTCTTTTACCCTTCGGTGATGTCTTTGTTGAAAGAACCATGTCACTGATTGTCTTTCGCAGCAATAAGTCAATAACAGGATTATATCACAGTTGGCGTGACAAAATGTAAGGACAGGTACATTTGACGATTGGCTTCACAATCGGGTATATAAGGGTTGTTGCGTTCTGTATTAGTGGAAAACAACTGCTGCACGTCTACAAAAGTTATTGCCGCTTCCTCTGGAGATGGTCCGTCAACTTGACAATCCTGTTTGTCATGGAGTGGTGGCTTTACGAAATTTTGGCATGAAACAGCGTGCTGTTGCTTGGCAGTATGGCATCACTCAAGGTCAGGTGTCAAAGATCCTGAAACGAAATGCTCAGAGGGGTGTCCCTCCTAAAATACCGAGGCCAGGATGTCCACGCAGAACCACAAGGAGAGATGATCGCCAGCTGCACCGGTTAGTCTGCAATGGCCGTACCAAGTCAGCTAATCGGCTTAGGGCTGAGTGGCAGCAACTGACAAATGTGCCTGTATCCAGAAGGCTAGTCAACCTTCTGGACTGGTTCAAGCAGGCTATCGTGCCAGGCGTCCCCTGAGAAAGCCACGCCTGACCAGACAACACAGCCAGCGCCGATTGCAGTGGGCCAGAGAGTACCGTCAATGGCAGCCAGGACACTGGAATCACGTGACCTTCAGTGACGAGTCTAGATTTCTGGTCTATCGTCAAGATGGCCGCGTCCGAGTGCGCAGACAAGTGCATGAAGCCCACAACGAAGACTGTATAGTGCCCAGAGTCCAAGCTGGAGGTGGTGGGGTGACCGTTTGGGCTGCTTTTCATGCAGGGGGCAAAACTGACCTGGTTGTTCTGAATGGAAACCTGAACCAGTTCAAGTACAGGGTCATTCTGGAAGAAACATTGCTTCCATTTGCTCGTACAGCCTTTCGAGGAAACTTTGTCTTCCAAGATGACAATGCACGGCATCATCGTGCTCGCATGATCCAACACTTTCTTGCTGACCGTGGTGTAGAGCATATGGAGTGGCCTGCCATGTCCCCGTATATGAATCCGATAGAGAACTTGTGGGCAGAAGTAACGCGTCGAATCGACAACTTGGACCGGCAGCCTACCTCTGTGCGTGAATTGCAGCAGGCTATTGTCACTGCATGGCAAGCGATTCCTGTCCAAACCTTGGCAAATCTCGTGAACAGCATACCTCGACGTGTACGTGCTCTCCTGAATGCTCATGGGGGTTACACGAAGTACTGAACTGTAATTTTACTGTCCGTAATCCCAGTCATAATTTAGCTTTTGTTTTTGTTGAAAAATTTTTTGGCTAATGTGCAAAATAAAGAGATACTTCAGGAAAACGTACAGAAGTGTAACACAGTACTGTCCGTGAATTGAGTTCGATATCAGTTTACATCACTTTCAAGGATCAATTTGCTTTGAAATGTCAAATGTGGTTTTTGTTTATTTTAAAGGTCACATTAACAAAATCTAGAATAATTTCAACATAATTCCAATTAACTTTTGGTTCTAAATCATCTTGAAAAGTAAGTTCACCCCCACAAAAAAATATTCCATATTAAATGCCAAGTCTGTATATACATCACAGTCAGTGCGTCCGTAAAGCCATCTGTTAGGCGGTGAAGCCGTCCGTGAAGCCATCTGTTAGGCGGTGAAGCCGTCCGTGAAGCCGTGACTATATGTCTATTAATTATGTGCTATTGGAATGTATATTTCGACCCTTTAGACTGCTAAGACCCTGAAGACCAAAAGACCAAGTGACACACCTTTCTCTGCTTAATTATCTCACTGCAGATTTTAAAGGCTTCTGATACATGTGGACCTATAAAATTGATCTGTGCCTTTCATTTTGTGATGGAATGATCGAATCAGACTCTGCAGCATTGGAGGGAAGAGCCAAAAGACCCCAAAGACACTTGAAGACATAAAAGACGCATTCGATTTAGATCCATTATACCCCAAGATCCTAAAGAACCTTAAGACCACTTTTACCTTTATGACCCTTTCAATACTTTAGACACCTTGAGATCCCTTCACCCTTCCAACCTTTTATACCCTTTAAACCTTTACACCCCTTAAATCCCTTTTGACCCCTTCGACCTTAACATCATTTAGACCCCTTACACCCTTCAGACCGATTAGACAGCTTCGACCCATGACCATTTAGAACTTTACACCACTTGGATCTTTTTCAATTACAAATAAATAATATCACAAATATTCCAAGTAAATTTGTAGAAAATAAATGTTTGTATTATGATTGGTGTAAATTATGACAACACAGAAACTCACTTATAGTCAGGTCATTATCCTCAGTTAAAACAAGCATGTGTCTGTGTAACGACGCATGGTGAGGTGAGCGTAGTGAGTCAATCCACACTAATAATGTATAAAACCCTGATTGTGATGAAATGATCAGATAACGAAGCCATTTTGAACTTAGGTGCATACACTGTGCATGTGATCATATGTATTTGACAAACCAAACCTCTATCAATTAGTAGATTTCCACTTTTGTGCTTAATATTTGTCACTTTTATGTGGTGTCTTTTCATGCTGCATTGACACCATAGTCAATGTGCCTCAGGAATGAATCAACCAGTAACCAGTAGCCAACCATGGCATAGTTTGGTTAAAAATGCCTATAAAGGCCCGTGAACTTGCAGTTTTAATTGTATAATTTCACATGTGGCCTCTACCCCCAGCTCCTGCAGTACGATCCCACCAACCGGCTGGGTGTCAGGGCAAAAGGAGTGGATACCATCAGATCACATCCCTTCTTCTGTCCATCGAATCCGAACGGCCATTCATCCGAACCCTGATCACTCACCTTTTGCTGTTATTTCTCCTGCGGTGTACACATACTTGGTTTCGACAAGTTGATGCATCCGCAGCCGCGGCACTTTGCGATTAGTTATTCACTTTTAAGCAGCACAACTACAATAACATGCAGTTTACTTTTCTTTCCCACCTGCCTTTCCGGCACACTGTGTCTGCATCTCAAACCTGAAAGCACACGTTTGTAATGCAACATCTTGTTAATAGGCTTGTAAATTAACAGATATCTATATTTTTACTTTTATTTTTGTCTCTTTAACAAACAGCATGTAAGCTAGGTTGGCAGTAGAGAGAGGGTCGTCGTGTTACCACTTCCTGCAGCTGCAGAATGTTTTCCTCTTCAACCGCACAAGGTATTCAGGGTTGAGCATGAAACTCCTCTGCTGTAATCCACACGCTTTGCCTGAAACTAGTGTAGCACATCTCAAGCGCCCAAGCTAATTGCTTTTTTATAAAGATGGGTTTTGTATTATCACAATTTTTTTTATTAAGGAAGACCTTCACGTATTATGGCCTTTTCCCCTCATTACGAGGGCCTTCAGTTCACCTGGCTTTTACCTTGTATGTAGTTTTTTTTTTATCTATTGATCCAAGTAGAGCTGGTGCATCATTTTGGGACAAAGACACTAGTCGATATCAGTGTAATTTAATGTGAATTACAATGATGGTAATGTTGGACCAATACATATACGGAAATGGAAGGCGCCGCTGACTCGGATGGAACCAAAAAACTATTCTAACGATCTTGAACGCAATGGGATCTGCCCAGAAACAGAACATCGCAAAGTCATGGTTGTCCAATAAGTAATACCGTGTGCTATTGTCGATAAGGCCAGGACTAAAGATGTTGAACTTGTAGCCCCGTGCTCTCTTCAGAGGCAGATTGTCGAAATAGTTGTGTGGCTGTACTCATTCCACTCAAATCTAGAGTGATCATGCCTAATGGCTAAAAAAAAAAAAAAAATACAGAGGTTTGTGAGCAATATTTGTCTGACGACAGGTAAACACCGTCGAATACGAGAACTTCCACAGCTAATTCTTGCCTCATCCGCACATGTGCCTTTAGTAGCGTACGTATCTAAACTTTCGTTTGCACCATCGTCTGGTCAACAGATGACTGGGAATGAAATCTAACTGAGCTTCATGCGTCTGCGGCAGAGGGGTACGATCACGGTGAGGAGGCGTGTACTGACCATCCTCATACTGATCGATGCTTTGTTCTTGAACATCTTGTTCCATGGAATATAGACCGGATGCGTCAGGAATTGCCTTTCCAATTTATTCAGCAGCTGCACCTTACTATGTTTGGAAAGTACCTTCAATTAATCTTCTATTTGCATCACATTGAATAATCTCTTCCCCTCCTTCAGTTTTGAATTATGTGAACTAGTGAAGTGCTAGTGACTTCCGCCTGCTCCTGCTTCAGCTTATTTATTCTGTTTAAGTGCAGCCGAGTGTCATTCTCGAAGCCATGCACAAGCCACATAAGCCCTGAGTTGTTGCAGAAGTGACTCCAAGACCAATGGCAATGTCCTGTGCTTGCCCGCTGGCAATCATGATTTTCAATCTGTACGTTTAATGCCTGCACATGCCCGTACAACTTCTCCTTGAAAACGTCTTGAGCATCGATGCTTATTTCTTGGTTGATTCTTTCTCTGCAATCTCCAGGTATGTTTGAAGCTTGTCGAGCCGTTTGAAGCTCAGCTTTGGTGATCATGTTTGAAGTTCAGCTTGTCTTCTGTGGTGATATTTATACCTCTACAAAAATCCACCTTCTTCCCCTGCCCTATATGAACCTGGATGTCCTTCAGCAGATCATTCAGGTGTTCCAGGAGAGATAGAGTCCTTCAAGCACACTGCCCTGCTCATGTACAAGTAGTGGACAAAAAAAATTGGAAACATCTGGGTAAATGAGGGGCTTCCACACAGGTGTGACCCATGTGTTAATTAAACAAATAACATATCCCAACATGCTTAGGGTCATGTATAAAAATGCTGCATAGACCTCGTTGCCTATAATTATGGCTAGCATGGATGCAAGAGGAGAACCCCCAATGTCCCCATCCACAGAGCACTTGTGGTCGACCAATGGTTTGATAAGCATGACACTGATGTTATCCATAATGTCATGGCCTTCTCAGTCACCTGATCTGAACCCAATCGAGCATTTAAGGGATATTCTGGAATGACACCTGAGACAGCGTTTTCCACCTCCATCAAACAGGTGTGAGTTGAGTTGATTGACTTTCTCATGGAAGAATCGGTGCAACTGTGAGTTGAGAATGGTGCCGCATCCCTCATAATGAATTCCAGACACTGGTGGGCTCTGAGCCATGGTGGTGTACAGGCCGTACTGGCCCGACACTGGTGTCCATTTTTGTCCACTACCTGTACCTCCAGGGCCAGTTAATCATCCTCATCGTCAATGCATTTTGTCGTCTTTTTTCTCTCTCTCTCAACTCACGATCCTTTATACCCTCTATTATCCCTACCCAACCCAACCCTCGTATTTGCTCCTCTTCCTTGTTGCTTCCACCTGTAGCTAGCTAGGTTGAAACAACCACTGCCCCACTGTCAGTAGTACATTGCCTTTTTGTACACTTTTTGTACACCACTGCCCCACAGTAGTACATTCCATCAGCCTAAACTTTGTACACAAAAAGAGGTCTATTGGCTTGGAACACCCATCCTTGATGCGGATTTAGATCTGAGTGGAGACTGTTGGAGGTCGAATGAGTCTTCCTGCTACTCGCATGGTTTGAAATACTTTGCTTCCTTCTCATGCTACAGCAGCTCTAGTTTCTCCACTCTCAATTTCTGCCCATTTTCACGTTCCTGCCTCAGACCTTCTTCACTCTCAGTAGCTCCAGATGGTTCTGAGAGGATACGTTTGTTTCACACTTTCATTTCCTTCTCACTCTTGTGCGCTATGCCTTTCTGCTCCATTCCCTTGTGCCAAATTAAAGTTCCCAAAAGGTTGTTGGCATTTGTATAGCGCGTGTTCTTCGTTCCATCGCATCCGCTGCCTCTGGCATCTCTCCTTCACCTCTCGCTTGGCGAGTCATCACTCACTTCTCAGGGGTCTCAAATGCACCACTTTCTCTATTTTATATTCCTTTACCCTATACGTTTTGGTTACCGAAAGGCAAGGTGTTTCGCACCTCTGACTCCAGAAGATTCAGTAGAGGAAGAAGGAGATTCTGGCAATCAATAGGACCAAACATTTCTATGAGCCTTTTTGCCTTTATTGGGGTTTGAAAGTTTGAAGCCATCCTTTATGTCTGGGTTTCAGAAGAAGAGAATGACAAGGACAGAGACCAGGTATTCATCTCTCTTAACACTATTTGGTTGACTAGTCTTCATGTAATGGGCAATTTGAAGATGAAATAGGTATTATAACTAAGTTACGAGGACATTTGGCTAAAAGTTAGGTTTTTAAATCATATCATTGAAGATGTGTTTTTATAAGGTAGTTGCTTAATATTCCTCCTGGGAATTTCAGTCCATCCAGAAATCAGGAGCATCAATGTTTCCATTCTGCTATTGGAATTTGTAGTTTAGAGGTTGATACTGTCTGTAGCCTTTGGTAAGTGTTTATCTACCTTATAGTAACAGTATTTTGCCCGAGAATTAGGTGGCAAGAATTTTGAGGCCCAGCAGGCAATCCTTTACTTTTTTTCAAAAGATACCATGGGTTCCTTAATATCTACAAACAAGTACTAGAAGAGACAGCCATCTGCTGGTTCAATGGCCCTTTCTCGTGGGATGCTAAGCTTGATAGAAACACCACGGTTATTGCTTATAGCTTATAATTCCAATCACATGAGCATCATTCAAGGTTCACCTGCATTTTGTGGAGAGAATTTGAAAGAAGTTGAACTTGCCTTATTTTTCAATATATACCACCACTACAGCTCTGCATTTATTCCATCGATGTCATAACACCTCGAGGCCAGAAGTATAGAACTCTTTTGGATGTGTATGCAGCCATTTTGGGACATCTCGTTTCATACCGTCATCACTTCGAAAACTGATGCTATAAAAATGCTCATACTACCAAATTATAGTTTACTTCCGGTAAGTTTCAGCTGATATGGCTTCTCCCCTGCACCTCCCACGTCATTACACAGTGCTGTGGAATGGCTTTGTGCAGCTGTGATGCCACTTCACTTTGGCATCAGATGGCACAACCACTAAAAATTCTTAGCAATCATTCTTTTACGGTTATCTTCACAAGTGTACAAGTTCACTTTAAACGACACCCATATTTCATCAAAAGTTGCACTCAACCTACACTATTTGCTACCACTCAGCTATTTTACCAACTTGGTAGTTGTGTCAACATTGTGATGACGTAACAAATTAATACATCAGTCAGATATCAAGGTTTCTTGAATTGCGTTCCAGTATTGATAATGCAATTTCATGCTTTTATAAGACGGCCTGTAACCTTGCATGGCAAATGAACCTGCAAGGTGTAGCAAACTGCTCAAAGTAGATCAATATGATTTTGTGCTATATACTTGGTGTTTTTATTTTTATACACTTTTATAAATTGCCTTTGAATTGTATTTTTTTTTTCGGTTTTGAAATTACAGACTACAAAAATGAAGTCACCGGCCAAGCTGGGATGTCTGAATGCTTCATTGTATGGTCAGCTTTGTTTTTGCTCTGCTCGCTGTGAGGAAGATAATTACTCCGCACACATAGCACAAAGATGGGTTAAGCAATTGGATCACTTTGTCTGTCTGTAAATTTATATGACTAGTGAGACACCAGTGCTACGCATGGGTGGGAGGTCAGAAGCAAACAGGCAATGCAGATACGACAAATGCTAAAGCATGAAACCAATAAATTCCACATTCCTGTAGCGCCTTCAGTCGCACATCAGACATGGACAGCAAGTTCGTGAAGGACTTCCATGAAAAAGTACCAGTTCGCAAACAAACGGGTACGTTCACGTACAGAAACATCGATCGTGGGATCATGGCGAATCTGCATATGGCGATCCGCGAAGTTCACGTTTAGAATGTAGAAACCATCACGGCATGTCGTCATTCACTTGAACTCGATATCTCTTTTTTCATTCCAAACAATATAACTCCAATCACAAATTAATCACAAAATAAACTTTTAACAACATTGTTAATGTTTCCTTCATTGTAAAAACTACCAAGTCAACAGTCAAAAGGATTTTGAGCCGACAGGTGTTACGGCCTCGGCAAGGTCGATGGAGACAGCGATCTGTTGGCTTATACACCGCCCAAATAGCTATGTGGAATTCTCTCATGGAGAGATTAAACCCACGTTGTTTGAAGTTTGGCCGAGGTCATTATTTACTTTTAATGATGTTTATATACGAATCAAAAAGAAGATAATTGGTTTTGGGTCGTCCTTTCCGCATATCTCATGGGATTGTGAGTTGGAGAGACGACCGTGATGGTGGGAGGGGGTTGGCATTCTCATGGTTGGCACCCATGTCCTTCTAAAAGGTCTTTGTCTGAGGTCACCGAGTCCGATCGGTGCAGCCGTTTGTGCGGCACTCGGGAAAAATAACGTTATGCGGGAGTCCAAACCTGAAAATGCTGGAGGCCAAAACTGAAATTGGAAAAACAATATACCCTATTTTACTGCAGGAGATCCCAGGATTACCCACCCAAAATGTCGTTGCGATCGGTTCAGCCGTTTTTGCAGTACTTTCGAACAGACGGACGGACATTTGGTGAATTATAGTAAGATTGAAAACGAGTTGATTTAATTTAAATTATATATTTTGAACACGAGAATATGAATCGGAACTCGAACCTGCAGTTTAGCAGTACTTTGTCAAATTGTACGGAGTCTGGTCCGAGGCGCTCATGTGCACAGTGCGGTAAAGCAATTGCTTCAATCTGCCTGGCAGGCAAACAAAATTGAAAATCATTCCAACCAGGAAACTTAGTTTTTAGGGACATCATAATAGACACAAACAACAGGCAAGATGAACGAACGTAACCTGGTGAACTACAGACTTGGCATTTAATATGGAATATTTTTTTTGTGGGGGTGAACTTACTTTTCAAGATGTCTTAGAACCAAAAGTTCATTGGAATTATGTTGAAATTATTCTAGATTTTGTTAATGTGACCTTTAAAAGAAACAAAAACCACATTTGACATTTCGAAACAAATAAATTGATCCTTGAAAGTGATGTAAACTGATATCGAACTCAATTCATGGACAGTGCTGTGTTAAACTTCTGTACGTTTTCCAGAAGTATCTCTTTATTTTGCACATTAGCCAAATTTTTTTTAAACAAAAACAAAAGTTAAATTACGACTGGGATTACGGACAGTAAAATTACAGTTCAGTACTTCGTGTAACCCCCACGAGCATTCAGGAGAGCACGTACACGTTGAGGCATGCTGTTCACGAGATTTGCTAAGGTTTGGACAGGAATCGCTTGCCATGCAGTGACAATAGCCTGCTACAATTCACGCACAGAGGTCGGCTGCTGGTCCAAGTGGTCGATTTGACGGGTTAATTCTGCCCACAAGTTCTCTATCGGATTCATATCCGGGGACATGGCAGGCCACTCCATATGCTCTACACCACGGTCAGCAAGAAAGTGTTGGATCATGCAAGCACAATGCATTGTCAACTTGGAAGACAAAGTTTCCTCGAAAGGCTACACGAGCAAATGGAAGCAATGTTTCTTCCAGAATGGCCCTGTACTTGAACTGGTTCAGGTTTCCATTCAGAACAACCAGGTCAGTTTTGCCCCCTGCATGAAAAGCATCCCAAGCGGTCACCCCACCACCTCCAACTTGGACTCTTGGCACTATACAATCTTTGTTGTAGGCTTCATGCACTTGTCTGCACACTCGGATGCGGCCATCTTGACGATAGACCAGAAATCTAGACTTGTCACTGAAGATCACGTGATTCCAGTGTCCTGGCTGCCATTGACGGTGCTCTCTGGCCCACTGCAATCGGTGCTGGCGGTGTTGTCTGGTCAGGCGTGGCTTTCTCAGGGGACGCCTGGCACGATAGCCTGCTTGAACCAGTCGTTGGTTGACTAGCCTACTGGATACAGGCACATTTGTCAGTTGCTGCCACTCAGCCCTAAGCCGATTAGCTGACTTGGTACGGCCATTGCGGACTAACCGGTGCAGCTGGCGATCATCCCTCCTTGTGGTTCTGCGGGGACGTCCTGGCCTCGGTATTGGAGTAGGGACACCCATCTGAGCATTTCGTTTCAGGATCTTTGACACCTGACCTTGAGTGATGCCATACTGCTGAGCAATAGCACGCTGTTTCATGCCGTAATTTCGTAAAGCCACCACTCCATGAGAAACAGCATTGTCGAGTTGACAGACCATCTCCAGAGGAAGCGGTAATAACTTTTGGAGACGTGCAGCAGTTGTTTTCCACTAATACAGAACGCAACAACCCTTGTATATCCGACTGTGAAGCCAATCATCAAATGCACCTGTCCATACATTTTGCCATGCCACCTGTGATATAATCCTGTTGTTGACTTCTTGCTGTGACAGACAATCAGTGACATGGTTCTTTTCACAAATAAATCACCAAAGTGTAAAAGAAACACGCCAGATTGACATACTGAGTTAAGAAAGTAAACCCAAGTCAAGAAAAAAAAAATATTCCATATTAAATGCCAAGTCTGCATAATGGCACTCACTAGAGAGCATACATACTGTACCTCCGTCAGGTTGGCCCTATCTCCCAATGGTGAAGAATCACTTAAGAAAATATTCTAGACGGATCCGGATCTTCACCAAAATTGAATCGATTCTTCCTTGTCACACACACAACCTGTCCAACAAATTTCGTCCAAATCCATCCATAATTTCTTAACATATCCTGCTATGTATAGTTTTTGGCCTCATCTCCCAATGGTGAAGAATCATAAAAAATTAAATAATTCTCATATCCGAATCCATATTCAGATCTTCACCAAAATTGAATCATCCTTGTCAGACACCCAACCTATCCACCAGGTTTCGTCCAAATCCGTCCACAACTTTGTGAGATATTATCCTATCTATACACACACACACATCTTCAACGTCTACAATCGACAACACACACACAACTATGTATCGTTTTTGGCCCTATCTCTCAATGGTGAAGAATTACTTAAATTCTAGTAGCCGGATCCGAATCCGGATCTTCACCAAAATCTAATCATTTTGTCCTTTTCACAAACGCTACATCTCTGCCAAATTTTGTCCGAATCCGTCCGCAACTTTGTGAGATATTGTTCATGTCTTGTTATTTCACAGCACTGGGCACAGCAGCCTAGAGTGCATTCAGAAAGTATTCAGACCCCTTCACTTTTTTCACATTTTGTTATGTTGCAGCCTTATGCTGAAATCGTTTAAATTCATTTTTTCCCTCATCAATCTACATTCAATACCCCATAATGACAAAGAAAAAACGGGTTTTTAGAAAGTTTTGCAAATTTATTAAAAAGAAAAAACTGAAATATCACATTGACATAAGTATTCATACCCTTTGCTATGACACTTGAAATTTAGCTCAGGTGCCTCCCATTTCTCTTGATCATCTTTGAGATGTTTCTACACCTTGATTGGAGTCCACCTGTGGTAAATTCAATTGATTGGACATGATTTGGAAAGGCACACACCTGTCTATATAAATTATAAGGTCTCACAGCTGACAATGCATATCAGAGCAAAAACCAAGCCATGAGGTCGAAGGAACTGCCTGCAGAGCTCAGATACAGGATTGTGTCGAGGCACAGATCTGGGGAAGCCCACAAAAAAAAAAATCTCTGCTGCATTGAAGGTTCCCATGAGCACATTGGCCTCCATAATTCGTAAATGGAAGAAGTTTGGAACAACCAGGACTCTTCCTAGAGCTGGCCGCTTGGCCAAACTGAGCAATCGGGGGAGAAGGGCCTTGGTAAGAGAGGTGACCAAGAACCCGATGGTCACTCTGGCTGAGCTCCAGAGATCCTGTGTGGAGATGGGAGAAACTTCCAGAAGGACAACCATCACTGCAACACTCCACCGATCTGGGCTTTATGGCAGAGTGGCCAGACGGAAGCCAAACAGTTCAATCTTGGTTTCATCAGACCACAGAATCTTGTTTCTCACAGTCTGAGAGTCCTTTAGGTGCTTTTTTTTGCAAACTCCAAGCGGGCTTTCATTTGTCTTTCACTGAGCAGAGGCTTCACCATTGACTATGACCAACCAGGTGGAGGTAAGCTCTCTACTGAGTGGCGTTCTAGTTGACACAATGGAATTCTTGTATTTCATTTTATGACACAATGCAAGTTGACAGATTTTTCCTATTTTATTCTAAAAGGTATTCCATTTGACAAAAGTCATATCTTGAAGAGCCTCATTCTTCTCTTGGAGACAAAAAAGGCAACCAGCCATATTAGGATATTGGATAGGTGGAAACATGATCCTGAAAATGTTGTCATTGTTTCATTTTAAAGTTGATGATTTATCAACTGCAGTAATACACAAATCACATAATTTAATAACAAAACAAAATGTATTTTCCTCGAGAAATTGCAAAAACGTGCACCATAGTGTTTAGTAAAGGACATTCGATAAAAACAACTTATTTTGCTTTGATCAGTGTTATGTTTGGTAAGCGGAGGAGGAAATGTGCAGATGGAATGACGTTTGATGATGATGAAGGGATTTCAGAAGCAAACCCGGAAATGCATTTGTCCGAAGGGAAATAAAAGAAGGTTAAAGGTGGATGAAGAAGCTTCTTCTGACCTTGGCCATTTGTGGCCAGAAACAGGTGTCCAAAAGCATACCTAGAGGTATTTTCCATAAGCAATGTGCTTTAAATTGGAAAACAGCAAAAGTTTGTAAATGAAAGGCCAAGTGGTCTTTTTTTTTTTTAAGACTCCCTTTGTTGCTCAGAGTTAAATCACATTTAGTTGTGCTTGTGTTGCTGACAAAGTCGACTTGTAGGTCTTTTCTTTTTAAGCAACAGCTCTTCCCAAAAAGTCTCCAACAACAATGTCTCCTGTAAATACTTGGACGTCAGATGAGCCTGGAATTACTAAGGATGAGGATGAGTAACTTTAGGACGAACAGATACTGTTCATGCGTTTGCACCATCTCTCTGCGTTGTTCTCGTATCCGGGCGAGGATGTCTGCGACCTCTGCATCCTGAAACCAGCAATCGAGAAAGCAGGTTACGTTAGCAAACTACAGGTAAAACTCATTTTACAAATCAATGAAGTAGGTGATCAAATGGCTTTAGTGCAAGAATAAGATAAAATTAAGTGAATGTTGTGGTCATCACCGATTGGACACCGACATAAAGATGGTGTTTTAAAGGATTGATGTTCGTGTTTCAGGTGGGCATACTACGGTTGAAACCCTTAATTTGGGCAGGTAAAGCTGGAGGAGCGACAGCAAGTAGGTAGGTAATATTTTGGATCGAGAATGGCAATTGATCTTGCTTTGGTTTCACTGAATTTTACATGACGGAGAAAGATGAGTTGTCCAGTTACAGTGGAAGAAGAAGAAGTCTTCAATTTATAATCCCTCTTAAATACATACCGATTCAGAACTTTTTTTTTGTGGCTGCAGTTGTCAAGTGGAATGTTGAGAAACCAGTTCTGAGATCAAGGGTGTGTTCAGTTAGCAAGTTGCATGCAGAGTGCTCACCGGAAGCGTTAAGGAACAGCTGACTTGAAATATGCTAGTTTGCTGCTTCGTAACTGAACACACCCTTGATCTCAGAAACTGAACACACCCTTGATCTCAGAAACTGAACACACCCTTGATCTCAGAAACTGAACACACCCTTGATCTCAGAAACTGAACACACCCTTGATCTCAGAAACTGAACACACCCTTGATCTCAGAAACTGAACACACCCTTGATCTCAGAAACTGAACACACCCTTGATCTCAGAAACCGAACACACCCTTGATCTCAGAAACTGAACACACCCTTGATCTCAGAAACTGAACACACCCTTGGCCTTTTACAGAAAGAAACTAAAGGGGCACTCGGTAGAGGGCATGCATACCTCCGCCATGCTGAACAGTCTATGTTTTGTATCCCACTGATAGGCTGGACCTGAACAAAACAATATCTTTAAAGTAAAAAAAACATTTTTTAAAAATTAAATTAAAATTAACACATTTTTAAATTTACCTTAACTTATAATTAATTCAACCAATTTTAATTTTTTATTATTAACCAATTAATTTGCAAAATGCAAAAATTAAAAACCAATTAATTAATAAATAGATTAACTAAATTGAAAACTTTAAATTAAACAACTTATAAAATTTGGATCTTCACCAAAATATAATCGATTTGTCCTCGTCACACACCCACCCTCCCACCAAATTTAGTCCGAATCTGTATACAAGTTTTTGAGATATCCTGTTGACAGACAGACAGGGGTGAAAACACAAACTCCATCCACCTTTGGTGGCAGAGGTAATAAATTCACTTGAGGAAGAACACAACACATGATAACACTCGACTTGGAGTTTAACCATGCAAGGACATCATAACACACCACCTAGGGTATAATATACCCTATTGCAATTTTCTGAGATTGGCTGCTTTGGAAAGAATATGAAACTAATATTTAAGGCAATTATGACAATTTGAGGCATACGCTACAAAGTTCCGGAGCATATCACGACTAATCGAGAAACCTGTCTCGGCTCGACCCATTCCTGGACA
Organism: Myxine glutinosa; assembly: GCF_964187855.1. Taxonomy (NCBI): domain Eukaryota; kingdom Metazoa; phylum Chordata; class Myxini; order Myxiniformes; family Myxinidae; genus Myxine; species Myxine glutinosa. The sequence goes on along the minus strand of NC_136261.1, from coordinate 255,280,644 downwards.
GATCACCACTTTGACTCAGGATACTCGACCGAAGGTGGCAAGAATTTGTAATTTGTTCAGGGTGGCAGCAATAACTCGCTGTCTTCGCTAAAGGTATTGTGAGATCTTTAAACAACAATAATTTGTGATGACAGACTGGTCCTCGAACTGCCCATAAATCACACACATGTATGCCTCATCCTACAGTAGAGTTGTGCCAAGAATTTGAACGTTGACGAGATAGCTCAGAGGTGAGTGTGCACATGTCTAGGTTATCCCGTCAGTTGTATTTAAGACAATACAAAGCGCCAAAGCATTTTTGGCACAAGCTACCTTATTGTTCGTCTGGCCCCTAAGGGGATGCGAGACCATTGCAACGTGTGTGTGTGTGTGTGTGTGTGTGTGTTAGCTCTACTATGAGCATTACACCATGTGTAAAGACGTGGACACGTCCATATTTTGCCTTTAGAATGGTTCTCTGAAACCGCTCGTCCGATCGATGCAAAACATTAAACATAGGAGGGAGTCCCCATGGAGAATATTTTATTACTAACTCTGATATAATAGGTCACATGCATTAACTAGGATTAAAGGAAACACTTTGGACATCATTTTCCCTGAAACAACTCAGCAAAAAAAAGAAATTGAAACTTGGCATACGTCATTAACTCCCCATGGGGTATATACAGTAATAACGATGACGTCGGCGAAGTGGTATTCCAACCACAGATGGCTGAATTTAAATATTTATCCGCAAAATCTGAACCTTCGTATATGTGATCTATGACCCGATGTGAGTGAATAATTAAATTTAAGACATTCATAACCCATGCCAAGAAACTGACATAACAGGGGCATGGATGATACAGGTATACAAGCTATAATAGCAGTGGCCCATAACAATAGCGTGTTCAGTTAATGATGGTATTTTTGTTCAGAATGAACGTGCAGGTGAGACCATGCACTTTACGTGTGCCATTCTAGTTTTTGTTTTGTCATTTCTGCCTTTTAGAATGCATTCCATTCAGACTTGTGCAAAATAGCTAGAACACACGAGGTTGCTGACTTAGCAAGATCATTGCCTGGAGTAACAAACCAAAAAGTGAAAAGATGGAGGTGGAGTTTTTCAGTGTTGGGGGGGAGGGGATGGAGGTGGGGGAGGGGTTAATTTGGCCTGTTAATGTACCCAATCTGAACACTGGTGTATGATGAAATGAACCGTAACGTATATTGTGTGTGCCAGATAAGGATAGTTACCTAAAATGCCCCGCAAAGCTTCTAAAATAAGCCGAAAATACTTGGAAAACGAACTGATAGAAGCAGTGTGCCCCTGTACAACAAAAGATTTGGAGAGGTTTCTGATCAACTCGCCGAAAAAGTTGATATCTTGCAGCCTGTACTGCAAACATTCCCGACGATGTGGTCCTGTGCAAGGCCTGTGGATGAGTTGCGCACAGTGCGTTCCACCCGATCATCCCAGTCAGCGAGTGGACTTTGAACCTTGCAGGATTACCTCATGTGAACATGGCAGGCTTGTCGATTTATTTAATGGACGTCTTCAATTGTAATGTCGATGCCATCATTACCAACATTCAGGCAGAATCAGAGAGAGACATTGACAATAGAGACCTTATCTGCTCTAGTTGCTTCTTAACACCAACGAAAAGGCCATATCTGAGGTTGTCAATGCACAGGGTAAGTTGAAAATGATATTTACTATTAATCATGTTTGGGAGGAGGGGGCTCACTCCTTCAACCTCCAATACTATATATATATATAATATATATAATATATATATAGTATATATATATCTATATATATCTATATATATCTATATATATCGATATATATCTATATATATCGATATACAGTCATCCCTCGCTATATCGCGGTTCACTTTTCGCAGCTTCGGTACATCGCGGGTTTTTTTCGCTAGTATATGTAAAATTATATCGCGGATTTTTCGCTATATCGCGGGATTTTGCGGTATAAATGTATTTTTATATACTATTATTTTAAATATTTTTGTGGTAAAATAAGCATTTTCTAGCCTAAAAAATTAAAAAACGTAAAAAAATAAGAAAAATACAGTATTTAAAACATATTACAAGAAATAAAATACTGAGGGAGCTGCGCTCCAACGCGAGTCGAAAGAAGTGACGCGACCAAAGACGGAATTCGTCCGAGTTGCTTTATTAAAACAAAACAGCTCAGGTATTCTGACAAGCCCGTTTATCGGGCAGCAATATATATACACATTTATGTCGGGAAGTTTGCCCGGCAAAAGCTATACCGGGCATGCCCGGGTGTCAAGGGCGAGCCTTGGAAAGGCGAGTCTGGACCTGCCCGGGCGTGTTTGGCTGCGGCCTGGCAAGTCGAGGCTGGGCGTGCCCGGGCACTCTGGACGAGCACTGGAAAGGCGATAGCGGGCATGCCCGGACGCTCTGGGCGAGCCCTGGAAAGGCGATAGCGGGCATGACCGGACGCTCTGGGCGAGCCCTGAAAAGGCGATAGCGGGCATGCCCGGACGCTCTGGGCGAGCCCTGGAAAGGCGAGAGCGGGCATGCCCGGGAAAGACGAGACCGGGCGTGCCCGGGAGGTTCGGGCGTGCCCGGGAACAGTGAGTCCGGGCATGCCCGGGAGAGGCGCGTCTGGCCGTGTTCTGGCCGGTGCAATGCGATTGTGTGCATCCAGCGGTAACCGCTACACACGCCCCTCCAGAATCGACCTGCACCGGCAGGGTCAATTTAAGGGGGGTCCGGATGACCCGGCCGAAGCGACCCCTGGAGGGTCGTGGGGAGGGGTCCGACGTGGTGGTGGGTGGTCGAGCGGGGGGAACTGTGGACGGGGGGCGGCCTCGCCGCGGAGGAAGGGCCAACCGTGGTGGTCGGTCGACGTCCATGTGCGCCGGTTTGAGGCGGTCCACAGAAATCCGGTCCGGCCGGCTGCCGAAGTCGACGATGAAAGACTTGTCGCCCCGTCTCAGGACCCGGAAGGGCCCGTCGTACGGCGGCCGGAGCGGCCCCCGGTGCGCGTCATGACGCACAAAGACGTACTCCGCTGTGCGAAGCGCCGGGGGGACGTAGGACTGGGGGCCACCGTGGCAGGACGTCGGCACGGGGGCAAATCGTCGGGCGGCCTCCTGGAGGTCCGAGCGCTGGCGAGCGGCGGACCAGGGACTGGTAGCGTCGGGCACGAATTCGCCCGGGACGCGGAGCGGCTGGCCGTAGACGAGCTCGGCGGTGGACGCCTGGAGGTCTTCCTTGGGGGCCGTGCGAAGGCCCAAAAGGACCCACGGCAGCCGGTCGGCCCAACCATCGTCCTGAAGGCTGGCCATGAGTGCGGCCTTCATGGAGCGGTGAAACCGCTCGCACAACCCGTTGGCTTGGGGGTGGTAGGCCGTGGTGCGGTGCAGCGTGACCCCCAACGAACGGGCGACCGCGCCCCAAAGCTCAGACGTGAACTGTGGGCCGCGGTCGGACGAGATGTCCGCTGGTGCGCCGAAGCACGCGACCCAGGTGGCGATGAACGCCTGCGCCACGTCGGCGGTGGTGGTGGAGGCGAGGGGCACGGCCTCCGGCCACCTGGTGGTCCTGTCCACCATGGTGAGCAGGTGGGTGAACCCCCGCGAGGGGGGCAGGGGACCCACCAGGTCCACGTGGACGTGGTCGAAACGCCGTTCAGGCATGGCGAAAGGTGCCAGCGGGGCCTGGGTGTGGCGGTGGACCTTGACCCGCTGGCAGGCCGTGCAGGCGTTGGCCCAGTCGCGGATGTTTCGTCGAAGGCCGTGCCAGACGAAACGCGCCGACACCATCTTCTGAGAAGCTTTCCGGCCCGGGTGAGAAAGGCCGTGGATGGAGGCGAAGATGCGGCGCTGCCAGGAAATGGGCACGATGGGGCGAGGCTGTCCCTGGGAGACGTCGCAGAGCAGGACGGTGCCCGCGAAGGGAATGTCGGCCAGGCGGAGGCCCGTGTTCGCCGCACGGAGTGCCTGCACCGAGGCATCGGTGGTCTGGTCGGCCGCCATGAGCGCGAAGTCCACGCCGAGGTGGACCGCGTTCGCGCTGGCCCGAGAAAGACAGTCGGCCACGGCGTTGTCTTTGCCGGCGACGTGCCGGATGTCCGTGGTGAACTCCGACACGGCGGAGAGGTGGCGCTGCTGGCGGGCCGACCACGGCTCCGTGACCTTAGCCATTGCGTAGACCAACGGCTTGTGGTCGACGAAAGCCGTGAACGGGCGGCCCTCCAGGAGGTGTCGGAAATGGCGAACGGCCAGGAATAGCCCGAGCAGCTCGCGGTCGAACGTGCTGTAGTTTAACTCGTTCGGCCGGAGTTGCCGGCTGAAAAAAGCGAGTGGCTGCCAAACCCCGTCCACCCATTGCTCATGGACGGCGCCCACCGCGTAGTTGGAGGCGTCCGTAGTGAGGGCGATGGGCGCGTTGAGCACCGGGTGAGCCAGCAGCGTTGCGTCGGCGAGGGCCCATTTGGCGCTGGCGAAGGCCGCGTCCATGGCCGCGGACCAAACAATGTCATGATTGGCCGGCTTGCCCCGGAGGGCCTCGTAAAGGGGCCGCATGAGCTGAGCAGCGCGGGGCACGAATCGGTGATAAAAATTCACCATGCCGAGGAACTCTTGGAGGGCCTTGATGGAACGGGGACGCGGGAACGTGGTGATGGCCTCGACCTTGGTCGGCAGCGGCACGGCCCCGGTCTTGGTGATGCGGTGGCCCAAAAAGTCAACGGTCGTCGCGCCGAAGTGGCATTTGACCGGGTTGACAATTAAGCCGTGCTCGCTGAGGCGACCGAACAGTGTTCGGAGGTGGAGGAGGTGCTCGGCGCGGGATGTGCTGGCGACGAGGATATCGTCCAGATAGACGAAAAGAAACGGCAGGTCGCGCAGCATGCCGTCCATCAAGCGCTGGAACGCCTGGGCCGCGTTCTTGAGGCCAAACGGCATCCGCAAAAATTCGAACAGGCCGAACGGCGTGATGACGGCCGTCTTCGGGACGTCGGCCGCCCGGACAGGTACCTGGTGGTAGCCCCGTATCAGGTCAATTTTCGAAAAGATGACCCGTCCCGCCAAACGGGCGGAAAAGTCCTGAATATGCTGGATCGGGTTCCTGTCGGGGGTGGTAGCGTCGTTGAGACGGCGGTAGTCGCCACACGGGCGCCATCCACCCCCCGGCTTTGGCACGATGTGCAGTGGCAAGGCCCACGCGCTATCGGAGCGCCGCACGATGCCGAGGTGCTCCAACGCGTCGAACTCGGCCTTCGCCACGGCGAGCTTGGCCGGGTCGAAGCGGCGGGCCCTGGCGTAGACCGGCGGGCCCGTAGTGGGTATGTGGTGCTCGATCCCGTGCCGCACCGCGATGGCCGAAAACGTCGGCCGCGTGAGGGCCGGGAATTCCGCGAGCAGGCGAGCGAACTCGTTCGCTGCCGGGAGGGCGCACGCCAGTTCGGTCGGCGCGGAGCTGCTCATCGTGCACGCCAGGGAGCTGAAGGTCTCGGCGTTGACAAGGCGACGACGTTTGACGTCGACCAGCAGCCCGTGCGCGCAGAGGAAGTCGGCGCCCAGCAAAGCCATGGGGATGCAGGCGGTCACAAAAGTCCATTGAAAACGCTGGCTGCCGAAGCAGAGGGTGACGACGCGTGGGCCGAAAGTGCGTATGGCCGAGCCATTAGCAGCGACCAAAGAGGGGCCGCAAACGGCGTCCCGCCTGTCCTGCTCGGAGGCGGGTATGACGCTCAGTTGGGCGCCGGTGTCACACAGGAAACGCCGCCCAGACGCTTTGTCCCGAATAAACAGCAAGTTGCCCGAGTGGCCGGCGCTCATGGCTGGGAATGAACGCCGGCCCGGCCGTTTCCCGACCTGCCGAAAGTGCACGGGGGCCGGCACGTCCGAGCCTTGTGTCCGAACCTGGCGTGGTAATAACACCACGCCCGGTCAGGTGGAGGCCCCGGCCGTCGTGTCGGAAGCGGGCGTGGCGGCCGCCAGTTGCACCGGCAGTTCGGCCTCCAACCGCGCAGGGCGCTCGGGCGTCGTGGGCGTCGCCTCGGACGGCGGCGGGCTCCAGGTAACCGCGCCGATGTGCTGGCCCGCCGAGGAGATCTTATCGACTTCCCTGGCGAGGGCGCGGGAATCTGTGATCAACGTGCCAGCCAGGGCGAGGCGTACCGGGTGAGGCAGCTGGCGAAGGAACAGCTCGCGGAACAGAAAATCCGGAGAGTGCTCACCGAGCAACGAGAGCATATAGTCCATGCGCTCGGACGGGCGCGTGTCGCCGAGCTCGGGCAGGAGGAGTGTCTTCAGCGCGTCGTATTTGTCAGCAGCCGGCGGGTGCTCGAGGAGGCTCAAGGCGCGGGCCGCGGTGGCGGAACCGAGCGCCGCCACAACATGGTGGAAGCGGGTGTCATCCGCGGTGATGCCTCGCAGGGTGAACTGAGAGTCCGCCTGGGTGAACCAAACAGCCGCGTGAGCCTCCCAGAAGGTAGGCAGTTTAAGACTCACTGCCGTGTCCATGTCGGTAGGTCACCAGTGAGGGAGCTGCGCTCCAACGCGAGTCGAAAGAAGTGACGCGACCAAAGACGGAATTCGTCCGAGTTGCTTTATTAAAACAAAACAGCTCAGGTATTCTGACAAGCCCGTTTATCGGGCAGCAATATATATACACATTTATGTCGGGAAGTTTGCCCGGCAAAAGCTATACCGGGCATGCCCGGGTGTCAAGGGCGAGCCTTGGAAAGGCGAGTCTGGACCTGCCCGGGCGTGTTTGGCTGCGGCCTGGCAAGTCGAGGCTGGGCGTGCCCGGGCACTCTGGACGAGCACTGGAAAGGCGATAGCGGGCATGCCCGGACGCTCTGGGCGAGCCCTGGAAAGGCGATAGCGGGCATGCTCGGACGCTCTGGGCGAGCCCTGAAAAGGCGATAGCGGGCATGCCCGGACGCTCTGGGCGAGCCCTGGAAAGGCGAGAGCGGGCATGCCCGGGAAAGACGAGACCGGGCGTGCCCGGGAGGTTCGGGCGTGCCCGGGAACAGTGAGTCCGGGCATGCCCGGGAGAGGCGCGTCTGGCCGTGTTCTGGCCGGTGCAAGGCGTTTGTGTGCATCCAGCGGTAACCGCTACAATACTGTACATAGTGTACAGTAGAAGAGTAGACAAAGAGACAAAGAGTCGTGCGTATGGAAAACGCAGATGCGGCAGCTTCCACTTGCGCTAGTTACCCACGTAATGGGTAACTGTAATGCTCTTTCTGGCTGTGCAGTACATTCATCATCGTCATCACCTTCATCGTCATCAGTACTGCACAGCTAATTCATCATCATCTTCATCACGCAAGTTGTAGTATTGAAGAGCCGGGGCTCTTGCTTGATACGGACGAAATGACGGGCAAGACACAAACTCGTCCGAGAAGATATTTATTCTCAAAACCAACTCGGGAACACTGAAAAGCCCGTTTATCGGGCTGCATTATAAAGCACAACCAGAAACCGAAAGCCACGCCTCTCAAGCGTGGCGTGCTTGGTGGTCACGTGATCAACAGGTGTAGCTGATTATACCCGCACGCGCGGCACGCTTTGGTGGTCACGTGACCAGCCACTCTGGTGCCGGGGATCCCCGCCGGTGACGTCACCGGCTGGAGCAAGGAGATTCTGATGCTGGTCTTGCTTGGGGAACCCATGGGTCGCTACAGTATCTTCAATGGTGAGTATCCATTAGAATTTTATATGTTGTTAAAATTACGTATGTTTAAGAGTGTAAAAAGTGTTTAAGAGTATAGGAAGTGTTTATAAGAGTATGGGAAAGGTTAATAAGAGTGTGGGGAGGGTCATAAAGCTTTAAAATATATATAAATAATAAAATAAAAATATGGTCGCTACTTCGCGGATTTTCGTCTATCGCGGGGGGTTCTGGAACGTAACCCCCATGATAAACGAGGGATCACTGTATATCTATATATATCGATATATATATCGATATATATATATATATATATATATATATATCGATATATATATATATCGATATATATCGATATATATATATATCGATATATATCGATATATATATATATATATATATATATATCGATATATATATATATATATATATATATATATATATATATATATATATATATATATATATATACTATATATATGTATGTATATATATACACACACACACACACTCCTTCAACCATCTAAATTTGTAACACAAACAATTCAACAAACTTGTATAGGTCTATATTTTTGCTTTGAATCTTAAACCCCATAGCCTGGAGTTCCACACATATAAATTAATCCTCAAAAGTATGTACAAATCATGACATCATGTCCTGACACGATGGTTCACAGGTATCTCTACACTTACTTTTGAGCTGTCTCATCCGGGTTTCATTCTTCACCCGATTTTAAACTATCGGAATGCTGCCTCGCGGGCAAGGTATTGGATAACTTGGCAAACAGTCCCTTGGATGAACGTTAAGCCAGCTGAACAGTCTGCTATCATTAGTTGATGGATGTTACACATCACACTGTTTCTCTTGACAAATTGGCGAGTTATCGTACTTTGAAGAAATTCCAAATTCCTGGTCAAATGAGCTACATTTGAATCTCAGACATGGTCAGCTAGTTTTTGAAAGATGGGTCAAAACAAACTTCCTAATTCACCCCACAAGATGGATGAGCAGTTGGACAGTGACTCATGGCAGTTAAAAATTAAGTCTCAAGTTACATTTTTTGTCAATTTCATAATGCCCACTCGAGAGTTCAAAATATGTGATATGGTCCATTTTTATTTTCCCAACAAACATAACGTAAGGAAACCATGGAGTGAAGGCAGGTAGACATCCTTCCATCTCGAGAGACCACTACTGGTTGGGAGCCATAGGAGTGCAGCACTTACGACTGTGGATAGAGAGACCCACCCTGGAGTGGTTGTCTCGATGACACTGCGAGCAAATGAAGGAGGAGTTGGAAGTTAGCAGCATCTTCCTGTGCCTGCGGCTCTTTTTGTGTTCTTCTCGCCTTTCCTTTACGATCTTCCTTGGTTCCTTTACGGACCAAGTGTTTCACACTTCCCTGTCCATTGCTTTGTGCTCCAATTCTCAAAGGGTAATGGAGCACACTCTTCGGTTCCTCTTGCACACATTTTTGAACCGAAGGTTTGGACCAACAACCTGCTGCTTTTATTCCCTCAGCTCTCCATGTAGCTGAGTTTTGTGGAGCTGCCCGTCTTCCATGTGACACACATGGCCAAGTTACCACAGCTGCTTGGTTTTCAATCCAGATGGTTTGGAATCCAGCATTTCTCAGTACCGCTGTGTTGTGTACTTTGTCCTTCCACGAAATGTCTGGAATTACAACGAAGGAAGTGGAGGTGAAAGTGGTCTCCACTTCCTTGGTTGAAGGAAGTGGAGGTCTCTCTTGGTTTGAGTAAGTGGGCCAAGGCTCACTGCAGCAATAGAGGAGGATGATAAGAACACATGGCAGGTAGACTTGCACTTTTGTGTTAATGGTGAGCTTAGCATTTCTCCATACCCTCCTGGTTAACATTCCAATGGTGGTTGATGCTTTTTCAATGGCAATGTTAAGCTCTGCTTCAAGTGACGGGGTGTCTGTCACTGTTGACCCCAGATAGAACTTAGCAGTGGCCTCTAGCTTTTGATTGCCAATGGAGATGACCGGAGGAGCTGTCATGCCTTGGCCTATCACAGTTTTATTCAGGTTGAGGGTTTATTCTAATGCATCACAGGCTTGTGAGAAGTGATCACTGAGGTATTGAAGCTGATGCTCTGTGTGGGCAAACTAATGCCACATTGTCAGCAAGCAGGAAAATTTTGATGAAGACATCTCCTACCTTGCTTCTTGCTCGGAGATGGGCCAAGTTGAAAAGGCCACCTTCTGACCTTGTATTCTGGTGCACGCTATCGGTTGTATTCCCAAAGACCTACCTCGTGAGCAGGGCGAAGATGCCAAAGCATTGGGACAAGGACACACCTCTCCCTGCAGATCTCAAAGGCTTCTGATGTGGACCCGTTCACTGAACTGTGCCTTTCAGTTTGTGATGGAATGAATTCATTAGAGTCAGCAGCATTGGAGGGAAGCCTATTTTTAAAGACACTTTGAGTCCTTCTACTGACCAGATTGAATGTCTTGGTAAAGTCGATAAAGGCAATGTACAGTGGCTGTTGGTGCTCTCCACTTTTTTCCTGGAGTTGTTTTAGCAAAAATATAATGGCTTTGGTGGACCTGTTGGAATGGAAACTGCATTGCTCTTCTGGATATATTCAGTTGGCAAGAGCCTGAATTGTCTGGAGAATTACCCATGCAAATATTTTCCCAACAGTGCATAACAGATGCCACGATAGTTATTGCAATCAGCATGATCACCCTTGTTCTTGTATATGGTGATGGTGTTGTTGTCATGAATATCTTAAGAGACAGCACCCCGTTTCCAGCACTGCAGGGGTAGGTGGTAAAGTAGTTGTGCTGGGGTCCCATTTCCACACTTAAGGATTTCAGCAGCAGTGCCATCTTTCCCTGGCACCGTGCCACTTGCTAGGCTGTTGATGGCTTTGCCGAGCTCTTCCAAGATGGATTTATTCTCCAGCTCTCCCATGGTGGCCAGTGTACACAGGGCATATAGTGCTTCTTCTGAGACATGATTTTTCTTTTGAATACAGCACCAGGTAATGTTCCACCCATCGATGCAGCTGCTGATTCTTGTCAGCTATGAGGGCTCTAGTCCTGAATTTTAATGGAGGAGTCTTCTTGGTGGTAGGTCCAATTGCCTTTTTAATGCCCTCATACATTGGTTTGATGTTTCCCATGCCCTGTCTCAGAAATCTCTGGAGTCATGTCTGGCCGTTTGCTGTGCGAAGGCCCTCCAATACTTTTCACGTTGGTTGAGATTTGTATCTGTGGAGTGCTGTTTTCTTAACTTCTAAAATTGACTCGTCTCTGTGGCATGTGAGTCAAACCAGTCATTAATTGCTGTCAATTTTCTGCAGAAAGTTAAGATGGCCGAGTCATAAACAGCCGTCCGCAAATGGTTCCAGGTTTCAGCAGAGTTTTGAGAAAAATTCCTCTCCCTCACCAAGCTCTATTCCGAGAATCGCTACAATTTCCTGACACCTGGCATTGTTGATGGTCATGCTGACATAGACTCTGCTACGGACAATTGACTCTTCATTCTTGGGTTGGAATTTGACTCTGATACAGACCAATGAATGGTCCTGTTGTTGTTTTATGGTCTGTATCGCAGTCGATGTTGTGATACGAACGTGCGAGGAGGAAGCAATTGAGATCACTCCTCTGCATTACGATTAAGTCGAGTTGATTCCAATGGCGACATCTGGGATGTCTCCAGGAGACCTTATTACATTGTGTGGTTATGAAATACAAGTTGGCCGTAATACAGAGCCCATGTGATGTTCACAGTTCAAGAAGCCTTTGGTCATTCCCATTCATTTTGCCGACTCCATGAGGTCCAAGGCACTGATCACTGTTACAAAGCCTTCTATGGACATGGGTCACGGTGAGGCAAGTCTTTCATACATTGCAATGGAAGGATGTGTTTTGTACAGTCATGAGTTTTTGTTGGTAAACCCAACCCCATGCTTTCGGGATTCCTCTGCATTTATTCCAAACCAAACTGAGTAATGTTGTTCCCATAGAGGCATTGTGTTTTTTAAATTGTAAAAAGGCTAGTCTCTGACAGTGAGGCTAGTCTCTGACAGTGCGACAATATTTATGTTTAATCTGACAAGTTCTTTGTCAATGACCAGGTTTCTGGCCTTTGTTGATTGCCTGTAGATCATCAGTCAAACCTGGGCACATGGTTCTGACGTTCTAACATGCTATCTTCCAAATCGCTCGTTTATTTTTATTGCTCGGTACAAAGTTTATAGTCTGCTTGTCAGGATTAACCCTTAAAGCTCCACACAGTCATTGAAGCAGGAAAACTATAATGTGTCAGCACTTAACTGGCTCGGGGCTGCCCAGTTTAAGGTGAGTGGCAGCTAATCAGTGGAACCTGAAAGATCCCACTGTTAGCCAACCTGTAGTGCCGCCACTTCTATGCTAAGTGAAAGAGGCTTTTGACTTGCAAGTGCTGTCTCCCTTGTTGAAGTCCTGGCCGCGAGTCCAGGCTGAAGTGTCCTCTCCAGTTCACAAAGCCTGAGCTAAAATAATGGGGATACTAAGTACTAGGTCAATCATTAGTACCCCCCTCTCTGTCTATTCCAAAGGAAAAAAAACAAAGCCAATACATTTTGGACTGGTTCCACTGCAGAAGCTGTAAAAACAAAGCAGGTCATCCATTTGTCTGGCTATTGGGGCTTCACCCCTAGGCAGATTGTTGTCCAAGGCTAACGGGCTCTGGCTCGGTGTTTTCCAGCAATAAAACAGGTTTTTATAGGATTTCCCCACAGGTGTTCAATTGGCCAACAAGCCATTGCCCAATTCCCAACCTAAAGGACCAGGAACTAGATTTTGTCTGGCCTCTCCCTCTCGATCTGTCCAGATAATGTGATCCTACCAGGAGACATGTGTTAACCACAGGAATAGCTCTCAGTATCATTAAGACACACAAGCACCCTGTCCCTAACAAGGTGGTGCTCTGTGGGCAAAAAAAACGTTCAAGAATGAAGATGGAGAGAAACATCCTTCTTCAAATGAAACGTTCAACAATGGAGATAAACCACTAATTGAATAATATATTAGTAAGACTTGTCAATAGGTTACTTTATACATCCAAAATGTTGAGTCCAATCTGATTGCACATTTAAATATCTAAAATCACAATTTAAATGAAATTTGATAATGCAAATTGACGAACTGACACCAGCCTGGGGTAATGGTGAGAGCATCTGCTCCGAGTCTGGGAGGTCAGTGGTTCGGTCATACAGAGTCATACCGAAGACTTTAAAAATGGAACGTGATGCTCTTTGTTTTGTGTTCAGCATTTAACGACAACAGCACAGATAAAGAACCATAGGTGGGTAATAGTAGCGCAGGCTTTAACGGGCCTAATGGTCTCCTGCATCGAGTCAGGAGAAGGTCTTAGGGTTGGTTAGTGCAAATAACCCAATCTGAGCCAATTACATACTGGAGATTAAGTCAGCTGGTGTCTGACATCTTAGGAGCAGGTTTGGACCGATTACTCTCAAAGTTGATCCAACCAGGAATTTTTGGACTTTGTGTGAATCGTTATTCTTCCGGAGACTTGGAAGCCAATTGGCTCGGTGCCCGAGATCAATATGGGTGGTGTTTTCTTCCACTTTGTATGCTGTTTAAAGATTCACCCATGCTGAAAGGATGCTCTATGGCACAGCTTCGAATGTAAAATAATAACCACAAAAAGGGAAGTAAAACTGGTTGGTTTAAAAAAACCATAACTCTTGCATGTACAGCACAAACTGCCAGGTAAAATATAAATATTCTTTATGAAACTGTGTGATCCACTACATCTATACAATAACAGAGCCGTTTGTCTGTGTGCGTCACTATTTTAGATGGCTGAACAAATCTGCATCAATCTTTCATAGGTTCATCAGCGAGTGCCGGGAATGTTTCAAGTAAAAAAAAAATTTTTTTTTACAATTAAAAAAGGAAAAAAAAGTTCGTTTTTTGGGAGATTAAAAAAAAAATCGCTTTATAGTGACTGAGCATTTGCAGCTATATGAAAGGTAGTATTACATCCCCCATTAGTGTGTGTGTAACATTATCATATTACATATACATTTCCATATTGGGTGTAGGTTGGGGAGTGTTTTAGGCATGTACAAACAAAATAGGAAAAAAGCAAATTTTTTTCTTCGAAATATGAACAGGATTAGAGGGTCGACCTTGGCATCATCGTGCTCTGCACAACGTCTTTCTTGTTCGTTTGTGAGCAGGATATCTCAAAAAGTTGTGGATGACTTAGGATGAAATTTGGTAGATAGGTTGTGTATTTGACAAGGAGGAAATTCGATTTTGGTGAAGATCTGGATCTGGATCTGATAATTTTAAAGTGATTTTTCACCATTGAGAGATAGGGCCAAAAACCGATATATGGCACCATATCTCAAAAAGTTGTGGACGGATTCGGACGAAACTTGGTGAACAAATTGGGTGTGTGACAAGCACGAATTTATTCGATTTTGGTGAAGATCCGAACACGGATCCGGATACGAGTTAAAAAAAAAAAATTCTTCAGTGATTCTTTTCCATTAAGTGATGGGGCCAAAATTATATAGAGCCTGATGTTTCAAACAGTTGTAGACGACTTGTAACAAAACTGGGTAGATGAGTTGGTTAGGTGACAAGAATAAGCGGATTCGATTTTGATCCAGGTCTGAATCCAGATCTGACCTATCAGTGAGATACAAAACATAAACTGTTCAGCCTGGCGGAGGTATGCTCTCTTCCGAGTGCCGTTCTAGTTGTAATATGAACCAAAAAGCACTTTCAATGGATTTCCGTGAATTCAATGATCCATGTATAATAACATATTGCAATAGGAATCTCTATGTATAATCAACTAGCAGAAGTACACGGCGTTGCCGGGCGGGGGAGGGGGACGGAGGGCGAGGGGGGCGGAGGGGGAGGGGAGCGGGGGAAGGGGGGAGTGGGTGAGGAGGGAAAGGGGGGAGAAGGGGGGAGGAGGAAAGAGGGGAGGGGGGGAAGAGGGGAGGGGGGGGAAAGAGAGGAGAGGGGGATGGAGTGGAGGGGGAGAGGGGAGGAAGGGGAGGGGGAGGCAAATGCGAATGTGTACTTGAATATAACTGTCATTAATTTTAAAAGGCTTAGGCACTATCGAGCAATTTTTTTTTTTAACTCCAAAAAATCAAACTTTTTTTTTTTCCAATTTTCTTTTTTAACCTAAAACACTCCCAGGCACTCACTGATGAACCTCTGAAAGTTTGACGAAGATCCGTTCAGCCATCTCTGAGAAGAATGGTGACACACAGACAGACATCTCTCTTATATAGTAGATATAATCAGTGCGACCTCTTGTTGCCTTAAGAAATGCCTCAACTCCATTTGGGATTGATTTTATTAGTTTACAGATTATGTTTGAGTCAATCTTTTCCCAACAGTGTTGTAATGCACTCTACAGCATAGTCAGACTGCCCATGTAAATTGTATCTTTTTATCAAATGTATACACTCTTCATTTATTCTGTTAAGACAAAGTGTCAGTAAATAATAAATAATAACGATGGTAATCTTCTATATATATAAAAGAAAGTTTTTGTTTGTTTGTTTGTTTGTTTGTCTGCACGCGCTAATCCTGAACGGTGAAAGATAGGAGGAAACCTCTGAAACAAAAAATGTCGGGACGGGCCCCGGGAAGGTTATAGGCTAGGTGGCGAGGCCGGTCGAGGCTGCCTCGGCCGGGCTAGGCCCATTTCACAATTAAAATCTGAGCTGAATTATAGTAGTCAATCTTCTACGGCCGCGAGTAAAAGCTGAATTATAGTAGTAAATTCATTCAAAAAGAACTTAAAATGTCAGGACGGGCCCCGGAAAGGTTAAAGGCTAGGTGCTGAGGCCGGCCGATGCCGCCTCGGCCGGGCTGGGCCCATTTCGCAATTAAAAGCTGAGCTGAATTATAAATAGTCAATCTTCTATGGCCGCGAGTAAAAGCTGAATTATAGTAGTAAATTCATTCAAAAAGAACCCGGGCAACGCCGGGTGCTTTCGGCTAGTATTAAATTAAAAATACCACCCGTCTCCAAAGGAAGCAGTTCAGTTTGGCATTTTAAATATGAAACGGCAAAGCCTAGAAACGAACGAAACCCTTTAGAATTACCCTTTAGAACCCGTTAAAATTACCCTTTAAAACCCTCTCGAATTGCTCTTTAGAACCCATTATAATTACCCTTTAGAATTACCCTTTAAAATTAAAAGGGTGGGTTAGTTATAAAGGTTCTTCTTCATTTTTGTCGCACGGACATAGCCAATTATTGAAGCGGCTTCACCTGTTAACATATAGATACATATCTTCAATATTATGACGAGTTTGGGTTTGAAATTGTGATTTGAGAAAGCTTGGCATGAATTTAAGTGGACTCATCCTTTTACACCCACTGTATATGACATGATGCATGCCTCACACTCCACGGCTTGTACTTGTACTTGTTCTGTGTCCCTAGACGAGCCAATAAATATACATCTTGACAATTTTTAATCTTATGTATCAACTCGCACCTGAAATGAGGCAGTGTATGTCAAGTTTACCAAAATTTTATCAAGAGTTTTAATATAGAGTGCACAAACAGACTCACGATATTCCTCTCCCAACAGGAAATTGCCATTTCAGACAGGATGAGGATGCCTGTAAGGCTGACACCATCTTTGCAGTGCACTAAGACAGGTGGGCAGGGAGCTGGGTGACCAAGCGTTCCCTTGATTTTGCTGCGTATCGACTGCACATCTCTGATGAATCCTGCAATGATTGCAAAGACCGTCACATGGCAGCAGTGGAAACGGTGGTAGGACAGGAGTGATGCAAACATTTGTTGTGGCCATCTCTTTATTGTGTATGTATGAGGAAATGGGGGGAGGGGGCAATAGAGAAAGAGGATGGATAATGTTAGAGGAGTGTGGAGAGAGAAATTATAAAAGTATAAATGGGAGTAAAAGGAAGAAACGGAAGCAGCATGCATGGAGTATGCTGGGGAAGGGACAGCCAAAGGATCCACCATAGTTGCATACACAGTACAGTATATCGTCTAAAACACCTTTGTATATTCACTAACGGGGATACAATGGACCACCATTCAAAACACGAGTTTTGTGAACCTGCCATGTGAATTAATGGTCACGTGGATTTGTGAAATGTGAACACAAGTCTTGTTGTTTCACTATTTTGGAACGTGTGCCCTCATCTGCAGCAAGACAATGGTGGATACACATCAGAAGCAAGCCAAGACTTAGTTTGTGATCCCGTAATGCCATGTCACATCTTCAAGTACTATGAGGTCAGGTTTGACCACTTTGACCCACATCCAGTAAGTTCCAACCATCTTCCAAACCTTCCCTTACTCCTCCCACACTTGTTAACCTTTTCCATTCCCTCCTACCACACTCCAGCTTAACCTAACCCAGCCTTAACATCCATTACCTCGACTATCATCTCACTTTTAATTTTTTCTCAATCCACTTCCCCTACGCCCCCACCATTTTTTTCTCAGTGTAGCTGAGGTATGCAATAAATCTCAGTCCCCTCCACTGCATATGTAATAAATAAACACCCCAGAATGATGGCGGCACGGAAGCAGGGTAACTGCATGCAGTGTTCAAGCATCACACCAAAAAGACAAGACCAATGAGATAGGTGTAATGAGGACAAGCAAGCAGGCAGACATTTTTAAATACAGGCTGTTGTTAAACAACAAAGGCCAAGAAGGAGTCACAATCATTATTTACTTCATCATCAACGCCATATATTTACTTTATTAGCGCTTTATCATCGACGATTCTACCCAACACAACATTGAATTGGTGCTTTGGTGTACAAATACGGTTTGGCTTTATGTTATGGAATGAGGGTTGTCTTGTGTGAAGATGAGAATTTTGTTTTTCCTCGATATCACATTCACAGCTTCATACACTGAAAACCTTTTTGCTTTCATTTGTGGTCAATAGCAATAGTGATGGACAACGCAGCTGACTATTACTGCAGGATCAGACAGGTTTAGGCTTTTCATAATAATATCTCATCTGCTTGTTTTTCTTTTTAGTCTTACTCCTGCAGATGTATAAGGAGGTGTATGAAGATGGATGTAATATTGTATGAAGATGGATCTAATATTGTATGAAGTTGGATCTAATATTGTATGAAGTTGGAGCTAATATGGTATAAAGATGGATCTAATATTGCATGAAGTTGCATCTAATATTGTATAAAGATGGATCTAATATTGTATAAAGATGGATCTAATATTGTATGAAGTTGGATCTAATATTGTATAAAGATGGATCTAATATTGTATGAAGTTGGATCTAATATGATATAAAGATGGATCTAATATTGTATAAAGATGGATCTAATATTGTATGAAGTTGGATCTAATATTGTATAAAGTTGGATCTAATATTGTATGAAGTTGGATCTAATATTGTATGAAGTTGGATCTAATATTGTATAAAGATGGATCTAATATTGTATGAAGTTGGATCTAATATGATATAAAGATGGATCTAATATTGTATAAAGATGGATCTAATATTGTATGAAGTTGGAGCTAATATGGTATAAAGATGGATCTAATATTGCATGAAGTTGCATCTAATATTGTATAAAGATGGATCTAATATTGTATAAAGATGGATCTAATATTGTATGAAGTTGGATCTAATATTGTATAAAGTTGGATCTAATATTGTATGAAGTTGGATCGAATATTGTATAAAGATGGATCTAATATTGTATGAAGTTGGATCTAATATGATATAAAGATGGATCTAATATTGTATGAAGTTGGATCTAATATTGTATAAAGATGGATCTAATATTGTATGAAGTTGGATCTAATATGATATAAAGATGGATCTAATATTGTATGAAGTTGGATCGAATATTGTATAAAGATGGATCTAATATTGTATGAAGTTGGATCTAATATGGTATAAAGATGGATCTAATATTGTATGAAGTTGGATCTAATATGATATAAAGATGGATCTAATATTGTATAAAGATGGATCTAATATTGTATGAAGTTGGATCTAATATTGTATAAAGATGGATCTAATATTGTATGAAGTTGGATCTAATATGATATAAAGATGGATCTAATATTGTATGAAGTTGGAACTAATATTGTATGAAGATGCATCTTATATTGTATGAAGATAGATGCAATATTGTATGAAGATGGATCTAATATTGTATGAAGATAGATGCAATATTGTATGAAGATGGATCTAATATTGTATGAAGATATATGCAATATTGTATGAAGATGGATCTAAGTATTGCATGAAGATAGATGCAATATTGTATGAAGATGGATGCAATATTGTATGAATATGGATCCAAGTATTGTATGAAGATGGATCTAATATTGCATGAAGATGGATCTAATATTGTATAAAGATGGATCTAATATTGTATGAAGATAGATGCAATATTGCATGGAGATGGATCTAATATTGTGTAAAGATGGATCTAATATTGTGTGAAGATGGATCTAATATTTATTGTGTGAAGATGGATCTAATATTGTGTGAAGATGGATCTAATATTGTGTGAAGATGGATATAGGTATTGCATAAGGATGGATACAAATATTGTATGAAGATGCATCTAATATTGTATGAAGATAGATGCAATATTGTATGAAGATTGAAGATGGATCTAAGTATTGTGTGAAGATGGATCTAATATTGTGTGAAGATGGATATAGGTATTGTACAAAGATGGATACAAATATTGTGTGAAGATGGATCTAATATTGTGTGTAGATGGATACAAATATTGTATGAAGATGGATAGAAGTATTGCATGAAGATGGATCTAATATTGTGTGAAGATGGATCTA
Organism: Myxine glutinosa; assembly: GCF_964187855.1. Classification (NCBI taxonomy): domain Eukaryota; kingdom Metazoa; phylum Chordata; class Myxini; order Myxiniformes; family Myxinidae; genus Myxine; species Myxine glutinosa. Next base: position 255,261,129 of record NC_136261.1, on the reverse strand, counting down.
ATATTGTGTCAAGATGGATATAGGTATTGTATAAAGATGGATACAAATATTGCATGAAGATGGATCTAATATTGTGTGAAGATGGATCTAATATTGTATGAAGATGGATCTAATATTGTATGAAGATGGATACAAATATTGTGTGAAAATGGATCTCATATTGTGTGAAGATGGTTACAAATATTGTATGAAGATGGATCTAAGTATTGCATGAAGATGGATCTAATATTGTATGGAGATGGATCTAAGTATTGCATGAAGATGGATCTAATATTGTATGAAGATGGATCTAAGTATTGCATGAAGATGGATCTAATATTGTGTGACGATGGATCTAATATTGTGTGACGATGGATCTAATATTGAATGAAGTTGGATATACGTATTGTATAAAGATGGATACAAATATTGTATGAAGATGGATCTAAGTATTGTATGAAGATGGATCTAATATTGTGTGAAGATGGTAAGAGTTCCCTTGCAAGTAACGCCAACAACACAGGAGGAGGCCATTAAGCTTATTAAAAGCCTGCACAATGGTTACCAATCAATAATTGTATGTCCATGCTCTATTCATTTTAGAATGTTTCGAGTCAAGCAAGGAGGCAGCACGTACCCTTTTTGAAAGTCTTTGGTAGGACTCGGTCGGGGCTCAAACCGCCGACCCCCCAGACTCAAAGCGGACGCTCAAACCATGAGGTTAATATACGATTTACAGTTGGGGTTCATGTGTGGCCTTTACCCTCCATACACCAGCTCAACCTCAATTTGTCCACGTTTGTATATGTAATGAAAAGATGGCCACTTTTGTTTTTCCTACGCCTATATTTTGTTTGCCGATTCGCTTGTTAGCCCTTCCATTGCACAGCACAGGGTTTTGTAATCACTTCTGTGTGTTTGTTTGTGTGTGTTTGTTCGGGCCGTAATTTTTTTTAACCATTTGAGCTATTGTCATAAATTTTTCACCAAAGTTTTATTTTGATATGGACAAGGCCAATTAATAATTTTGTCAAATGGTCAAAAAGTCAAAGGTCAGGATCACATAAAATCATCCATTTTCATCCAATTCACCTGAAGTGTCAATTTACCATTTGAGTTTTGTCATCACATTTTCACTTAAGCTTTATTATGAGAATATGGAAAAGACTAATTAATAATTTGGTTAAAAGGTCAAAGGTCAGCATCCCATGAATCGTCAATTATCATTAGATTGATCTGAAGTGGCAATTCACCATTTGAGTTTTGTCATCAAATTTACAAAAAAAACCTTTATTATGAGAATATGGAGAAGGCAAATTAATAATTTGGTCAAAAGGCCAAAGGTCAGCATCCCATGAATCGTCAATTATCATTAGATTGACCTGAAATTTTAAGAATTTGCATATGGGGTCACTGAATTGGTTCACTAATCAAAAGGTAGGAGCTGCTTGTTTTTTTTATTTCATTGAAATGTCAAAGGTCAATGTTGCGTAAAATCTCCAATTTTCACCTGATTGACCTGAAATTTAAAGAATTTAAAGAATTTGCATGTCTTACCCATATCATATCTAAAATTTATAGAATTTGCATGTCGGGTCACTGAATTGGTTCACTAATCAAAAGGTAGGAGCTCATAGTTTTTTTCTTCGATCAAAATGTCAAAGGTCAAGGTAGCATAAAATCATCAATTTTCTTTTTGTAAATATTTTTTAAACCGTTTTTGTTATTTTGAGCCTACTCGAAGTGTGGAGTGTGGTTTGGAGACATCTGAATGTGGGTTTGGAGACACTCGAAGTGTGGAGTTTTCGAAGTGTGGTTTGGAGAAGAAGAAGACATCTGAATACAAATGGACGCAGACGGGCTTTGCATTTTCAGATACTTTCTAGTTTATCATTTGCATCTGAGCACACATCCCATACACACCCTCTTGATTTGTCCAATCACCAACTAACATTCTGGTAATTTATGTTAAAATACAATGATCTTCCCACACGTCCTGCTGCAAGAAATGTCATGAGCATTTATGTGCAAAATTAAATGACAATAAATATTTATATTCCATCAAAAACAATTTTATCATTTTCTCTGAACAATTGCTCTTACTTTCTTTTTATACTTTAACCTTAGGCCAAAGGGTTATTGATCAACGTATGGAGATGAAAATTGTGGAGAAAGCAACTTTTAATTGTTCCAACAGCTGAGGTTTTAATTAATTTATCTGTTTATACATACTCATGTCATTTATTCTCTTGATTATGTTGCAATGGTTTCACCAAAATATGCACAACAAAAATTCACGTTACCTGGCAGACGCTTTGCATACAATTAAAAGTGGAAATCCACATCAGCATACAAGGGTCTAATGAAAAGAGGAGGAGGTTACATCATCGGTTTTGCACGTACCAAGAAATGCACGTGTATCTTTCTGCTCCTCATGTTCTGCTGCACCTTTATAACAAAGCTTCCACAGTGGCCTCCTTTGCTTGCTGGGAAGGTGGACCAACAACAGTCGCTCTAGGCTTGGTATGTCATACGTCCCTTTCGTTCCAGGATGGCCACAGTTCACCACAAACTCGCCATAGATGCCTTGGTCAGGGTTTTGGCCCTGCAGTTCCTCCTCATATCTCCCATTCTCCTGGAGGACAGGTTTCAACGCAATTGATCAAACAAATGTGGTTATCTTGTATGCAGTAGTTGGTTTAATTTTTTGTTGGTGGGGGAGGGTGGGTGGGAGTGTTTAACAAAGTCGACGCTCGAGGAGGAACGAGAAAATATAACAGATCAGGACATAACAGAACAAAAGGAACAGCAGAAAGAAAGGGGGTCCATGGTTGTGGGACAAAATAAAGGAAGACTTGGGGAAATAAGGGATATGGGTAGGAATGATGGCTAGGGGAGGACAAGATGGATACAGAAGCAAACTCTCAGGAAGGAAAAACTGTAGACTTAGAAAGAGGTGTGCTTGGGGTGCATCAACAGGGGTACATAATGGTTTTGGATGGGGGATGATGTGAGCTCGTGTTGAACAGTTGTCTTGAATGTGACAAAAGAGGCACAAATGAGTGGATGTGAGATGTGATTCTGTATTTTTGACAGAAGAGGGAATTACTAGCAGACCGCGTGCATCCTGCAGAAACCTGAGGGGAGGAGAGAGAGAGAGAGAGAGAGAGAGAGAGAGAGAGAGAGAGAGAGAGAGAGAGAGAGAGAGAGAGAGAGAGAGAGAGAGAGAGAAGAGAAAGAAAGAGAGAAAGAAAGAGAGAAAGAAAGAGAGAAAGAAAGAGAGAAAGAAAGAGAGAAAGAAAGAGAGAAAGAAAGAGAGAAAGAGAGAAAGAAAAGTGCGCAAGACCAGAAAGAAGGTGGTAGAATACAGAAACCAATTTGTCTGCAATGTGAAAATGATAGCCCATAGACTTAGCTTCATCGCAGGAAATGAAGACAGGTGAAAAAGACAGAGTCCAGGAGCAGTTGGGTACAACAATATATGGTGGGTAAAGACAGCAAGGGGTTGAGGACACAAGATTGGGAAACAAATACAGAATTGAGGCATTCGGCCTTCTCACGAGCGGTGTCGCAGCAGTGATGCCATTTGAAGTGAAGGAATGGATGAAGGAGAACATACGCCAGCGACAGACAAGGTACCACTAGGTTTTAGAGGAGGGAGACAAGTATGGAACTTCAACGTTGAGGTTGGCTAGATGTTATTTTCTGGGTCTCCTGAAAGTGGGCACACACTTGTTGTGGGATTTGTGGAATGATCTGTGATGGACATTCGTCAGATTTGCCTTCCAGGAAGAGAACGCAAGTTGTTTCAAGGCAACTGCCTCATCACAGGAATCAATGTCCCATGGACAGGAAGAAAGGCATGAATACAGAGACTGAATAACTGAAGACGAGATGGGATGGATATGCGCATAACAGCAGGTTTATGGGGAAGAATTTCCAGGCTGTGTTAATATCAGGAATGGCATATAAATGAAACCAGTCCTGAAGAGAGATGGCTGCTTGCAGTCCCTGCCAGTCTCCTGAGTGAATTGCCAGACTCGCCGTGCTGACGCAGCTCTCTTAGAATAGCCAGAGACATGTTAACTTCTTACAAATGCATGATCAAACTAGAATGGCACTCAGTAGAGAGCATACCTCCACCAGGTGAACAGTTTACGTTTTGTATCCCACCGATAGGTCATATCTGGATCCAGACCTGAACCAAAATCTAATCAGCTTGTTATTGTCACCCACCCAATTTATGCAACGAGTTTTGTCATAACTCGTCCATGTCAGAACTCGACCATAACTTTTTGAACACATCCTGCTATATGTCGTTTTTGGCCCAATCTCCCAATAGGGAAGAATCACTTTAAAATATACAGCAGCCGGATCCGAATCCAGATCTTCACCAAAATCTATTCATTTTGTCCATGTCACATACACTACATCTCTGCCAAATTTCGTCCGAATCCGTTCACAACGTTTTGAGATATCCTGCTATTTATCGTTTTTGGCCCAATCTCCCAATAGGGAAGAATCACTTTAAAATATACAGCAGCCGGATCCGAATCCAGATCCTCACCAAAATCTATTCATTTTGTCCTTGTCACATACACTACCTCTCTGCCAAATTTCGTCCGAATCCGTTCACAACGTTTTGAGATATCTTGTTCACAGACAAACAAACAAAGACAGACAAACAGACAGACAGAAAGGGGTGAAAGCACAACCTCCATCCACCTTTGGTGGCGGAAGTCATGAAGCAATTGGAGCAGAAGAAGAACAGGAGACATTAGTGGGGGGGTTTCCCATCACCAAGTCCAGAAGGGAGGATTTGCCATTGGCAGAAATCTGGGTTGGAAGATTCACAGAGTGAGTCAGTCCAATGGAGTTATGGACATTTTTTGCTGAAATGCCATGGTTGGTTAAAGAGGAACCAACGTCCAGCCAATTGGTATGTTGACAATTGAAATGACCACATACGAGGAAGAGAAAGTTGGAATGAGTGGCTAAAAGTTGGTCCATGTTGTCTAGAAAGAGATGTAAATGGAGTAGTCACTGCTTGGAGGATGGTACAACACAGACAAGATGGGAGTGGAGAAAAAGTCGCAGCCAAATGTACTCTGGCAGTTGGGAGGTGTAACGCTGGGGTGTAGTGCTGCCGGAGAGCACCGGAGTGCCGCTCTGACACCTCAATCCACCCAAGGAGGAGCTTAGCCCCGCAACAGTTAAAAATAAAATAGGAAAAAAAGACTGAAAGGAAAATTGAATACCGTATTCATTTTCAACCGTGAGGATGCGGAGGAGAGCTGGGAGGGAAGGTCTTGAGGGGACGGTGGAGTTATGCGCCCCACTGAGTGCCATTCTAGTTGGCATGGAAATGACATTTGAATGTTTTATAGTTTTTATTATTTGTTCCTCCTCTCAAGGAAAGTTACGTTTTATTTTATACATATAATCTCCACTTTCTTTCCCTTCTCTCACTACACCCCCCACACTCTCATCCCCTTCTTTTTCCAACCATACCCCCTTCTCTTTCTCAACTTTCATTTCTCTAATTCAGCACATCCTCTACCCCCCTCCACCCACCTCAAACCTTGTGCATTTATAATTCAAGGTGGTAGGCTGGGTGGTCCCACCACCTGTCCCTTAGGAGCCTTTGGCGCAAAATTAGTTCTGTTGCAAACTCTTGAGGCAAGCTGCCGGATGGGAGAGGGGTGATTATGGGATTTTTATACCTTAATGGCTGTTCCTGGTGTGCCTTTTAGAGGGTACCCTCGGAATCCGTGTTTCTGCAGGCTTGCCGCCAGAAACCTAGAGGCCTGAATCATCTGGCGCATAATCTCGGGTCCCCTTCTCTGCCAAGTTTGTGACTGGAGCCACACTATGCATTGGATTCCAAGAGTCACTTCCAAGGCCAGTAGGCCAGCACTGTTAGTGCCATCTGGAATGCTCCTTGTTTGTCTAAAAAGTTCCCTGAAGCCCCTCGTCCCCTCTTTCATCTACTGTGGGCCAATCATCTGCGCTACCCCTATTCTGATTATATTTTCACATTTCCTTCCTTTGCTTTTCCACCCAGGGGGAACTCTTGTTTTTTGGCCTCAATCTTTTTGTTCATAAAATAATCTTTGGTGTTCATCAAATAAAATTACACCACTTGCTCTTCTCTCCTTTAAAACTCCTTTATCTTTTCTCCTCCTCAATACAGCTTCCTTTATTTCATTCAAATTTATTTTTCCTGAACTTCTGCCCTCACCCATACTTGACGTCATTGTTCCTCAAGGTAGTGTTCTCAAACCAATATATATATATATATATCCTTGATATATATGATACTAGCAGGAGTACCAGCAGGAGTACCAGCAGGAGTGGGGGAAGTGGAAGGGGGAGGGGTGCGAGAGGTGAGGGGAAAGATGTACGACATATACATCTTTGGGGGTGTGAGGGGGGGGGTGGCTTTGACAGGCCCCTCCGTTTTGGGGGAGGGGAGGAGGGAAGGAGGAAAAAATTTCCCATGCAAAGAGTGCTTCATAACATCAGTGTTGCCCAGGTTAAAAAGAAAATTGTAATACCCTCTGCCACCATCACCAGTTGGTGCTACACGGTACATTTACATAAATAATTTATGCCCCTCTCCCAGTCCCCCACACCCCCGCATGAGGCCGCGGCCACATAGCCTATGTTACCCCCCAGACAGAGTTGTATTTGTATTTGTACCCCGAGTAAAGTACATAAGCGTTTGTAGCTGGAGTAACCGGCGTTGCTCAAGCGAAAAAGAAACATTAACATATTTGAAATGAGGGCAAATATAATGGAAAAGCAATTACATCCAAATCAGAATCCATCACAAATATCAAATCATCATTTTACCTTTTCGTTGAATATATGCAGGTGAATGCACCGTTCATCACGTTTCTGAGGTAAGTATGATGACGTTCAGGAAGAAGAAGTAGACCTACTATCAAGTTCGTACACTTCCGGAATTGTTTGATTTATTTGTGTTCAAATGTTTGCGAATCGTTTTGTATTTATTTATTTGAATGTGTACTTGTATATAATTATAACTGTCATTAATCAAAAAGACTTAGGCCCTATAGAGCGATTTTTTTTAATCCCAAAAAACGAACCTAATTTTTTTTAAAGGTTTTTTTTTGGCCTAAAACACTCTCAGGCATTCACTGATGAACCTCTGAAAGTTTGACGAAGATCTGCTCAGTCATCTCTGAGGAAAATGGCGACACACCGACAGAGAGACCAACGGCTCTCTTATATATACTGTATATATGATATGATATAATTTTTGGCACTGTAAAATTAATTATATCACACTGTAGACTACTCCATCCTGTGCAGGATAGTACATCCTCCTCCACTAGGCAGACAATGGCAGCAGGACTCTGCCAATCTGAATAAAATATACAACTGGTTGTCTACCTGGAACCCTTCTTTGAGCTGTGAAATAAAGGCCTGTATCCTCACTTTATCTTTCTATGAAGACTGACAGGCAAATTCCCCAATATATTTTTGTGGTCAGCCTCTGGGAGTGGTACAGACATTGGAGCTCATGGGCCTCAAGTTAATTTCACCTAAAACCTCTCTTCAGCAAAGTAAAGCTCAGCAACACGACATCAGACAGGTCTCTCCCATTTCCACTATGGATCATTCTTACATCCACCGAGACCCCATTCTCACCTTATCCTACAATTTCCTCTACTCATGCTGTGGTGCATGTTTGTTGTCATCTCACTCCTTTTTACTTTGCCCCAATTTGTCTGTTGATCCCTTTGCCTCCTGTTGCTTTGCTCTTCAGTGAGCCTCAATACATTTGTCTAAAAAGTGTGTAGAAAAATTAATTTCATTACCCAATGGCACGAGCTAAAAAATTTATGGTCTTCAGTCTATCATTGTCTTAGTACAGATTAAGAAAAATGAAGAGGATGGCCAAAATACAATAGAGTATGTGTAACAATGAGAAAGTGTTCATAAGTGGCATTGTTGAGACTGAAAAATCACGTCTATATCTGGACTTAACTTATTAGCTCACCTGGAACGAAGTTCAGGGGAGCTTATGTGATGGCGCGTCGTCAGTCCGTCAGTCCGTCCGTAAACACTTGAAACTTCTTCTCCGAAACCGTTGAAGGGATTGCGACCAAATTTGGCACAAATTATATTTGTTGGGTTGTGACTAAAGTTCGTTCACGGCATTAAAAAAAAAATCGGGGTTCGAAGTGGATCCAGGTTTGTCCTCCAAAATAGGAATTAGCTTTTTCCTCTGAAACTACACACACTATTTCGATGAAACTTCACCACCAGTGATGTACCAAAGTTTGTTCACGGCATTAAAAAAATCTGCCCCTTTTTTGGAGTCTACGGGGAGGGGAGGGGGGGGGACAAAATCAGGCAGGAGGTGTGGGGGGCTTGCCCCCCAAAATAAGTATTTGCTTTTTTCTCAGAACCTAGACGCACAGTTTTGATGAAACTTAACCACAACCTTCATCATCCATGATGTACCAATGTTTGCTCAAAGAATTGGAAAAATTGGGGTCTGAGGAGGTAGGGGAGGGGGGCGGGGGGGTTGCCCCCCAAAATAGGTATTTTTTTGTTTGTTTGTTTAAAGTCTTATGATTATGTTATTATGATTCTACATGCTGCGCTCTCTTCTAGCAACCATTCAAATTGGTTTAAAATACCTTTAGTCAGTGCAGTATACTGTTTATTCTACCAGGTGAGTGCCAGGGGTATTGCCCCAATGCTTTTTAAGTCACACACATAACCAAGTCTTTGTTTTTTTTAAAGTTGTCCTGAATATTCTATACAAGGCATCATGCGTAGCAAAGTTGGGTGGGGTAAAAAAACATGTTGGCTTACATTTTATTATTCTCTTGGCAGGGAAACGAACTTTTCTCGAATTCGTTTTGCAAAGGTTTCGGCCTCACCCATATAGGTATGTAGGAATGTGATCATTTAGGTTATTTCAGGTGCCGCAATATTGGCAATTGTTGGCAGGTGTGACTTTAACTTGCCACGAATGCACCGACATAGTTTACAACTCCAATTGAACAAAAAGAATAATCTTTGATTTACTATTTTTATCCTTTATAATTATGGTACATTAATTTCTTTCAATAAAATTGGTAATCATAAATGTTCAATTTCCTCTTTGTAATTATGAACGCTTTGCCAACATTGAGGGGAGGTTGAGCTGCATTAGACCGAGAGCGTTTAAACATGAACTGCCATTTTAATTTGTCCTGACTCGGCTAATACATGAATTTACAATCCTGAGTGTTGGCATCTCCTGTTGGCACAGCACGTGCTCCAGAGCCCATTGGTAACTAAATCGGCTTTCAACAGCTGAGGGCTCTATAGGGGTTTATGATACAAACCAATCAAGATTATTTATACTTGAGGGAATAATTAATATCACATATAATGCATTATATAAGAATTATTTTTATAAGCCTTTATAGAAGGGAAAAGTCATTGTCAGGTAGAAACATCGTTCGCATCTTCTTAAAATGTAAAAATAATGGCAGCTTTAATAACAAATGGAGAATTGAAAGGGTAAAATGGCACCTGTAATTTTACATATTGCCTAAATTATGAAAGACCGTCAGGAAAAGTGACAAGAAAAGGCCATCAATGAGATGGCAAGGTAAGAGCAAGAAAATAGGAAGTGTCTCTACACATTGTGTAGGCAGGAGTGGGTTGTATCATACTAAATTAGTTTACAATTGTTTGTTTTCATGTATTGTTATGCATTATGTTTTCCACTCTGTCAAAGCGCCTTTGGGCTTCTGGAAAAGCGCTATACAAAATAAATGAATTATTATTATTATTATTATTATTATAAATTATGCAATTTGGTGTCTGTCTGTCCGTCTGACAATTTTTGACCACGATACATTCCGTCGTTACTTATCCAATCTCAACCAAACTGGACAGGAGACCTAAGGGTCACATAATGAAGGTTGTAGTGAATTAATTTGCCCCCACCCCAAGGGGGGTTTCTCCACCAAGGGGGTTTTCTCTGCCAAGGGGGTTGCATGTTGAGGTGTATATCCGTGTTTTAAAATAGCTGTATCGTGGCATTTTTTCAAGGCTGCTTCGAATAACAAAGCTTATGATAATAGCATAATGTTAGTGTTATTACAAAACAATATTAATACCAATAATATCCTCCCTCCCCAAGGAGTTTCTACTCCTTGAACAAATGCCGTGTTAACACGTATAAACATCTTATCGTGTTGTTTTGGTGGGAGCGACACCTTCTACCAGAAGTAAAAATATTATAAACTTCAAATACGTATCGATTACCTTTTTAAACAGTCACTCCTGCTGTTTAACACTGAACTGAAAGGGAGGAAACCCGGATGTGTTCAGTTACCAAGCAGCTAGCTAGTGCTTGCCAAGCCAGCCGTTCCTTATCAACGGTTTTGAATGCAGTGCTTGCTGGAATGCTTAACCCACTTGGCAAGTGCTCTACTATAAACTTGGTAAATGAACACCACTCCCCCACCAATGTTCCTGAAGCCTCAGCCTAAATCTGCTGTAATGTATATACCTCAGAGGAATGACCTGCCACTGCCCCTCTCATATGAAACGGGTGTGCTAGAATTAAGAAAAATTATGTTGAAAAATATAAAAGGACGAGTAGGAGAGGTTTGGAAACGAGGTTGAAAGGATTTTGAAAAGTAACAGAGGAAGGGATATAAGGTATGTAAAAGATAGAGGTGGACAGGGGTGGTCGAATAGGTGAAATGTAAACCAACATGATTCAGAATGTTTGTATGTGCTGAATCTATTAAGGATAGTCAAAACCGTTAATAATATGGTGTTATAACTATTTAAACATAAAAAGACTCAGAATACCAAACGTTGTGTAATTGCTAAAAAAAACAGTTGTTGTTAATCGGAAGAATAAAATTAAATGGTGTATAGATACTCAGAGTGAGGGGAGAGGGACAGTGGTAATGGGATATTCATCACAACCTTTATAAATGCTAAATTGTGAATAAAATATATATATAACACACCAAGAGGAAGATCAAAATAAAAATAATTTCTCGCCCTCATCTCCCACCTCTTTCTTTTCCTCAAACTGTCTGGGGGTACGTATTAGGTATGGGCCATGGCAGGAAACAAACTCTAAAGTTTCCTCCTTTCTGCCTTTGTGTACTTTTTTTTTTTTCAATACTCAGTCGAGGCTCGTGTAAGAGCTAACACATATAACATAATAATAAAGGGAGCGGAAGACGAGGGAGAGAGAGAAGGAAGTACAACAACAGTAGAGAACAGGGATATCGGGAGATCTGCAGAAGGGAGAGGGCTGGGATGGGGTACACCGTACATGGGATAAACAAGATGGACACTACAAGGACTTTCAAGAAGGAAAACGTAATTTGAAAGAGGTGTATTTGGGGTGGATTAACGGGGTAGAAAAGATCAAGGTTTGGAATGGGGAAGATAAGATAATTGCGAAAAAACGGGCCTTTCCGTTTCCTCGGCATAGTTCCGATGGATAATCTATGGAGCAAGAATTTAAAAAAGGATTCCTTGGAGATCCTGCCTTCTGTGTGGGGATAACCAGCATCACAAGTTGGTATTTGCAGTTTCGACACATGTGCCCTTGTAACCACACACACAAAATGACCTTTTTTATTTGCATCACCAACCTTCCCGGAGTTCCCTGAATCTACCATACATTGTTGAGCCAGGCCTGTCCAAGAGAACATGAGAGCTTAGAAATGTCCAAATGGTCAACTTAACTTAGAGAAGGTTGACCATAGTTGGATTTATTGAAATCCGTTAATCCGTTATCAAGTTAAACATGACAAACAGAGACAGACTGGAGTCCTTTTACAATGTAGATGTATAATCACCCTAAACCACAAAAAAAAATTACAACATTCTTTAAATGAATCTATAGAATTGTAAATATTCTGAATGGTTATCAATCATTTTTACAATAACATCTATTAATGGATCATAACCCACAGCTCTGGCACCAGGAAGGTCAACAATCAAACCTTTTCAACCTTACAGCGCTCATATGATTCCACGTAGTGTTTCCTATATTTAAGTGTCAAGTTTTTGGCACAATTTTTTAAATGGAATAATTGATGGTCACGACAAAATTTTATTTTTTATTTTTAATGGGATGGGTACCAAGAAAATAGTTTGAAATTAATCAAAGGATTGAAAGAATGAAATGCCTCGAGGGCAAGCCAGAGTGATGATAATCATGAAAGAGTAATTGACATCCCACTTTCAAAAAATATCGTGGACAACTGTCTTATATGGACATGTTAAAGTTGGCTATGAATGAATGATCGTTTTAAGGCCATTTTCCCCGTTAGAGCGGGGGTTAGCCTTGCGGGCCCCATGACAATCATGGTTCCCTGTTTGAGGCAATGTTTTTATGGCCGGATGCCCTTCCTGACGCCAACCCTTGGTCGCCTCTTACGATGCGCACGGATACAGTGTACCTATTCTAAACCGGGGTACACACCGGGAAACACGGAAACCGACGGAAACACCCGGAAACACCGGGAAACCAGGGTACACACGGCTAGCTTTTCCACATTTTGTTTTGAACTTTAAAATATTTTTTTTGTTTTTTTTACGCATTTTCTGAGGAGCATGTAATTCAATCAACAAAAGGGGCTAACTACATAATGCTTCGGTGAAAATGGCAGAGCTTTTGACATCCTTCCACATTTTTGTATCTCTGATACATCTTTCCATTTCATTTCTTACCCTTCCCCCCTTTAAATACAGCTTTGGTGGTTTATATATATGCATTTTCCAGACAAATGTTCAAGTACAGGCTCACCTCTACAGACACAATGATGCAGATCCCTTGCTCCCACACCATCTGCCAGAAGTCTACATTGTTTCCAGGCCGAGGGCTTATGGTAGCTATGTAATGCCACAGTTCTTTGTTGAGCCAGGCCTGTCCAAGAGAACATGAGAGCTTAGAAATGTCCAAATGGTCAACTTAACTTAGAGAAGGTTGACCGAGGGAACATAAATACATGAGGTATTGATGGGAAAATGAGAGGTTTTGGAAAGGAAAGGGAAGTGAATTTGAAATCGAAAAAAAATGAGAAAAGGAAGGGGGGGATCTAAAAATGATCTGAGGGCTTCAGCTGACAGCTCTAAAAATGGGGTTTTGGGAAGGGGGTTGAGATGGGAGGTAAAAAAAAAATACAATTTTTGCATATCCCATCAGTACATTTCCCCTTAATTAATTGCAGCTTATCTTTGGTAAAAACAAAAAACAAAATGGCAGACCTGCACATGAGAAGCATTGATGTATCCCGCGGGATTGTCTTTCCTGGGCCGAAGACGGACATGGTTGCCTTCTTTTAGTCTTATTTTCTCATTGGTGGAGCTCCCAGTACCTGTGATGGCGTGACCAGGAGTTTGTTCATTTGTGGCAACGCTTGCAAACTCTGCTAAGGTCAGCTTGCGGGATAGTCGCTCCTGCAGGCTTGCTCTCTGATGGACCAAAAAGGCCTCATTACCAACACATGAGGGTTTTATTTATTTGCATTTTTTTGAGTTATTACATCAACCAAACGGAAAACCAAATACTGCATTGGAGTCATCAGAAAGAACTTCAATAGGATTCAGGTGTCAGCCGCTACTCCACTACCCTCAAACCCATCCAGGTGGTCAAGTCAGCCTTACACAATTTTTCTTTTCTAATTCACTTCTCCAAGGCAGAGAGCTAAAGAAAAAAGAAGTAAAGAGTAAAATAGATAAAAAAAAAAAAAAAAACAAGAATTAGAATGACGAAAGAGAAATGTGAATAAGCAGAAAGCAGTATGAAAGGAACAAAGAACAAAGATGTCGGGAAGAACCCGGATAGATAGATTTCAGCAGTTACTCCCCAGGCTCAAACACAGGAACAGGTACAAGCTACCAAAGGTCCATCAGCAGGGAAGCGCAGTCCACACAGCATCAGGATATGGTACAAACACAAACAGAAAACCAAATACTGCATTGGAGTAATCAGAAGGAACCCAAAGAAGTAAAGAGCAAAGATTAAGTCATCAGGAGGAACCTGGATAGGATATTCGGATTGCAGCTGCTACTTCACTCCATGACCGCTAATTTGCCAGATGGCATATCTGAGCCATCTGGCAAATTCTTATTTCACCAAATTTGCTCTCTCCATTGCACCACTAATGAGGCATGGCAGTGATTTGGTATGAGTGCCAACAAACGTCGTCCTATTCTTTTTGAAAGATAGCATGGGATCTCTAATGTTACAAGCAGATGCCAACAGACAGAACAATGCTAGCAGAATGGCATAAAATCTCCTTCGAAGGACAGCGTATTCATCAAACAATTATCTGCCAGCACAGCACTGTCCTATCACTCCCATGTCTAAACTAGCACTGCTAATGCAAGTTCGCAAGCTTGTACGACAAATTGTTTTTCTTTCAATTTACAGATTTTATAGTTTTGCCATAAAAGATGTTTAGTCGCTCACTCTTGGTATTCTTCATGACAACACACTAATGAAGCAGCAACCTATCTAGGGGTAAATTCTCAGCTATTGAGTTCACAGAAAGTAATGTGCACCCAGATGTCCCCAAACAGGTATGGGATCCGACTAAATCAGTATATCTTCATGGTCTACAGGTTCATACACATGATTCAATTTTGACTAGATGAGAGAATTTTCATTTGTAATAGGACATTATGAGAAGATTTTATTTAATAATACAAGTGCTGCGTCGGTACCTGCTGTTCGTTGAGGGTCCATGATGACTTCTGCTTGGATGTGAAAACCGGCACCTTCGCCGTGGGAAGCCTGGTCATGTTATTTAGAGATTTATAGCTGATGACACTTTGGGTGCCAAAGGAATCAGTTTTATTTCTGCCCTGAGACAAAAAGAACAAGGTTTTTGAAAAGTGAGCAAACTTGGAAATGCATGTGAGCTGATCCAATGCACAGACAGATAGATGTATGACAATTATCTTGGCAATTAGATTCTACACAATCTAGGAAATTTGCTACAATCTCACCTCCTAATGCCAATTTGTACAAGATGGCCGCTTACAGGTTTTTCCTGTCAACTACAGTCGGTACTTTGATATTCTAACCATGCTAAAGGCTTAGCACCCCCTGATAGATCATCTTATGACTGTAAAGGCTGACAGCAGGGCCTGCTTTGTCAGTTCACATACAGCTGGAAGAGATGCATTTTTAAATCGCCACTATAGTTAATTGTCTATCTGGTGTAACCTGTTGTACCTATATGATATAATTTGAGTTGAGTTTAATTCTGGGATGTGGATTCTTGATGGGCAAAATTTCCTTTTTTCATGATACTATTATGAAATATTAATGGCTTGTACAAATACAGTATCAACGCCTTAACCCGACACACGTATAGTCATAAAGTCCTAATCATGAGGTCTTGAGTTTTGAGTATCCAAAATATTTTAAAACAAAAGTAATTGGCATATCGCACTATTAATTTGCTTTAACTTTTAATTTTAATTTTAATTAATTTTTTAATTAATTAATTTATTTATTTATTTTAATAAATTAATTAATTAATTTTATTTAATTATTAATTTAATTATTTTTATTTTTTAATTAATTACTATTAATTAATTAATTTAATTAATTTTAAACGGTCACTGGCTTTGATACGAATACAAATTATTAGGGACCCTAGGCATCAAAAAGCTACATATATCGAACAATGTTTGAAATGGAACACTTCACCGCCATTAGAGCATTTAAATTGCATCAGATGCGGAAATAAATTTGAATTGTTGCTCCCAGTTTGCTGGATCGATGTTGAAAGATGCCATTTGCATTTTTCCCCCTCCATCCCTACCTAGTTTCGAATCCCATGTGGACATGGGTAACTTACTATAGTAAGGGCAACTTGCTAGTACAGATAACAATTGAAGTTCAGTGGTTGGAGATTTTCTGTAAATATTGCTTTTCATAGTTTTAGAATTAATAAGTTTGGATTTTGCACATCTCCAAGTATGCAAAATAATATATTTCTCAGACATGTCACAACCAGAGATACAAATTAGGTTGATAATATGATGTGATGCATGATCTTGGAAGTCCTTTATTGAAAGCCCTGACAGCATGTTTGCAAACTGCCTGCAAGAAATAGGAATAAAGGCAAAAGATACTGAGCTGTTCTTATCTCTCTCCTTTTGTTTGTATCTGATTTCTCTCCTTGGTTAAAGAATAAGAACATTGCGGCGGCCAATAAAAAGGACATCGTGGTGACTAAACAATAAGACCATCTCGGCGGGTAAAAAAATTAAGACTATCATGGAGGGTAAGAAAAAGACCATCACACACCTAAATAATAAGAGTACCACACGGCTAAAGAATAAGAGCACCATGGTGGCTAAAGAACAAGACCATGGTGGCTAAAGAACAAGACCATCATGGCGGCTATGAATAAGACCATCACGGCGGCTAAGAATAAGACCATCACGGCGGTTAAGAATAAGACCATCACGGCGGCTAAGAAAAAGACCATAACGGCGGCTAAGAAAAAGACCACCACGGCGGCTAAGAATAAGACCATCACGGCGGCTAAGAAAAAGACCATAACGGCGGCTAAGAATAAGACCATCATGGCGGCTAAGAAAAAGACCATCATGGCGGCTAAGAAAAAGACCATAACGGCGGCTAAGAATAAGACCATCACGGCGGTTAAGAATAAGACCATCACGGCGGCTAAGAAAAAGACCATAACGGCGGCTAAGAAAAAGACCATCACGGCGGTTAAGAATAAGACCATCACGGCGGCTAAGAAAAAGACCATAACGGCGGCTAAGAAAAAGACCATCACGGCGGCTAAGAAAAAGACCATCACGGCGGCTAAGAAAAAGACCATCACGGCGGCTATGAATAAGACCATCATGGCGGCTAAGAAAAAGACCATCACGGCGGCTAAGAAAAAGACCATCATGGCGGCTAAGAAAAAGACCATCACGGCGGCTAAGAAAAAGACCATCACGGCGGCTAAGAATAAGACCATCACGGCGGCTAAGAAAAAGACCATCACGGCGGCTAAGAAAAAGACCATCACGGCGGCTAAGAAAAAGACCATCACGGCGGCTAAGAAAAAGACCATCACGGCGGCTAAGAATAAGACCATCACGGCGGCTAAGAATAAGACCATCACGGCGGCTAAGAAAAAGACCATCACGGCGGCTAAGAAAAAGACCATCACGGCGGCTAAGAAAAAGACCATCACGGCGGCTAAGAAAAAGACCATCACGGCGGCTAAGAAAAAGACCATCACGGTGGCTAAGAATAAGACCACCACGGCAGCTAAATAGCAAGACCAGCATGACAGCGTGGTTAAAGGACAATAACATCTGCCATGATATGAAGAAGATGTCTTATACGTGACGTCACCTGCGCTTTACCCAGAAGCATATTCAGCATATTCAACACACGACTGCACGTGCGATCGGGGCTCTGTACACCATGAGCAGGCGGCTCAGATGGTGAATTCCGAATGGAATAAGGAATGCTTTGGATAAAATACTATTCCATACTTATAATCCCACATAAGAAATGTAACCCTACCTTATCGAAGTATATTCATGATTGTATTTCACGTGTATGTGTGTGTTTGATAGGTGTAGTGTCATTGTGTGAAATAAAGTCCAGCTTGATCAAACGGAAAGGAGCAACCATTCCATTACAACATCGCTGTGGCTAAAGAATAACATCGCTGTGGCATAGATCTACTCTTCTGTTTGTTTACCTCACCCCATTTCTTCCACCCTCACTCCACTGTTCCTTTTGTCCCGTTTCGTCCTGATCCGTTCAGTTTTATAGCTCTTCCATGATGAGCCTCGGCTCTGTATACAAAAAACTAGATGCTATTCATAGAATACTTACCCTGCGGTCAACTTGTTGCGAGCCAACTCTTCTGTTTTTGAACATTTTTTTCTTTGATCCAATATGTCTGCGAGACCACGTGAGCGATGACATCATAAATTTATATTCTCTAATATAATTGTTGCATAGATCACGCCCAATACATTTCAAACTGATCAGACAAAGCGTTGTCCCTGTCGAATTATGACATCATAAATATGGCACCAATGATGTCATCGTTAACAACACCTATTCCCCATATGGAGTTCTTTACAATGAGCCATGGTTCAATTTTTTCCATGCACCGGGTTTGGAGATATAGAGGTGCAACATTTTTCGGTTTTTCCAAGATAGCGTCTGTACCACATGACCGATGACGTCATGATTATCATTAAATAGTCCACATGAGGAGCCGCTCCTATGGTGAAAATTTCGTGCCCATCAGACCAACAGTTGCTGAGACAAAAAATTCACAATGATCAGATAAGTGTTGTACTTGTCGAATTATGACGTCATAACGAAGGCACCGATGACATCATCATTAAGATATCTTATTCCTCAAGGGGAGTATTTAACAATGAGCCATGTTTCAATTTTTTCCATGGAGCGGTTTTGGAGATATAGAGGTGTAACGTTTTTCCAAGATGGCGTCCGTACCACGTGACATATGTTGTCATAATTATGAATAAAAAAATTATACAGGCGGAGGCACTTCTATGGTAAAATATTGTGTCAATCGGACCAATGGTTGCCGAGAAAATGAATTATTAAAATGCAGACACGTACGGCACATGGCACACGTACGGCACACAGCACACGTACGGCACATGTACGCACCTGAATACCTAACCTCGCTTTTCGCTTCGTGAGCGCAGGGTAACAAGACCAAAAATCTAACAGCGGCATAGCCGCACTTGTAAAATATTATAAACCGCAAACACATATGTTTAGCTTTTTAAACATTGTTAATGGTGTTTATAACATTAAACAAAGAAATTTTGAGGAATCCCGACATCCGTGAGGTAAGTTTTACTTTCAGGAACTGAGCGAAGATCTACTGTAATCTATGTACCCCACAAGGGTTGGAGATGTGCTCATTTACCAAGCAGCTAGCTAGCGCTTGCCAAGCCAGCCGTTCCTTAAGAGTTTTGAATGGAGTGCTTGCTCAAATGCTTAAACCACTTGGCGATCTCTCCACAAGAAACTTGTAATTGGAAAATGATCACACACCCAATGTTCTTGAGACCCGACCATAGATCGTCTGTAATCCATATACCCCAAAGAGGAATGACCTTTCCTGCCGCTCCCATAGTGAGCGGGTGTAGGCCTACTTGTAAATTAAAATGTTGGTCAGTAGACTCAGCCGTCGTAATGACATCATAGACGTAATGACGTAAAGGACACAAAACTGATATATTTGAACTTCCAGTACACGTTTGCAGTCAATACGAAGGGATTAGTGTTACGATTAGATTTACTATGATATTAACGTTACGTTATCATTATTTCGAAAATGATATTAACATTTAGAAACTGAGGCTAATTCCCTACTTCCCCCGTTAATATTAGTGCCGAACACCGGTCATCATTGATCATGAACCATACACCGCTTCAATCCATTAGGTTTCCATTCACGACATTGGAATTAAAGTGTTATGGTTATATTTACAATTAAAGCGCGGCGTTACGCGCGCTGCTTGCGAGCAAGGAGGAAGCGGACAAGCGGTAACTTATAAGCGTCTTTATTTCAGGAGCTCACTGTAACACTGGCGCGCTCTGGGCTGCGCGCCTGGTGTATATCATGAGGCCACGCCTACCCCTCGGGCGTGGCCACCGCCCACTTGGTGCGCGGGATGATGTCACCACGCCAGTGGGCTTTTGTGTCCGCCACACGCGCCCCCCCAGAATTCCAACGCACCTGGAGGGCCAGTTTGCGGGGCAGACGAATGACCCGGCCGAAGCGCCCCCTGGCGATCGGCGGCGTCCGGGGTGCAGGGATGCCAGGTGGGATGCCCCTGGCTGCCCCTGGGATGGGTGCAGGACCGGGGGGTGGCGTGGCGGCGGGGCTGGGCGGTGCCGGGGGTCCGCCCGCAGGGGGGCGGCCCTGACGTGGGGGTCGGGCCACTGGCGGTGGATGGTCCACGTCGAGGTGGGCCGGCTTGAGGCGGTCTACCGAAACGCGGTCAGGAGTACCGCCGATATCCAGGGTGAAGCGCTTCGCCCCGGTCTCCAGCACGTGGAAAGGCCCGTCGTAAGGGGGCCGCAGTGGTGTCCGGTGGGCATCGTGGCGGACGAAGACGTACTCCGCCGTGCGAAGCTCCGGGGCGACGTGCGTCGGTGGGTGCCCGTGGCATGCCGTTGGCACCGGGGCGAACCTCTGGGCGGTCTCTTGCAGAGCGGAGCGCGGACCATGGTGCCGTGGAGTCGGGGAGGAACTCGCCTGGCACCCGCAGCGGTTGCCCGAAGACCAACTCCGCCGCGGATGTGCGCAGGTCCTCCTTGGGCGCCGTCGGGAGGCCCAGCAGGACCCAGGGGAGCCTGTCGACCCAGCCGCCGTCGCGGAGGGTGGCCCGGAGCGCGGCCTTCAATGAGCAGTGAAATCGCTCACACAGGCCGTTAGCCTGGGGGTGGTAGGCCGTGGTTCGGTGCAGCCGGACCCCAAGCCCCTGCGCGACCGCCCCCCAGAGCTCCGAGGTGAACTGGGGGCCGCGGTCGGACGAGATGTCTGAGGGGGCGCCGAACCGGGCGACCCAGGTGGCGATGAAAGCCTGCGCGACATCGGCCGCTGTTGTCGACGCCAAGGGCACGGCCTCCCGGCCACCGGGTGGTGCGGTCCACCATGGTGAGGACGTAGGTGAAACCCCGCGAGGGGGGCAGAGGTCCCACCAGGTCCACGTGGACGTGGTCAAACCGGCGTTCCGGCACCGTGATCGGGGCCAACGGGGCCCTGGCACGCGAGGCACGTCCTGGCCCAGCCGCGGACGGCCTTCCGGAGGCCATGCCAGACGAACTTGTCGGCGATCAGCATTTGGGAGGCCCTCGCGCCCGGGTGGGACAGGCCGTGGATGGCGTCAAACACCTGGCGCTGCCAGCCCGCGGGCACGATGGGGCGAGGACGCCCGAGGGAGACGTCGCACAAGAGGGCCGCGCCCGCGCCGTCGAACGCCACCTCGGTGATGCAGAGGCCCGTGACGGCGGTCTGCAAGGCCTGGACGTCGTGGTCAGCGGCCTGGTCCGCTGCCATCCGGGCATAGTCGATGCCGAGGTGGACTGCGTGGGCGACGGCCCGGGAAAGGCAATCCGCCACCGGGTTGTCCTTCCCCGCGACGTGCTGGATGTCTGTCATGTACTCGGACACAGCCGAGAGGTGACGCTGCTGCCGGGCCGACCACGGCCCGGTGACCTTGCCCATCGCGAAGATCAGCGGCTTGTGGTCGACGAAGGCAGTGAACGCATGGCCCTCGAGCAGATGGCGGAAGTGCCTGACCGCCAAGTGAAGCCCGAGCAACTCGCGGTCGAAGGTACTGTAACGGCGTTCGGGCGGGCGAAGCTGCCGGCTAAAGAACGCCAGCGGTTGCGAAGCTCCACGCACCCATTGCTCGTGCACCGCGCCCACCGCATAGTCCGAGGCATCGGTGGTGAGGGCGATCGGTGCATCGGGCGCTGGGTGCGCGAGCATGGTGGCGTTAGCCAAGGCGAGCTTCGCGCCCGTGAACGCCGTGTCCATCTGCTCGGTCCAGGTAACGTCGCCTTTGCCCGGCTTACCTCGGAGAGCTTCATGCAGGGGGCGCAGGAGCTGGGCGATACGGGGCAGGAACCGATGGTAAAAGTTCACCATGCCCAGGAACTCCTGCAGCCCTCTGATCGTGCGGGGGTGCGGAAAACCCCTTCACCGCCTCCACCTTGGCCGGCAGGGGGACGGCTCCATGCCTGGTGACATGGTGCCCCAGAAAATCGATTATGGTGGCGCGGAACCGGCACTTTGCGGGGTTCACAACCAGGCCATGCTGGCCCAGGCGTTCGAAGAGCATGCGGAGGTGGCGTAGGTGCTCTTCGCGGGACGCGCTGGCGACGAGGATATCGTCCAGGTAGACGGAGACAAAATCCAAGTCACGCAGGACGCTGTCCATCAGTCGCTGGAACGCCTGAGCCGCATTCTTCAGACCGAAGGGCATGTGCAGGAACTCGAAGAGTCCGAATGGCGTGATGACCGCCGTCTTCGGGACGTCCTCCGGCCTGACGGGGACCTGATGGTAGCCGCGTATGAGGTCCACCTTCGAGAAGAAGGACATGCCCGCCAAACGGGCGGAAAAGTCCAATGTGGGGGACGGGGTAGCGGTCGGGAGTCGTGGCGTCATTGAGACGGCGATAGTCCCCGCACGGTCGCCATCCCCCGCCGGTGCGTATCAGCATGCTGCGTATGCTGCATAAGCTGATGCTGTGGTTCAGCAGCATCAGCAGCAGCATCAGCAGCATCAGCCACGAGGGCCGTGACGGCCACGCCGACTCTCGCCCGCGTGTCCGAAGCGGCGAAGTACTTGTCCGCCTCGGCCGCCAATGCTCGGGGTTCCGTTAGCCCGGTCCCGGCCAACGCGAGGCGAACCTGCGCTGGAAGTTGGCGACGGAAAAGCGCCCGGAATAGAGAACTGGGGGCTTCGTCGCCCAACAGTGACAGCATATGGTCCATTCGGACCGACGGGCGCGTGTCACCGAGCTCGGGCAGATCCAGGAGGCGGTCGGCCCGTGCGTCGTCCGTGAGGCCGAACGTGGCTAGGAGTAGCCGCTTGAGTGCCTCGTACTTGTGGCCGTCTGGTGGGTGGCGAAGGACGGACACAACTCGAGCGGCCGTGCCGGGCCCGCGGGAGGCGACGACGTGGCAATAGCGCGTGTCATCGCCGGTGAGGCGCCGAAGCTGAAATTGGGCTTCGGCCTGGACAAACCAGACTTCGGCCTGAGCCTCCCAAAATTCGGGAAGTTTGATGAAGTTGGCCATGGCAATGGCGTCGCGTGTGGAAGGATCGCTCTGGCAGATCCAACGTCAAGGGGGTCACCAGTAAATCGCGGCGTTACGCGCGCTGCTTGCGAGCAAGGAGGAAGCGGACAAGCGGTAACTTATAAGCGTCTTTATTTCAGGAGCTCACTGTAACACTGGCGTGCTCTGGGCTGCGCGCCCGGTGTATATCATGAGGCCACGCCTACCCCTCGGGCGTGGCCACCGCCCACTTGGTGCGCGGAATGATGTCACCACGCCAGTGGGCTTTTGTGTCCGCCACACTATATTATTATTATTATAACGAAAACGATACTACTCAAACGATAAACTACTGTATTAAGAAACCTGGGCTTAATTTGTCCAAAGCGGTCCGAAGGTGAGACATAACGCCTAAGGCCTATTAGTGCAGTGGCCGAAGCTGAAAAAGGGCTCTATTTTAGGAGATACACCTACCGGAGGTATAACAAGCTGGGACCGGTCTCATTTTAACCGTCTGGGCTTCTATTTTTTGAAAAATGATGTTGTAGTTGCAGCAATTTTGTACGACATGCTAAATTAACCCCTTATTTCCGACAACATGCAATAAATGGACCCATTTCATCTTTTTGTTATTTCATTAAAATAGCCCTGTGGCGGACACGGAAGCTCACTGGCGTGGTGACATCATTCCGCGCACCAAGTGGGCGGGGGCCACGCCGAGGGGTAGGCGTGGCCTCAGGATATACACCAGGCGCGCAGCCCGGAGCGCGCCAGTGCTACAGTGACCTCTTTTAATAAAGAACATTAAACTTACCGCGTTGTCCGCTTCCTCCTTGGTAGCAAGTCGCGCGCGTAGCACCGCGCACTTCATTGGTGACCTCCGACATTCGAGTCAGCCATCGCTGACCACCCGAAACCGCCGCAACAATGGCTACCAACGCGGTCTCCATCAAGCTCCCCGAATTCTGGGAGTCACAAGCCGAAATTTGGTTCCTGCAGGCAGAAGCCCAGTTCCGACTTCGAGGCATCACGGTGGACGAGACCATGTACTGCCACGTGGTCGCCGCCCTCGGGCCCGGCACGGCCACCCACATCGTATCGGTCCTAAGGGATCCACCTGCCGACGGCAAGTACTAGGCGGTCAAGCGTCTCCTCCTCGCCACGTTCGGCCTTACGGTGGACGCACGGGCCAATCGCCTCTTGGACCTCCCCGAGATCGGGGACACGCGACCGTTGGTCCGTATGGATCATATGCTGGCGCTCATGGGCGACGAAACCCCGAACGCTCTATTCCGGGCGTTATTTCGACGTCAGCTGCCAGCACGAGTCCGCCTCGCTTTGGCCGGTTCCGCGTTAACGGAACCCCGTGCGCTCGCTGCCGAGGCCGACAAATACTACGCGGCTTTGGACACCTAGGCGAGTCTTGGCGTGGTCGCCGCTCCCGAGGCTCCCGAGGCTCCCGAGGCTTTCCCTGATGCACCGCACCTCGTGTCCGCCGCCACGCCCCGCCCACCACCACCGCCGCCGCCGCGAAGAAAACCGCGGCCTCCGACGCCGCAGCCGCCTACCTGGTGTTTCTTCCACGCCAAGTTCGGCCATGAGGCTCGGCAGTGTCGCCCGCCGTGCTCATTCGGCAGGTCGGGAAACGGGCGAGCCGATGCTCGGTGGCAACTGTGAGCGTCGGCAATTCAAACAGCCTTCTGTACATAACAGACACCTTGTCCGGACACCGTTACCTGTGCAACACGGGAGCGCAGGTGAGTGTCGTTCCTGCCGGTACGTCCGACAAGCAAACCGCGGGCCGAGGTCCCGCGTTGCTTGCGGCCAATGGTACGTCTATACGCACGTATGGAAAACGCTGTCTCTCCCTGCGGTTCGAAGGGCAGGTTTTCCGTTGGTCGTTCGTTATGGCCGACGTGCCCATGGCACTGCTCGGCGCGGACTTCTTATGTGCTAATGGATTACTGGTCGATGTAAAGCGCAGAAGGCTTGTCCAGGCTGAGACGTTCAGCTCGCTCGCGTGCGCGCTGCCCGGCTCGTTGAGCAGCTCACAGAGCGGCTCATAGAGCGGCTCGCCGAGCGGCTTGCTGAGCGGTTTGGTTCCGGCCAGGTTGATCTGTATGCTTCCGGCAGCGGACGAATTCACCCGCCTCCTCATGGGTTTCCCGGCCCTCACGCGGCCGACCTTCTCGGCGGGGACCGTCAAGCATGGGGTGGAACACCACATCCCCACCGCCGGGCCACCGGTCTACGCCCGGGCACGCCGCCTCGAGCCGACGAAGCTCGCGGTAGCGAAAGCGGAGTTCGCCACGCTGGAGCGGCTCAGCATCGTGCGGCGCTCCGAGAGCGCGTGGGCGTCGCCGCTCCACATCGTGCCCAAGCCCAGCGGGGGATGGCGACCGTGCGGGGACTACCGGCGCCTCAACGACGCCACCACCCCTGACCGCTACCCCGTCCCCCACATACAGGACTTCTCCGCCCGGTTGGCGGGCATGTCCTTCTTTTCAAAGGTGGACCTCGTGCATGGCCACCATCAGGTTCCTGTCAGGCCGGAGGACATCCCGAAGACGGCTGTCATCACGCCGTTCGGGCTTTTCGAATTTCTTCGGATGCCCTTCGGTTTGAAAAATATGGCTCAGGCGTTCCGGCGCCTCATGGACAGCGTCTTGCGCGGCTTGGATTTTTTGTATGTCTACCTGGACGACATCCTCGTCGTCAGCGCGTCCCACGAAGAGCACCTTCATCACCTCCGCACGCTCTTCGAATGCCTGGGCCAGCATGGCCTCATCGTGAACCCCGCAAAGTGCCGGTTCGGCGTCACCAGCATCGACTTTTTGGGGCACCGCGTCACCAGGCATGGGGCCGTCCCCCTAC
Organism: Myxine glutinosa; assembly: GCF_964187855.1. Classification (NCBI taxonomy): domain Eukaryota; kingdom Metazoa; phylum Chordata; class Myxini; order Myxiniformes; family Myxinidae; genus Myxine; species Myxine glutinosa. The sequence continues at coordinate 255,235,423 of NC_136261.1, read as the reverse complement.
CGGCCAAGGTGGAGGCGGTGAAGGGGTTTCCGTGCCCCCGCACGATCAAGGGGCTGCAGGAGTTCCTGGGCATGGTAAACCTTTACCATCGGTTCCTGCCCCACATCGCCCAGCTCCTGCGCCCCTTACATGAGGCCCTTCGAGGGAAGCCGGGCAAAGGTGACGTTACCTGGACCGGGCAGATGGACGCGGCGTTCTCGGGCACGAAGCTCGCCTTGGCCAACGCCACCATTGTCGCGCACCCGGCGCCCGATGCACCGATCGCCCTCATCTCCGATGCCTCGGACTACGCGGTGGGCGCGGTGTACGAGCAATGGGTGCGTGGTGCCTGGCAACCGCTGGCGTTCTTCAGCCGGCAGCTTCGCCCGCCCGAACGCCGGTACAGTAACTTCGACCGCGAGTTGCTTGGGCTTCACCTGGCGGTCAGGCACTTCCGCCATCTGCTCGAGGGCCGTGCGTTCACGGCCTTCGTCGACCACAAGCCGCTGGTTTTCGCGATGGGCAAGGTCGCCGAGCCGTGGTCAGCCTGGCAACAGCGTCACCTCGCGGCCATGTCCGAGTACACGACGGACATCCGGCACGTCGCGCGGAAAGGACAACCCGGTGGCCGATTGCCTTTCCCGGGCCGTCGCCCACGCAGTCCACCTTGGCATCGACTATGCCCGGATGGCGGTGGACCAGGCCGCCGACCCCGGGGTCCAGGCCCTGCGGACCGCCATCACGGGCCTCCGCGTCACCGAGGTGCCCTTCGACGGTGCGGGCACAGCCCTCGTTTGCGACATCTCCCTCAGGCGGCCTCGCCCCATCGTGCCCGCAGGCTGGCAGCGCCAGGTTTTTGACGCGATCCACGGCCTGTCCCACCCGGGCACGAAGGCCTCCCAGAGGTTGGTCGCCGACAGGTTTGTCTGGCATGGCCTCCGGAAGGCCGTCCGCGGCTGGACCAGGACGTGCCTCGCGTGCCAAGGTGCACCGACACACCCAGGCCCCCTTGGCCCCGTTTACGGTGCCGGAACGTCGGTTTGACCACGTTCACGTGGACCTGGTGGGACCTCTGCCCCCCTCGCGGGGTTTCACCCATGTCCTCACCATGGTGGACCGCACAACCCGGTGGCCGGAGGGCGTGCCTTTGGCGACGACGACGGACATCGCACAGGCGTTCATCGCCACCTGGTTCGCCCGGTTCGGCGCCCCCTCGGCCATGTCGTCCGACCGCGGCCCCCAGTTCACCTCGGAGCTCAGGGGGGCAGTCGCGCAGGGGCTCGGGGTCCAGCTGCACCGAACCACGGCCTACCACCCCCAGGCCAACGGCCTGTGCGAGCGCTTCCACCGCTCCTTGAAGGCCACGCTCCGGGCCACCCTCCGCGATGGCGGCTGGGTCGACAGGCTCCCCTGGGTCCTGCTGGGCCTCCGGACGGCGCCCAAGGACGACCTGCGTGCCTCTGCGGCAGAGTTGGTTTTTGGACAACCGCTGCGGGTGCCGGGCGAGTTCCTCCCCGACCCCACGGCACCATGGTCCGCGGCGCAGGAGCGTTCTGCGCTGCAGGAGACCGCCCGGAGGTTCACCCCGGTGCCGACGGCGCACCACGGGCACCCTCCTACACACGTCGCCCCGGAGCTTCGCACCGCGGAGTACGTCTTCGTCCGGTACGACGCCCACCGGACGCCACTGCGGCCCCCGCACGACGGGCCTTTCCACGTGCTGGAGACCGGGGTGAAACATTTCACCCTGGACATCGGCGGCACTCCTGACCGGGTCTCCATAGACCGCCTCTAGCCGGCCCACCTCGACGTGGACCACCCACCGCCGGTGGCTCAGCCCCCGCGTCGGGGCCGCCCCCCTGCGGGCGGACCCCCGGCACCGCCCAGCACCGCAGGCACGCCGCCCCCCAGTCCGGCACCCATCCCGGGTACAGCCGGGGGCATCCCACCTGGCATCCCTGCACCCCGGACGCCGCCGGTCGCCAGAGGGCGCTTCGGCCGGGTCATCCGTTTGCCCCGCAAACTGGCCCTCCAGGTGCGCGGGAATTCTGGGGGGGCGCGTGTGGCGGACACGGAAGCTCACTGGCGTGGTGACATCATTCCGCGCACCAAGTGGGCGGCGGCCACGCCGAGGGGTAGGCGTGGCCTCAGGATATACACCGGGTGCGCAGCCCGGAGCACGCCAGTGCTACAGTGACCTCTTTTAATAAAGAACATTAAACTTACCGCGTTGTCCGCTTCCTCCTTGGTAGCAAGTCGCGCGCGTAGCACCGCGCACTTCATCCCTATAGATTTTTAGTTATGCTGGTTACATCAATATTATTCATTGAAATGGACATGTAGAAACCCATTTCAGGTAGTTTTAAGCTGCTAAGGGGGTTAGGGGGGCAAAATTATAACCCAAATTTGGCATTTTTAAGCCAAATTTGACCGAACTGAATCCTATTTTCTTCCTTTCAGGAAAGAAGATGGATCTCTCACAAGAGCCTCCCAAGAAGCGGATACGAACAAGCAGCAATGCCAACGACAACTGTGTGATATGTCATCGCCCATTGGATGCAGATTGTCCATTCGTTAAAAAAAACCAACACTGGAGGGAATCAAAGCCGTTATTCATGCCGCAGAACTCCGTCAAGATGATGTTCATGAGAGACTTTCTAAAATCCAAGATGACATTTTAAATCGAACTGTTACGGTTAGATACCACACAAAATGCAGAGCTTGGTATACATCCTCGAGTAACCTGAAGTACGTGCAAAGCGATCCCAGTGGAACGGTTAGCACTGGTAATGATACACCTGACTGTCACAGTGGTCCAACACGGCTTAGGCGAGCTGAAACATCTGCTTTCAATATAAGAACAGACTGTCTCATATGTGGGTCATCTAACATTAGAAAAGAAAAGCTGACCAACATTGCCACTGGCACTGGGGCATCAAATCGTGACCGCATCATAGCAGCCTCTTTAGAAAGACTAGATGACAAAATTCGCATGCGCATGTTAGCTTACCCAGACTTGTTTGCATATGATGCAAAGTACCATAGGTCATGTTATAGTCGTTATATTTCACCACGAAATATCAATGCTGACAGGGGCAAGGCTGAAGCTCAGAAATCTCTGACTGATTTCGATAAGGGTGTTCTGCGTTTGAGTAAGGAAATTGAGTGCACTATTCTATCAAGAAGCAGGAATCTTGTGACATTGTCCTCTCTACATGAACGATTCATTGAAATGCTCAATGAAGGTAGGCCTGATACTCCTGATACTAGCACGGAGCCCAGTGAATATCCCACATGGAAACTTAAAGAGAAGCTGAAGAATCATTTTAATGACAAACTATTATTCATAGCCCAGCCTGGCAAGTCCGATCTAGTTTGTTCCAGTGAAGTGAGTGTTGGTCATGCCTTGAAAAAGGTTGCAGCGCTGAACATTCAGATCAGTGAATCTGGTGAATGTGAATGCACTAATAGTGAAGATACGGGTGAACTGGATAACGCTGTTATCCTCCATCAAGCTGCTGGTATTCTGCGCAGTTCAATGTCTGGAATTAGCTTTCAGACTACCCACTACACTCCAAGTGTGGACCTGAATATGCAGCAGTGCAAGAACTTCGTTCCTGAGACATTGTATGACTTCATAACATGGTGCACGTCGAAGGAATGCTTTGATAAGGCCAATCATTGCGGCGCTGGTAATGCTGACTTGAGGGTTCTGGTTATCTGCCACAACATCATTGCCCTATCTTGGTGTTGAAATGCACCATAATCATGGCAGTATGGAACTGATAGAGCTTCTCAGTTCTGTTGGGCACTCCATCAACTATGATGATATACGGAAGTTTCTAACATCAGCAGCTCTTGATGAGCTTTCAGGATCATCCAGTCAACCCATTCCACGCGGTATTTCTAACTTCAACTTGGAAGACATCCGATCCATAGTAGATGCCGCCATTGACAATTTCGATCGGAATGAAGAGACTATCGATGGTAAACACACTACACATGCCATGGCGATCGTCCTGTACCAACGATCTCAGGATACTGATGAACTAGCATCCATTCCTCGCACAAAGCAGAAATCCTTGGACCCTGGACAATACGAAGAACAACCCATCCAAGTTTATCGCAAGCCAGCAAAGAAGCCGGAACCTGCTGTGAGCTGTCAGCAGGGTCAATTCGAAAATGACTCTTCAATGGTCTTGAAGAAAGACTTGGTATGGGAAGTGGCAAGGGCATGTGGTGGTGACGACTCGCCCATTCCTGCATGGGTGGATTCAATGCCCTCGTGAGCACCAGGACTGTCCCAGTCACAAAGATTCGCTATCTACCATTCATCAATGCCTCGCCGTCTGACCTTTCCACCATATTTACAACATTGCTCAGACTAGTACAGATAGCCAAAGAGTTGGAGCAACATCATATTCTCATAACTGCCGACCTTGCAATCTATAGCAAAGCACAACAGATTTTGTGGAGCAGACCAGAACCGCTGGTAGGCAAAGTTACAATGCGGCTGGGGGGAATGCACCTCACAATGGTTTTCTTGGCAAGCATTGGTAAGATATTCGGAGATGGTGGCCTTCAGAACATCCTAACCTCCTCTGATGTGTATGCAGCCGCGACAGCTAGCCAGATGCTCCAAGGAAAGCAGTACGCATGGGGAATCCGAGGTGTCCGTTTGGCGCACGAAGCACTCTCACATATGTTCCTGACCTCAGCTGAAACCTACGCCACCAAGAACAACTTGCCATGGCTGACTGATGAAACCAAGCAGGTGATATGAGATCTTGAGGAGGCCTTCAAGTCCAAGGATGCGACTATGTGTGTGACTGCTTGCCAGAAAGCAGAAGACACAATCCCCCAATCCGTGTTGCATACGATAGATCTCTTCCGAAAAGAAGGACGACAATGTTCCAGTACATTTGGCTTCTGGGATAGCTTTCTGGAGTCTGGGAACATATTGCTGCGATTGTTACGAGCCGACCGGGAAGCAAACTTCCTGATGCATATTCAGGCAATCACGGAAACTGTCCCTTATTTCTTCCTTGCTGGGAGAATCAACTATGCCCGGTACACTCCAGTGTACATTGCAGAGATGAAGCAGTTAGAAGAACAAGAGCCCCTGATGTACCGCCACATGATGGAGGGAGGTTTTGTTGTCCGCAGATCGGCCAGTCGTGCTTTCAACTGTGTTCCAACAGATCAAGCGCTAGAACAAACCGTCAATCGCGAGGCTAATAGTCAGGGGGGTGTGGTTGGTTTCACCTTGCGCAAAGGGTGCACTACTGCGCTGGCTAATGACACGGCACATCACAGGTGAATACGCAGAAGCATTCAAAGAACTTTGCAACTCTGGGGCAAAGGAAAAGTTGCACGAAGAGCTGGGGAAAGCCTGTCTAAACAAGGACAGAAGGGATGTGAATGACATGAAGGAATACCTTCGTACTCAATGCCAGGATTCATTTGACTTGGAGAATGTTCCAGACCATCTGACCAACATCACAACAGGTCAAACAGTTTCACAGAAGGTTGAAGACTCGATGAAGGGCATCCCAGACAAGGGTAAAGTTGTTTTTGATGACTTTGTCAAGGAACGACTTGGAGACGAGCCTACGAAAAGGTTTTGGGAACCTCTGCAGAAGTCCACTGTGTCGACATTTGCGGATATGAAGAAGGCCCTTCCAAATGACAAGGATCGGAAGCTGATAATTGACACTGAGGTGTTGTTCCGGCGGCTTCTGGCAGTCTCTAGGAGTCGTGATGTAGACTTGAAGAACGTCCTCAAGTATGAACTGGCAGCAGTACCACCGGCCCTCTTCCATGACGATGGAACGATAAGAACGACGAACAAGGCTGACCTTGCACAGAAGCTTGAATCAAATTGTCCAGAGGTTTTAGCAGAGCTACCACAGATCGCAGCAGGGATTTCGTCCACGTATATCATCGACGGCATGGCTATGGTTCAATCACTGAATGAGAACCACTTCAGAACATTCAACGATTTGGCCGGAGTTGTTCAGAAACGCACAATCCGACTTCTCAGAAACCAAACCTTGGAGCTAACCAGTGTAACCATTGTCTTCGACCGCTATGACAGTGTGCCATCTGTTAAGACAGCAGAAAGAGAGCGTCGGGGTGCTTCTGCTGCTCAGCTTCCTTCTTATCAGATCCTGGGAAGCCGACCTGTTCCGAAATACAGGTCATTTCTCAAATGGGTTGGTAACAAGGCAAGCCTTGCGAATTTTATATCGACGTACATCCAGGAGCATGCAGCTGAACACATTCCAAATGGAAAAGCTATCATCTTGGCAGGAGGTTTCAGTGATGGGGAGTTAGTCAATGCTGTTACTCCATCTGGTGTATCGTCCTTGTCAAGTCTCTGCAGCAACCATGAGGAAGCCGACACCAGGATGATCCTGCATGCATGCAGCCTGGCGAAAGACCATGACAGAATTATAGTTCGCTGCGATGACACAGACGTCCTTGTCTTACTGGTTTACTATTTCAGCAGAGGACTGTTAAGTGACCATGTGTACATGTATGCTGGACATTCCGGAAAGGAACGTTACATACCCGTGCACATCATCGGAAACCAACTAGGGAAAACTGTTTGTGAGTGTCTCCCTGCTGCCCATGCCCTGACAGGGTGTGACACAACTTGTTCATTGAATAGAATAGGCAAGAAGACTGCCTATTTTAAACTGTTGAAAAATGTGGATGCAGTATCCGATTTACAGACCTTCCATCAGGACAATGTAGCCACATCTGTAACAGTAGCCCGAGCCTATGCTCTCCTCCTGTACGGGACGAAGGGGAAGGACATTGACACCTTGGATGCCTTGCGCTACATGCTGGCCACAACAACCGACAAGTCGGCATCAATGCTTCCACCAACGGAGGACGCCTTCAAACAGCATGTCCTTCGTGCAAGGTATCAAACACGCATATGGTGCGAGAGCCATATTGCTCAACAAGAACTGATTGATCCTGTTGGTCATGGCTGGTCTGCTTGTGTTGCTGGGGGCACCACTCAGACAATGTCCACCCAGCCATCTGCTCCGGTTGAAGTTCGTGATCTCACACACCTCTATTGCACTGACAAGGCCTGTTTGAGTGGAAGGAAATGTCCCTGCCTCCTTGCTGGACTAGAGTGTATAGAGGCTTGTTCCTGTACGGACTGTGAAAATCAGAATAACATATCCGAAGATGACAATGAAGTGGAGGTGGACACATAGGCCTAGACACGTACCATGCAACCAGATTTTAGGTGAGTTATGTTACGGTTATGTGTGCCACTGTAAACAAGGGGTTAATGGACCATGCTGTGCCCTTCCACTGTCCTAAAAGAGACTTTTATAATGAGACTTCCGACAGACTGTTTCTAGCTGATCAAACAATCAGATTTTGGTACTGATTATCATGATGATCATAGAATGGAAGACGAGATCGGTTTCAATTTTTTGGTAAAAAGTGCCAAATTTAGGGTACATCTTTGGCCCTTTAACTCCCCTACTGGCTTAACCACCTAATATACACAGATATGAGTCTATTTCAATGAAAGACGGTGATGAAACCACCAGTTTTAAGATAACCAGGCTAAATGCAGAGATTTAGGCAAATTGGTGAAAAATGGACTTTTACGTGCAGTCGGAAACAATGGGTTAATGGCCCATGTTATACCCATTACATTGAACTAAAACAAGCTTTTATATCAATGAGACATAGTTACCAATAAAACAAATCAGGTTTGTCACTGAAATAACAGGTTTTATTGATATAAAAGAAGAAAATAAAATTCATTTCGGTCAAATTTGCCAAAAATTGCCAAATTTGGGGTATAATTTTGGCCCCCTAACCCCCTAGCATCTTAAAACTACCTGAAATGGGTTGCTACAGGTCCATTTCAATGAATAACATTGATGTAACCACCATAACTAAAAATCTATAGGGCTATTTTAATGAAATAAGAAAATGATAAAATGGGTCCATTTATTGCATGTTGTCGGAAATAAGGGGTTAATTTAGCATGCCGTACAAAATTGCTGCAACTACAACATCATTCGTCAAAAACTAGAGGCCCAGACGGTTAAAATGAGACCGGTCCCAGCTTGTTATACCTCCGGTAGGGGTGTACCTAATTTTTAGGGCCGAGGCCACTGCACTATATAGACCGATCCGATGGAGGGTTCAATGGTGAATGGACGGGTGCCCTCTATAGATGCCGCCATAGTTGGGAGGTGCCCGCTTCATTCGGCTTGCTCTCCAGCATTCAGATTACATGCAGTTACCGGTCTCAGTTCACTTTGCTGAAAGAATATCGATACAAAATATATTTGTTTGTTAGATTCATCGGAGAAGATGGAATTGTGGATGATACGACCGGTCCACCGAGCTATACGACCGGTGAGGAGCCGGTGTGGCGGCCCACGCGGAGGTGGCCTCTGAGGGAAGAATCCATGCGGGGCGGCAGTGATACACCCGCCGTGACCTGGCCATATGGAAGAGTCGATGAAGCGATAAGGAGCTGGGGAGGTGGCCCACGCGAAGGGGCGGAGGCCCAGTCGGGTCTGCCAGACGAGTCACAACCCTAGTGATCAAGGAACTTGGGGCTCGGCAGCGGCCACTCAGGGCCTAGCCGTAGTTTCCAGAGGTGGCCAGCACGGGCGGAGGTGGACTCTGAGGGAAGAATCCATGCGGGGCGGCTGTGATACGGCCGCCAAGACCTGGCCGTATGGAGGAGTTGATGAAGGGACGGGCACCTAGTTGGGTCGGTCAGAGGAGTCGTTATCGTAGTGGTCGAGAAACTCGGGGCTAAGGCGGAAGGGGGCTCGGCATGGTGTAGCATAGGGTACGCGGTTGCTAACTAAATAGGTTTGGTGCAGGTGGAAGTGGAAACCGGGTACCCCCAGGTGCCAGGTGCCTTCAGTGCGGCATGGCCGTGCGCCTTCGGCGCCCGGCGATATCGCCGAAAATGGGGTTTGTATCGTGTGCCTTCAGGTGCCAGGTGTCCACGACCGCTCCACACGTATAGAGAAACACTTGATAACGATTATCACGGACACTTTTCATGTACGATCGCGATGATAGTTGTGCTGGCGCAGCCAGCTGGAGTTAAGTTTGGATCGGGACGCCTCCCAGTAATGGAGGACGCAAGAGCGCCGCCTATCGGCGAAGGGGGCACGATCGTCCTTATCAGATCAGTCTATACCTACCGTTCCATATTGTTGGAAGAGACGTAACGCCGATGCTTTCGATATTTGATGGTCATTTTAACAATCGGGTTGTTTGTGTTTCACACTGAATGAAAAACGTAAACGTAGAGCATGGCGATTGTGATATATGACAGGTTCGCCGATATGTTCAACATGAACGGCATTTAAATCAAAATGGTGGAGTATGGAGAGTCAGCCACGTACGCCGTAATGACATCAGACGTAATCACATCACCCTGTCATGTGACCAGATCCTCAGCTCTAATTGGTATACGTTTGAGGGGACATACATATACATACAGACGGACAAACACTTCTAGATGGCTTTGCCCTATGGGCTCTGCCGTAAAAATTTTCTCTGCAATTGTTGGTCTGATGGACACGAATTTTTCACCATAGGAGCGCCTCCTCCTGTATAATTTTTTTAAATGACGCCTGTGACGTCATAGGTCACGTGGTACAGGCGCCATCTTCGAAAAACCAAAAAAAGTTGCACTTCTCCGAAATAGCTCCGAAACCACTCCATAGAAAAAAAAGGAAACGTGACTCATTGCAACGACCTCCGCATGAGAAACTAGAACCGCACTCAATAGAATGCATACCTCCACGAGGCTGAACAGTTTATATTTTGTATCCCACTGAATCGTAAGCATTGTGAGCTCGGTTGTGAGCTGAACCAAAATCCAATTGACTTGTTGTTGCCACCTAACCAACTCATCCACCAAGTTTAGTCATAACTCGTCCATAACTTTTTTGAATATCATGTTATATATCACTTTTCACCCGATCTCTCAATGGTGAAGAATCACTTAATAATTCAATAATTCTCATATCCAAATCCATATTAAGATCTTCACCAAAATCCAATCAATTCGTCCTTGTCACACACCCAACCGGTCCACCAAGTTTCGTCCAAATCCGTCCACAACGTTTTGAGATATCCTGCTATGTATCGTTTTGGCCCCATCTCCCAATGGTGAAGAATCACTTAAATTCTACTAGCCGGATCCGAATCCAGATCTTCACCAAAATCTAACCCTTTTATCCTTGTCACATACACTACCTCTCTGCCAAATGTCGTTTGAATCCGTCCACAACTTTTTGAGATATCTTGTTCACAGACAGACAAACAAACAAGGGGTGAAAACAACCTTCATCCACCTTTGGTGGCGCAGGGAATAGTGTTGTTAACAATGACATCATTGGTACATTTTGACGTTATAATTCGACAAGTGCAACGCTCAGTCTGATCAGTTTGAAATTTCCTGAGCGTAATCTAAGCAATAATTATATCAGAGAATGTAAACTTATGTCATTGTCCACGAGGTCTGGCAGCCATATTGGATCAAAGAAAAAAAAAAAACCCCCTTAAAAAACAGAAGAGTTGGTTCGCACCCAGATGGCTGCATGGGGTAAGTATTCTATGAACACCATGTCGGTAAACATTTTATCAATCATCACTTTTTTCATGAGAAAGGTTGGTTGGAGAAAGGTTGGATGCTTAACATCCAGCACATCCATGTACTGGATGTGCTGGATTAGATATGTGTCCTTTAGGAAGGTACTTCCCCTTCCCCCCTTCCCCCCTCCCCAATCTACCTCTTCTAACCTTTCCATAAACTCCTCATTTATCTAATGCTCACAGAAGCCATTGTAATGCTACACATGCAGGATAATTAGGAGTAATCAATGTACTTTACATTAATTAAGACGATATTAGTAGATAAACAAAATATATAGTAAATGGGATTTTTACTTGGGATCCTGGCATCATGAGATGGGAACACCTATATGGTCAACCACAAAAGCACCGCAATATGTTTGTTTGAACGAAGGTTAAGGAAGCCTGCATTTTCAACTACAGTACAGTGCATGTAGATGTCTTCATGTCACCTAACGGGCTTCAACAACAAAGATTCACAAGTAACCAGCAGTACAAACAAAGAGGTCCTTTGTCGCTTATTCTTTCGAAGGAAATCATGGAATATTCGATCCACATTTGAATGCAAGAACCCAAAAAGAGGAGGAAGAAGTAATCGATTCCAGCTTTAAAACCCTGAAGGTAGGCATACTCTGGAATGCAAGTCATCCATCTTTGCAATAATAGTCACAATGCAACAGCAATTGAAGAAAATATTATTCATTGCCAATTTGATTTCTCCATACTTACATAGTTGGTCCTGGTCTTCGGAAGTGGATTCTGACCCATGGGTAAAGAGCTTAGCTTCCTGTTGCCAGGGTTTCTTGCCAATGGAGACTGTATTTTGCTATCGGTGACATCAACGACTTTCTCGATGGTCTTGGGTTTCGACAGGATCCTTGGAGCTGGGATAGGATGAGGCTCAAAAGTGGAGCATCGCTTAAAGTTCCGTACCCTTTTCAGCGCTGCCAGGAGGTGTGTGTTGTGTGGTGTGTTTGTGTATGGTATCAGTGTCATCTCAGACGAATGCTCTTTTACCGTTTGCATCCAAGATGTTTAAGTCCAAATGGATGAGCCAGCCCTTTAACAAGAGTGATGTTCCTGGCTTTACTCGAAAGTGTCGATCACAACGAAATCACGCAAACTGCCGGGTCAGTCACCGCAACGACATCCACCAATTTTGCTGATTCTTGCATTTCATTCTTTCGCCCACCGGCTTGCGTTGGCAGTTATATTCAATCGAGCCCTCCTGCAAGATTGACCGTCAGATATAGCATGTTGTATCCATAATGATGGTACATGCAGAATCAGTTTGTCCCGTTTTGCAACGTCCTCTTGTCAAGCGGAGACACTTTTGGTAGCACCGTAGCCAGAGTATGGGACTATTCCCGGAAAATTCTGGAACATTTCTGTGTGCACACACCAGGGAGGAAATTGGAGAACCTTAAAGCAGAAAACATTCACTGGTCAATGACACGTGGTGTTCAAAATGTTACACCGAGATTCCCACTGTAGTAAACATTTTTTCATCAAGTGTATATGTACGTGTAGAGGGTGGATATATCTTATTATAATAGAGCAAACGTATATGGTTATGTTTGTATGTTTATATGCGACCACAACGTCTTCATCTTCTTCAACAAAAAATTAACACCCAAAACACAGTCCGTGAACTCTTAATTACGTTTAGACTGCTGAGACCCCTCAGACCTTTGATGACCCTTTAAGTCCCCCAAGACCCCTGAAGACCCAAAATACTCTTAAAGACCCAAAAGACACTGACGACTTCAAAGAACCCGAATACCCCGAAGACACTTAAAGACCCAGAGGAAACAAAAGACCCTTAAGACCCCAAAACCCCTGAAGACACTTTTGGTAGCACAAGGCACCGAAGACCCAAAATACCCCAAAGACGCTGAAGACCCAAAATACACCGAAATGGTCAAAGATGCCTATCCTTCTGAAACGACGTGTGGTGAGGCGCACGGAGCCCGCTGAGTCACGCTCGTATATATATATGAGAAACAAGACCGAAAGTCTAAGCGGTGAAGCCACCGGGCTTGTAAAATATTATAAACCATTAACACATATGATTAGTTTTTATTAAACAGTCATTAATGCTGTCTATAACATTAAACAAATAAATTGAGGAATCCCGACATCCATGAGGTAAGATTTTACTTATAGAACTAAGTGAAGATCTACTGTAATCGATATACCCCACAAGGGCTGGGTAAATAACATGACCCTTCCTGGCGCAAAAGTGCCGTTTTTCATAGCTGCCTTTTGAAACCCACCAATGAAGGTTTTGTTTTGAAAACTACCAATGAAACCCAATTTTCCTGCTGTTTAACACGAAACTGAAAGGGAGGAAGCCCGGGGTGCACAACATTTACCAAGCAGATAGCTAGCACTTGCCAAGCCAGCCGTTCCTTAACCGTTTTGAATGGAGTGCTTGCTCGAATGCTTTAACCACTTGGCGATCTCTCCACAATAAACTTGGTAAATGAACACACACCCAATGTTCTTGAGACCAGACAATAGATCGACTGTAATCCATATACAGTCGTGGCCAAAAATATCTGCACCCATGCACTTTTTTTCAAATTCACTCTATTTTCTCAAAAAAAATCAGAAATTAAAAAGAAATTGCATTGACAAAATTATTGACACCCTCGACTTGATATTTGGTAGCACAGCCTTTGGACAAAATAACTGCAATCAAGCGCTTCCTATAGCCATGAATGAGCTTCCTACACCACCATACTGGCAGTTTGGCCCACTCTTCTTGTGCAAACTGCTCCAGTTCTCCCAGATTTGAAGGGTGCCTTCTCCCAACTGCTGTTTTCAGATTTCCCCACGTGTTCAATGGGATTTAGATCTGGACTCATTGCTGGTCACTTCAGAACAGTCCAGCGTTTTGTCTTGAACCATTCCTGGGTACTTTTTGAAGTGTGTTAGGGTCATTGTCGTGCTGCAAGACCCATGACCTTCGATGGAGACCCAGCTTTCTGACACTGGGTTGAACATTGTGCTTGAAAATGCCTTGGTCATCTCCTGATTTCATGATGCCATGCACACATTCAAGACACGCAGTGCCAGAGGCAGCTGCCCCAAAACATCACTGAACCTGCTCGATGTTTGACTGTAGGGAATGTGTTCTTTTCTGTGAAGGCTCCATTTTGTTTTCTGTAAACATAGAGATTATGTGCTTTGACCTAAAAGCTCTAATTTGGTCTCATCTGTCCACAGGACATTCTCCCAAAAGGATTTTGGCTTGTTCAGGTGTGTTTTGGTAAACTCCAGTTGGGCTTTCTTATGTCTCTCTCTCAGCAGTGGGGTCCTCCTGGGTCTCTGCAATAGAACCCCCTTTCAGTGAGTTGGCGATGGATGGTGCGTGTTGAAACTGTTGTACCTTGTATCTGAAGGTCAGCTTGAATCTGTTTGGCAGTTGATCGAGGTGCTTTCTCCACCATTCGAACAATCCTTCGCTGCAATCTTTGATCAAGTTTTCTCTTGCGGCCACGTACAGGGAGGTTGGCTACAGTGCCGTGGGCCTTAAACTTCCTGATAGCATTGCATACGGTGGACACAGGAACATCAAGGTCTCTGGAGTTGGACTTGAAGCCTTGAGATTGTCCATGCTTGGCTACAATCTTGTGTCTGACCTCCTCAGACAATTATCTGGTTTTCTTTAGTTTCTCCATGCTCATTGCAGTACACACAGGGACACAAAACAGCAGAATGACTCATTCTCTCCATTTAAGCTGGTTGAATGAGTGATTTTTATATTGCAGGCACCTGCAATTCACCACAGGTGAGTTCAATTCCAAAGTAAAGGAGAATCACTTGCTTGAAATCTAATTATTTCTAAAAGGTGCCAATAATATTGTCTGGGCCATTTTAGGATTTCTGCATGGAATAAGCTAAGACCTAGTAATTTTTTCAGCTCTTTTTGTTTTTTTTCCACTGCAAACCAAATAAATACATATCTGGATACCAAAAGATTTTTTACATTTCAACAATTTTCTGGAAAAAATGGTGCATTATTTGAAAAAAATGCAAAGGGTGCCAATATTTTTGGCCACGACTGTACCCCAAAGAGCGGGTGTACTAGTAAATTAAAATGTCGGTCGGTGGATTCAGCCGTTGGAATGACATTATAGACGTAATGACATAGTGTGACGGGCGGACACAAAACTGCCGCTGCTTTAATATATAGCAGATGATATATTTTAACCTCCAGTAACTTTGCAGTCACTACGAAGGGATTAGTGTTACGATTAGATTTACTATAATATTAATGTTATGTTATCATAATTTCGAAAATGATATTACTATCAAAAAACCGAATTCCTTACTTCTACGGTTATTAATATTAGTACCTTACACTGCTTATCATCGATTCATGAACCATAGCGCTTCAATCTAGAAACGTTGTATTTTTGAGATTGGGATAAAAGTGTTATGGTGATATTTACTGTATTATTATTATTATTATTATTATTACGAAAACGATACTCCTGAAACGTTACACTACTGTATTAAGAAACCTGGGTGTTAGAAAGTCTTTAATGCTATGTAGTCAGGGCCCTTAGGGATATTTTGGGGTCGTTTGGTTCAAATTCTTCAAAAAGCACCAAATTTGGCCAAGATGTTGCCCATGCCATGCTCTTTCGATTTTTGACAGGCGCCAAGACGGGCGCCCCCCCCCCCCCGGGGGCCCCATATTGGCGAAATACTAAATGGCCGCCACCCAGATTAGAGGAAAATCAGTTAAATACCCAAAAGGGTTGGAATCATGTATGATACCACTTTTCAGGGGTTTTCGAGGTCGAGGAATCCAATTATGATGTTATTTTGATGATTCGAGGTCAAGGTCAACCCTCAAGGTCATCTTAAAGTCAAACATGTCGGTTTTTGAGTTTTTTGTCAAGATTTATGCGAGGTTTACCATTTTATGTTTCTGGGTTGGGTAATCGAACTCTGACCTTATTTTTGACAATTAGAGGAAATATTTACATGTCTATTTCCTAATTTTCAGGCATATGCAGTTCATCAGTCTAATTACAAAGGTACGGATTTTGATGTTTTATGAACTGTATGCCATATCCTTGTGTTTAATTTTTGTGCGATCATGATCCGGGTTCATGTATACATGATTGTATACATGTCATAAATATGACGTCATAGGTCGTGTGACCTGGCGGCCATATTGGATTTTATGAAAACCTTAAAAGTGGATCCGTGCCTTCATTTTTCGATCGATTCATTTTGAACTTTGACCACTTATAGTACGCCATGTGATTGGATGCATATCCTAATTATGACGTCATAGGTCAGGTGACATGGCGGGATGGACCGGTATGGTCCCCGGATCATACCGCC
The DNA here is from genome assembly GCF_964187855.1 of Myxine glutinosa. NCBI lineage: Eukaryota > Metazoa > Chordata > Myxini > Myxiniformes > Myxinidae > Myxine > Myxine glutinosa. The sequence goes on along the minus strand of NC_136261.1, from coordinate 255,219,424 downwards.
CTTGGCGCCCATCAAAAATCGAAAGAGTATGGCATGGGCAACATCTGTGCCAAATTTGATGCTTTTGGAAGAATTTGAACCAAAATATCCCGAAGGGCCCTGACTAATGTGTACGATATACGTGAACGTTTCCTGCTTTGCTTGTGAATGTTTTCTTGCAATCTGTTGATGCCATGTTGGTGTAGAGCGAGCCTAATTCTTACCTTTTTTCTTATAATTTACACCGGAAAGGGAGGAGACTTCCTGCTTCTTGCTGATGACTCGTGTGAGCGAGTTGATTGCCGCGATATTTGCCGTGTTTCATTAAATGTTGTGCCGAAAGGGCGTTTAGTGTCTCATTTTGTCCGAACCGTTTGATCACGGCCCCTTTCCTGGATCCACTGTTCTCTATTATCCTCCGTACTAGCTAGCCTTTACCGTAGGATTCCAAAGCCTACTTTTCACTGGGCTTAATTTGTCTGAAGCGGCCCGATGGTGAGGCATGAAGCTTCAGGCCTATATGTACCGTATTGTTGCAAGAGCCGTAACGCCGATGCTTTCTATATTTGAGGGTCATTTTAACAATCGGTTTGTTTGTGTTTCACACTGAATAAAAATCGTAAAGGTAGAGCATGGTGATTGTGATATATGACAGGTTCGATGATATGTTTGACCTGAATGAAATTGGAATCAAAATGGCGGTGTGCGGAGAGTCAGCCGCCGTACCGCTGTAATGACATCAGACGTAATCACATCACCTTGTCAAGTGACCAGATCCTCAGCTCTGATTGGTATACGTTTGAAGGGACACACATACATTCATACAAACATACATATTATGGAGAAACACTGTTCTAGACAGCTTTGCCCTATAGGCTATGCCTTAAAAAAAAAAGAAAAAAAAAAAGAAGTATATAGATTAAATATAATAAAGAAAACAATATATATATATATATATATATTAGATTCATTTACAGGATTAAATAATTAAATTTATATATGTGGGAAAATTACATGCCCAGACCAGGAATCAAACCCAGGTCCTCTGGAAAACCGTACAAGTGCTCTGCCATCTGAGCTATCTGGGTGACCCTGACTGAGAATGCAATCCTCCCACACATATGATTGCCCTCTTTCTGTTAATGCTTCCGGGGCACTCGCTGCCAATCATAGGAGCACCAACGGCCTGAACATGACAGGGTCTTCCTCCAATGGAGGGGGGACAAATCCATGTCCTCTATTATAAACACCACTTGGGGCGTAGTGAAACAATTAGATTAATGAACAGGATTAAATAATTAAATTTATATATGTGGGAAAATTACCTGTTACTGTTTTCCAGAGGACCTGGGTTCGATTCCTGGTCTGAGCATGTAATTTTCCCACATATATCAATTTAGTTATTTAATCCTGTAAATTAATCTAATAGTTCGAAATTTCTTGAGCGTGATCTACATAACAATTATATTTGAGAATGTAAATTTATGTTGTCATCACTCACGTGGTCTGGCAGTCATATTGGATCAAAGAAAAAAACCACTTCAAACACAGAAGAGTTGGCTATAATAGTGCATAACACACACACACACACACACACACACACACACACACACACACACACACACACACACACACACACATATATATATATATATAATTATATATACATACATACATACACACACAAGATTAACACACCCTCTTTCTACATTTTTGGACGATTGTGAGTATCTTGTTCGTATAACCTTTTAGAACCATCCTCAATTCCAAGGGTTCCTTTAATGCTTTGTGTCTTTTCCTTTAATAGGAAGGTACTGTATAAAATCATCGAGAAATTGTTTAATATTAGACACAACAGCAATTTATTCTTCAAATTTGTCGAATATTGTAACTTTTTTTTTTTTTGCATTTCTGTACCAATCCTTTTTCAGAGAAAAATCAACCCTTAATAGTTTGATTTCTCCAGGAATCAACCTCAGGGACCATCATAAAAATGAACCACTGATGGTCTCAAGAGGCCTAAGGACATGGAAATGCTTTAAAACATACATTTGAAAATACAATAATTGCCTGCCAGAGCACTTGGACAAGTTTCGCTTCATGATAATGGGGTGCCATTAGCAAACCTGTGCATTTCCCTGGGAACGAATGTGATGAAGAGAACGTCAAAATTTACCAACATTCGTTTCAGACAGGCCTGCATGACTAAGATTGAACGTTTGGTCGGAAGGACATGGTGTTGTCGTTGATGCAATTCCCTCTGCTGGTCAAGGCAGGAATTTGGAATTTGTTCACGGTGCCGGTGATAGCTCACCTACCTACTCTTTCGGAAGGACACCGTGGGATCTTTAACGCCCACCAACGAATACTGGCAGACGGGCCATCCATCCGATGGACCGCACACACATCGATTGACGCTGCCTGTGAAACACCAGGATGGCAGTTTATAGCTGGGTTGGGATTCAGACCCAGTCTAGATAGCTTAGACTGACTATCAGTGTTCTTGTAATTGTACAATCTACAACTCCATTTTTTGTAATTGTACAATTCCCAACACCCATTTTTTGTAATGGTACAATCCACAACACCCCTTTTTCTCTAATGGTACAATCCATACTTTGAAATGGGTGAAGAGTGCCAAGTTCACGAATGTGTTCCAGCTCTTCCACGAGCCTCGACTCGGTATACGCAAGAGGAAAAATAAAAACAGACCACTCACGTTGCTCAAAGAATCGCTGCGGGAAACTTTCCACGGAGTTTGAAGAGCGTCCAAAACTTTTGTCCAAGATTCAAAAGTTGTTTGTTGTGGCGACTTCCGCCGAAAGTTTTGTATGCTTTGCTCTTCCTTCTTAATTCACTTCGTCTCACGATGCCGCAGCAATGTCGTACGCTGTTCCTTCCATGAAACCGAGCTCACAATGCTTACGAAGAAAGAATGCCGGAATGACGAACAGGAGTGACGTCGTGGGTGCGGTGATCGCCCTTTAGCCTACCTACCTCATAGTCATATGGACCCACGGCACCTGTTCTTTGAAACTTTCCCTGCCCTAAAGTTTGAGGGGGCGGAGCTGTAATAAGTACCTGAGCACGGTAATTGTTACTCCCCTTGCATGATATTTAATTTATTTATTAACCCACTTATTGTGGTTCAATGGACTTCACCTGGACCGACTATCAGTTCAGTATCAGTTAAATTGAATTGCAATTTGCTATCAGCATTAGCAGCGATCTATTTGTTACGTACCTAAATAATGGTGGAAGTTTCTCTCTCAATAAAAACTCTTTTCATCCATGTGAAGCTCTCAAACGAAACATTCAAACTGCAATGCTTCTTTGTTTTTGAGAAAAGAACTGATTCTCTGTTGCAGAGCATCGATGCTGCAAGAGCAGTTTATATAGGCAAAGGTTATACTGCGGGTGGTTTGCCATTGCATTCGCAGCAGCTACAGGTAGGACAGGATTTTGTAATTTGTTCATGGTGCCGGAGATAGCTCACTTACTCGTCGCAAATGACAACGTGGGATCTTTAACGAGCATCAGCTAATGCTAGCAGGCAGGACGCCCAGCTTAATATCCATCCGAGGGATATCCGTCGTTTGCTTTATCTCCACATCATCCTGTGAGATGTGCCACGTAGGTATAGGTATACATAATCCCCCAACCCAGCACGATTTCTACAGTGGATACGAATGTCCTAGGTCTGCATCTTGTACCTGCCTAAGGCAGTTTAAGATGACAAATTGTCTAACTTGGCAATGAAGGCCAGATTGAAGCCCAGGCTGAATCAATTAACATTACTTGGATGTGTTTCATGTTTCCCTGCACAACCATAAATATAATATTATCCACGTGGTTGGCTTCACATGCACAGCAAGCGCTAAACTTGTAATTGCTCCCTCCTCCTTGTTCCTGAGGTTGTCTCTGACCTGGAAAGCGAGTGAACTCAATTGCTAACAGCAAAGGTTGCTTGATGCATGCGGTATGCCTCCCCTTACCTCTCCCCCAAAACAACAAAAACAACAAAAACATCAACAACAACATGTACAGCAAGTGCATTGCGCACTTTTGTCTTTACGAGGGTGTAGGCTCATCTCGGAGCGAAACGACAAAGGACAACCAAGTTTACAAACTAGCAAAGGGTATTTATGAAGCGTGAGCGGTGTGTGGACATACACAGGGAGAAAGGAAGAACAACACAAACGAGTAACAATGACCAAGAGAGGAACAGAATCGGTGTAAGTAGAGAGGAACAGAAAAAGTGTGCATTAAGAGGAACAGAATCAATGTGTGTAGAGAGAAACAGAATTAGCTTGTTTAGAGATAAACAGAATTAGTTTGCGTGGAGAGGAACAGAATCAGTGTGCGTAGAGAGGAACAGAATAAGTGTGTGTAGAGAGAAACAGAATTAGTTTGTGTAGAGAGAAACAGAATTAGTTTGTGTAGAGAGGAACATAATCAGTTTGCGTAGAGAGGAACATAAATCAGTGTGTGTAGAGAGGAATAGAATCAGTTTGCATAGAGAGGAACAGAATCAGTTTGCGTAGAGAGGAACAGAATCAGTTTGCGTAGAGAGGAACAGAATCAGTTTGCATAGAGAGGAACAGAATCAGTGTGCGTAGAGAGGAACATAATCAGTGTGCGTAGAGAGGAACAGAATCAATGTGTGTAGAGAGAAACAGAATCAGTTTGCATAGAGAGGAACAGAATCAGTGTGCATAGAGAGGAACATAATCAGTGTGCGTAGAGAGGAACATAATCAGTGTGCGTAGAGAGGAACAGAATCAATGTGTGTAGAGAGGAATAGAATCAGTTTGCATAGAGAGGAACAGAATCAGTTTGCGTAGAGAGGAACAGAATCAGTTTGCGTAGAGAGGAACAGAATCAGTGTGCGTAGAGAGGAACATAATCAATGTGTGTAGAGAGGAACAGAATCAGTTTGCATAGAGAGGAACAGAATCAGTGTGCGTAGAGAGGAACATAATCAGTGTGCGTAGAGAGGAACAGAATCAATGTGTGTAGAGAGAAACAGAATCAGTTTGCATAGAGAGGAACAGAATCAGTGTGCGTAGAGAGGAACATAATCAGTGTGCATAGAGAGGAACACAATCAGTGTGCGTAGAGAGGAACAGAATAAGTGTGTGTAGAGAGAAACAGAATTAGTTTGTGTAGAGAGAAACAGAATTAGTTTGTGTAGAGAGGAACAGATTTCAGTTTCCGCAGAGAGGAACATAATCAGTGTGCGTCGAGAGGAACAGAATCAATGTGTGTAGAGAGAAACAGAATTAGTTTGTGAAGAGAGAAACAGAATTAGTTTGTGTGGAGAGGATCATAATCAGTTTGCGTAGAGAGGAACAGAATCAGTGTGTGTAGAGAGAAACAGAATTAGTTTGTGTGGAGAGAAACAGAATTGGTTTGTGTAGAGAGGAACACAATCAGTGTGCGTAGAGAGGAACAGAATCAGTGTGTGTAGAGAGAAACAGAATTAGTTTGTGTAGAGAGAAACAGAATTGGTTTGTGTAGAGAGGAACACAATCAGTGTGCGTAGAGAGGAACAGAATCAGTGTGTGTAGAGAGGAACACAATCAGTTTGCATAGAGAGAAACAGAATTGGTTTGTGTAGAGAGGAACACAATCAGTTTGCATAGAGAGAAACAGAATCACTTTGTGTAGAGAGAAACAGAATCAGTTTGCGTAGAGAGGAACATAATCAGTGTGCGTAGAGAGGAACATAATCAGTTTGCGTAGAGAGGAACATAATCAGTTTGCATAGAGAGGAACATAATCAGTTTGCGTAGAGAGGAACATAATCAGTGTGCGTAGAGAGGAACATAATCAGTTTGCATAGAGAGGAACATAATCAGTGTGTGTAGAGAGGAACATAATCAGTTTGCGTAGAGAGGAACATAATCAGTGTGCGTAGAGAGGAACATAATCAGTTTGCGTAGAGAGGAACAGATTCAGTGTGTTCCTTTTCTATTTCATCCCGGCCTCCCCTTTCCTCTTCTTGGTGTTTTTCATTCAGCCTGTATGTAGCTTGTTTACCCCATGTGTCCTTGTCCTCCCCTTGATCTCACTCTCACTTATCCTCTGCTGTTGCTGTCCCCCCCTTTTCCATTTTGTTCCTTTCCATTCTTCCATAAGCCTCGGTGATGTATTCAAAAAGGAGTTGTTAAAGGAGAGGGAACACCTAGCAACGTTTACATATTTCTTGACTAATTCATTTCTGTCAGCTGAATGGGTACTACACATTAGCTGGAATGAGGTGAGATATTCATTCAACCAATCAGTGAGCAGCCTTATCGGAACGGCATACATATTTGAGTGTTGAATCTGTGACACTGAATAACAATGTGACACACCTTCTTCAACAACAACAGAATGTGCTGCAGTCTTTTTCAGAGGCTGTGGTAAAATTGACAACCCAAGTTCATTCACTTTATGTGCCATTATGATCAATACCATCTCGCCAGTATGATCAATACCATATAGCCAGTATGAACAATACCATATAGCCAGTATGAACAACACCATAGAGTCAGTGTGAACAATACCATATAGCCAGTATGAACAATACCATATAGTCAGTATGAACAATACCATATAGCCAGTATGAACAATACCATATAGTCAGTATGAACAATACCATATAGTCAGTATGAACAATACCATATAGCCAGTATGAACAATACCATATAGCCAGTATGAACAATACCATATAGCCAGTATGAACAATACCATATAGTCAGTATGAACAATACCATATAGCCAGTATGAACAACACCATATAGTCAGTATGAACAATACCATATAGTCAGTATGAACAATACCATATAGCCAGTATGAACAATACCATATAGCCAGTATGAACAATACCATATAGCCAGTATGATCAATACCATATAGTCAGTATGAACAATACCATATAGTCAGTATGAACAATACCATATAGTCAGTATGAACAATACCATATAGTCAGTATGAACAATACCATATAGTCAGTATGAACAATACCATATAGTCAGTATGAACAATACCATATAGTCAGTATGAACAATACCATATAGTCAGTATGAACAATACCATATAGCCAGTATGAACAATACCATATAGCCAGTATGAACAATACCATATAGCCAGTATGAACAATACCATATAGTCAGTATGAACAATACCATATAGCCAGTATGAACAATACCATATAGTCAGTATGAACAATACCATATAGCCAGTATGAACAATACCATATAGCCAGTATGAACAATACCATATAGTCATTATGAACAATACCATATAGCCAGTATGAACAATACCATATAGTCAGTATGAACAATACCATATAGTCAGTATGAACAATACCATAGAGCCAGTATGAACAATACCATATAGCCAGTATGATCAATACCATATAGCCAGTATGATCAATGCCATATAGCCAGTATGAACAATACCATATAGCCAGTATGATCAATACCATATAGCCAGTATGATCAATACCATATAGCCAGTATGAACAATACCATATAGTCAGTGTGAACAATACCATATAGCCAGTATGAACAATACCATATAGCCAGTATGAACAATAGTATATAGTCAGTATGAACAATACCATATAGTTAGTATGAACAATACCATATAGTCAGTATGAACAATAGCATATAGCCAGTATGAACAATACCATATAGTTAGTATGAACAATACCATATAGTCAGTATGAACAATACCATATAGCCAGTATGAACATTACCATATAGCCAGTATGATCAATACCATATAGCCAGTATGAACATTACCATATAGCCAGTATGAACAATACCATATAGCCAGTATGAACATTACCATATAGCCAGTATGATCAATACCATATAGCCAGTATGAACATTACCATATAGCCAGTATGAACAATACCATATAGCCAGTATGAACATTACCATATAGCCAGTATGATCAATACCATATAGCCAGTATGAACATTACCATATAGCCAGTATGAACAATAGCATATAGTCAGTATGAACAATACCATATAGTTAGTATGAACAATACCATATAGCCAGTATGAACAATAGCATATAGCCAGTATGAACAATAGCATATAGCCAGTATGAACAATACCATATAGTTAGTATGAACAATACCATATAGTCAGTATGAACAATACCATATAGCCAGTATGAACATTACCATATAGCCAGTATGAACAATACCATATAGCCAGTATGAACATTACCATATAGCCAGTATGATCAATACCATATAGCCAGTATGAACATTACCATATAGCCAGTATGAACAATAGCATATAGTCAGTATGAACAATACCATATAGTTAGTATGAACAATACCATATAGCCAGTATGAACATTACCATATAGCCAGTATGATCAATACCATATAGCCAGTATGAACATTACCATATAGCCAGTATGAACAATAGCATATAGTCAGTATGAACAATAGCATATAGCCAGTATGAACAATACCATATAGCCAGTATGAACAATACCATATAGTTAGTATGAACAATACCATATAGTCAGTATGAACAATACCATATAGCCAGTATGAACATTACCATATAGCCAGTATGATCAATACCATATAGCCAGTATGAACATTACCATATAGCCAGTATGAACAATACCATATAGCCAGTATGAACATTACCATATAGCCAGTATGATCAATACCATATAGCCAGTATGAACATTACCATATAGCCAGTATGATCAATACCATATAGCCAGTATGAACAATACCATAGAGTCAGTGTGAACAATATCATAAAGTTAGTATGAACAATATCATATAGCCAGTATGAACAATACCATATAGTCAGTATGATCAATACCATATAGCCAGTATGAACAACACCATATAGCCAGTGTGAACAATATCATAAAGTTAGTATGAACAATACCATATAGCCAGTATGAACATTACCATATAGCCAGTATGATCAATACCATATAGACAGTATGAACAATACCATATAGCCAGTGTGAACAATATCATAAAGTTAGTATGAACAACACCATATAGTCAGTAATAACAATACCATATAGTCAGTATGAACAACACCATATAGTCAGTATGATCAATACCATATAGCCAGCATGAACTATAGCATATAGTCAATATGAACAATACCATATAGTCAGTATGAACAATACCATATAGCCAGTATGAACAATACCATATAGCCAGTATGATCAATACCATATAGCCAGTATGAACAATACCATATAGTCAATATGAACAATACCATATCGTCAGTATGAACAAAACCATATAGCCACTATGAACAATACCATATAGTCAGTATGAACAATACCATATAGCCACTATGAACAATACCATATAGCCACTATGAACAACACCATATAGCCACTATGAACAATACCATATAGCCAGTATGGACAATACCATATAGCCACTATGAACAATACCATATAGTCAGTATGAACAATACCATAAAGCCAGTATGAACAAAACCATATAGCCACTATGGACAATACCATATAGCCAGTATGAACAAAACCATATAGCCACTATGAACAATACCATATAGTCAGTATGAACAATACCATAAAGCCAGTATGAACAAAACCATATAGCCACTATGGACAATACCATATAGTCAGTATGAACAAAACCATATAGCCACTATGAACAATACCATATAGTCAGTATGAACAATACCATAAAGCCAGTATGAACAAAACCATATAGCCACTATGGACAATACCATATAGCCAGTATGAACAAAACCATATAGCCACTATGAACAATACCATATAGCCAGTATGAACAATACCATATAGCCACTATGAACAATACCATATAGCCACTATGAACAAAACCATATAGCCTGTATGAACAATACCATATAGCCTGTATGAACAAAACCATATAGCCACTATGAACAATACCATATAGCCTGTATGAACAAAACCATATAGTCAGTATGAACAAAACCATATAGCCACTATGAACAATACCATATAGCCAGTATGAACAAAACCATATGGTCAGTATGAACAAAACCATATAGTCAGTATGAACAATACCATATAGCCTGTATGAACAAAACCATATAGCCACTATGAACAATACCATATAGCCTGTATGAACAAAACCATATAGTCAGTATGAACAATACCATATAGCCTGTATGAAGAAAACCATATAGCCACTATGAACAATACCATATCGCCTGTATGAACAAAACCATATGGTCAGTATGAACAAAACCATATAGCCACTATGAACAATACCATATAGCCAGTATGAACAAAACCATATGGTCAGTATGAACAAAACCATATAGTCAGTATGAACAATACCATATAGCCAGTATGAACAATACCATATAGCCACTATGAACAATACCATATAGCCTGTATGAACAAAACCATATAGCCAGTATGAACAATACCATATAGCCAGTATGAACAAAACCATATAGTCAGTATGAACAATACCATATAGCCAGTATGAACAATACCATATAGCCACTATGAACAATACCATATAGCCTGTATGAACAAAACCATATAGCCAGTATGAACAATACCATATAGCCACTATGAACAATACCATATAGCCAGTATGAACAATACCATATAGCCAGTATGAACAATACCATACAGTGAGTATGAACAATACCATATAGCCAGTAGGAACAATACTATATAGCCTGTATGAACAAAACCATATAGTCAGTATGAACAATACCATATAGTCAGTAATAACAATACCATATAGCCACTATGAACAATACCATATAGTCAGTAATAACAATACCATATAGTCAGTATGAACAATACCATATAGTCAGTATGAACAATACCATATAGCCTGTATGAACAATACCATATAGTCAATATGAACAATACCATATAGCCAGTATGAACAATACCATATAGCCAGTATGAACAATACCATATAGCCAGTATGAACATCACCATATAGCCAGTATGAACAATAGTATATAGTCAGTATGAACAATACCATATAGCCAGCATGATCAATACCATATAGCCAGTATGAACAATACCATAGAGTCAGTATGAACAATACCATATAGTCAATATGAACAATACCATATAGCCAGTATGAACAATACCATATAGCCAGTATGAACAATACCATATAGCCAGTATGAACATCACCATATAGCCAGTATGAACAATAGTATATAGTCAGTATGAACAATACCATATAGTTAGTATGAACAATACCATATAGTCAGTATGAACAATAGCATATAGCCAGTATGAACAATACCATATAGTTAGTATGAACAATACCATATAGTCAGTATGAACAATACCATATAGCCAGTATGAACATTACCATATAGCCAGTATGATCAATACCATATAGCCAGTATGAACATTACCATATAGCCAGTATGAACAATACCATATAGCCAGTATGAACATTACCATATAGCCAGTATGATCAATACCATATAGCCAGTATGAACATTACCATATAGCCAGTATGAACAATACCATATAGCCAGTATGAACATTACCATATAGCCAGTATGATCAATACCATATAGCCAGTATGAACATTACCATATAGCCAGTATGAACAATAGCATATAGTCAGTATGAACAATACCATATAGTTAGTATGAACAATACCATATAGCCAGTATGAACAATAGCATATAGCCAGTATGAACAATAGCATATAGCCAGTATGAACAATACCATATAGTTAGTATGAACAATACCATATAGTCAGTATGAACAATACCATATAGCCAGTATGAACATTGCCATATAGCCAGTATGAACAATACCATATAGCCAGTATGAACATTACCATATAGCCAGTATGATCAATACCATATAGCCAGTATGAACATTACCATATAGCCAGTATGAACAATAGCATATAGTCAGTATGAACAATACCATATAGTTAGTATGAACAATACCATATAGCCAGTATGAACATTACCATATAGCCAGTATGATCAATACCATATAGCCAGTATGAACATTACCATATAGCCAGTATGAACAATAGCATATAGTCAGTATGAACAATAGCATATAGCCAGTATGAACAATACCATATAGCCAGTATGAACAATACCATATAGTTAGTATGAACAATACCATATAGTCAGTATGAACAATACCATATAGCCAGTATGAACATTACCATATAGCCAGTATGATCAATACCATATAGCCAGTATGAACATTACCATATAGCCAGTATGAACAATACCATATAGCCAGTATGAACATTACCATATAGCCAGTATGATCAATACCATATAGCCAGTATGAACATTACCATATAGCCAGTATGATCAATACCATATAGCCAGTATGAACAATACCATAGAGTCAGTGTGAACAATATCATAAAGTTAGTATGAACAATATCATATAGCCAGTATGAACAATACCATATAGTCAGTATGATCAATACCATATAGCCAGTATGAACAACACCATATAGCCAGTGTGAACAATATCATAAAGTTAGTATGAACAATACCATATAGCCAGTATGAACATTACCATATAGCCAGTATGATCAATACCATATAGACAGTATGAACAATACCATATAGCCAGTGTGAACAATATCATAAAGTTAGTATGAACAACACCATATAGTCAGTAATAACAATACCATATAGTCAGTATGAACAACACCATATAGTCAGTATGATCAATACCATATAGCCAGCATGAACTATAGCATATAGTCAATATGAACAATACCATATAGTCAGTATGAACAATACCATATAGCCAGTATGAACAATACCATATAGCCAGTATGATCAATACCATATAGCCAGTATGAACAATACCATATAGTCAATATGAACAATACCATATCGTCAGTATGAACAAAACCATATAGCCACTATGAACAATACCATATAGTCAGTATGAACAATACCATATAGCCACTATGAACAATACCATATAGCCACTATGAACAACACCATATAGCCACTATGAACAATACCATATAGCCAGTATGGACAATACCATATAGCCACTATGAACAATACCATATAGTCAGTATGAACAATACCATAAAGCCAGTATGAACAAAACCATATAGCCACTATGGACAATACCATATAGCCAGTATGAACAAAACCATATAGCCACTATGAACAATACCATATAGTCAGTATGAACAATACCATAAAGCCAGTATGAACAAAACCATATAGCCACTATGGACAATACCATATAGTCAGTATGAACAAAACCATATAGCCACTATGAACAATACCATATAGTCAGTATGAACAATACCATAAAGCCAGTATGAACAAAACCATATAGCCACTATGGACAATACCATATAGCCAGTATGAACAAAACCATATAGCCACTATGAACAATACCATATAGCCAGTATGAACAATACCATATAGCCACTATGAACAATACCATATAGCCACTATGAACAAAACCATATAGCCTGTATGAACAATACCATATAGCCTGTATGAACAAAACCATATAGCCACTATGAACAATACCATATAGCCTGTATGAACAAAACCATATAGTCAGTATGAACAAAACCATATAGCCACTATGAACAATACCATATAGCCAGTATGAACAAAACCATATGGTCAGTATGAACAAAACCATATAGTCAGTATGAACAATACCATATAGCCTGTATGAACAAAACCATATAGCCACTATGAACAATACCATATAGCCTGTATGAACAAAACCATATAGTCAGTATGAACAATACCATATAGCCTGTATGAAGAAAACCATATAGCCACTATGAACAATACCATATCGCCTGTATGAACAAAACCATATGGTCAGTATGAACAAAACCATATAGCCACTATGAACAATACCATATAGCCAGTATGAACAAAACCATATGGTCAGTATGAACAAAACCATATAGTCAGTATGAACAATACCATATAGCCAGTATGAACAATACCATATAGCCACTATGAACAATACCATATAGCCTGTATGAACAAAACCATATAGCCAGTATGAACAATACCATATAGCCAGTATGAACAAAACCATATAGTCAGTATGAACAATACCATATAGCCAGTATGAACAATACCATATAGCCACTATGAACAATACCATATAGCCTGTATGAACAAAACCATATAGCCAGTATGAACAATACCATATAGCCACTATGAACAATACCATATAGCCAGTATGAACAATACCATATAGCCAGTATGAACAATACCATACAGTGAGTATGAACAATACCATATAGCCAGTAGGAACAATACTATATAGCCTGTATGAACAAAACCATATAGTCAGTATGAACAATACCATATAGTCAGTAATAACAATACCATATAGCCACTATGAACAATACCATATAGTCAGTAATAACAATACCATATAGTCAGTATGAACAATACCATATAGTCAGTATGAACAATACCATATAGCCTGTATGAACAAAACCATATAGTCAGTATGAACAATACCATATAGTCAGTATGAACAATACCATATAGCCAGTATAAACAATACCATATAGTCAGTATGAACAATACCATATAGCCTGTATGAACAAAACCATATAGTCAGTATGAACAATACCATATAGTCAGTATGAACAATACCATATGGCCACTATGAACAATACCGTATAGTCAGTGTGAACAATACCATATAGCCAGTATGAACAATACCATATAGCCAGTATGAGCAATAACATATAGTCAATATGAACAATACCATATCGTCAGTATGAACAACACCATATAGTCAGTATGAACAATACCATATCGTCAGTATGAACAACACCATATAGTCAGTATGAACAATACCATATCGTCAGTATGAACAACACCATATAGTCAATATGAACAATACCATATCGTCAGTATGAACAACACCATATAGTCAGTATGAACAATACCATATAGCCAGTATGAACAACACCATATAGTCAGTATGAACAATACCATATCGTCAGTATGAACAACACCATATAGTCAGTATGAACAATACCTTATAGCCAGTATGAACAACACCATATAGTCAGTATGAACAACACCATATAGTCAGTATGAACAATACCATATCGTCAGTATGAACAACACCATATAGTCAGTATGAACAATACCATATAGCCAGTATGAACAACACCATATAGTCAGTATGAACAACACCATATAGTCAGTATGAACAATACCATATCGTCAGTATGAACAACACCATATAGTCAGTATGAACAATACCATATAGCCAGTATGAACAATAACATATAGCCAGTATGAACAATAACATATAGTCAATATGAACAATACCATATCGTCAGTATGAACAAAACCATATAGTCAGTATGAACAATACCATATAGTCAGTATGAACAATACCATATGGCCACTATGAACAATACCATATAGTCAGTGTGAACAATACCATATAGCCAGTATGAACAATACCATATAGCCAGTATGAACAATACCATATAGCCAGTATGAACAAAACCATATAGCCACGATGAACAATACCATATAGTCAGTATGAACAATACCATATAGCCAGGATGAACAAAACCATATAGCCACGATGAACAATACCATATAGCCTGTATGAACAATACCATATAGCCAGTATGAACAACACCATATAGCCACTATGAACAATACCATATAGCCAGTATGAACAATAACATATAGCCAGTATGAACAATACCATATAGCCAGTATGAACAATACCATATAGCCAGGATGAACAAAACCATATAGCCACGATGAACAATACCATATAGCCTGTATGAACAATACCATATAGCCAGTATGAACAACACCATATAGCCACTATGAACAATACCATATAGCCAGTATGAACAATAACATATAGCCAGTATGAACAATACCATATAGCCAGGATGAACAAAACCATATAGCCACGATGAACAATACCATATAGCCTGTATGAACAATACCATATAGCCAGTATGAACAACACCATATAGCCACTATGAACAATACCATATAGCCAGTATGAACAATACCATATAGCCAGTATGAACAATAACATATAGCCAGTATGAACAATACCATATAGCCACGATGAACAACACCATATAGCCACTATGAACAATACCATATAGCCAGTATGAACAATAACATATAGCCAGTATGAACAATAACATATAGTCAATATGAACAATACCATATCGTCAGTATGAACAAAACAATATAGCCAGTATGAACAATACCATATGGCCACTATGAACAATACCATATAGTCAATATGAACAATACCATATCGTCAGTATGAACAAAACCATATAGTCAGTATGAACAATACCATATAGTCAGTATGAACAATACCATATGGCCACTATGAACAATACCATATAGTCAGTGTGAACAATACCATATAGCCAGTATGAACAATACCATATAGCCAGTATGAACAATACCATATAGCCAGTATGAACAAAACCATATAGCCACTATGAACAATACCATATAGTCAGTATGAACAATACCATATAGCCAGGATGAACAAAACCATATAGCCTGTATGAACAATACCATATAGCCTGTATGAACAATACCATATAGCCTGTATGAACAAAACCATATAGTCAGTATGAACAAAACCATATAGTCAGTATGAACAAAACCATATAGCCACCATGAACAATACCATATAGCCACTATGAACAATACCATATAGCCTGTATGAACAATACCATATAGCCTGTATGAACAAAACCATATAGTCAGTATGAACAATACCATATACCCTGTATGAACAAAACCATATAGTCAGTATGAACAAAACCATATAGTCAGTATGAACAAAACCATATAGCCACCATGAACAATACCATATAGCCTGTATGAACAAAACCATATAGCCACGATGAACAATACCATATAGCCTGTATGAACAATACCATATAGCCTGTATGAACAAAACCATATAGTCAGTATGAACAAAACCATATAGCCAGTATGAACAATACCATATAGCCACTATGAACAATACCATATAGCCACTATGAACAATACCATATAGTCAGTGTGAACAATACCATATAGTCAGTGTGAACAATACCATATAGCCAGTATGAACAATACCATATAGCCAGTATGAACAATAGCATATAGTCAATATGAACAATACCATATCGTCAGTATGAACAACACCATATAGTCAGTATGAACAAAACCATATAGCCACTATGAACAATACCATATAGTCAGTGTGAACAACACCATATAGTCAGTGTGAACAATACCATATAGCCAGTATGAACAAAACCATATAGCCACTATGAACAACACCATATAGTCAGTGTGAACAATACCATATAGCCAGTATGAACAATACCATATAGTCAGTGTGAACAATACCATATAGCCAGTATGAACAATACCATATAGCCAGTATGAACAATACCATATAGTCAATATGAACAATACCATATAGTCAATATGAACAACACCATATAGTCAGTATGAACAAAACCATATAGCCACTATGAACAATACCATATAGTCAGTATGAACAATACCATATAGCCACTATGAACAATACCATATCGTCAGTATGAACAATACCATATAGCCATTATGAACAATACCATATAGCCACTATGAACAACACCATATAGTCAATATGAACAAAACCATATAGCCACTATGAACAATACCATATAGTCAGTATGAACAATACCATATAGCCATTATGAACAAAACCATATAGCCACTATGAACAATACCATATAGTCTGTATGAACAAAACCATATAGTCAGTATGAACAAAACCATATTGTCAGTATGAACAAAACCATATAGCCACGATGAACAATACCATATAGCCAGTATGAACAATACCATATAGCCACTATGAACAATACCATATAGCCACTATGAACAATACCATATAGTCAGTATGAACAATACCATATAGCCAGTATGAACAATACTATATAGCCAGTATGAACAATACCATATAGCCAGTATGAACAATACCATATAGCCACTATGAACAATACCATATAGTCAGTATGAACAATACCATATAGCCACTATGAACAATACCATATAGTCAGTATGAACAATACCATATAGCCTGTATGAACAAAACCATATAGTCAGTATGAACAAAACCATATAGTCAGTATGAACAAAACCATATAGCCACTATGAACAATACCATATAGCCAGTATGAACAATACCATATAGCCACTATGAACAATACCATATAGCCAGTATGAACAATACCATATAGCCAGTATGAACAATACCATATAGCCACTATGAACAATACCATATAGTCAGTATGAACAATACCATATAGCCAGTATGAACAATACTATATAGCCACTATGAACAATACCATATAGCCAGTATGAACAAAACCATATAGTCAGTATGAACAAAACCATATAGTCAGTATGAACAAAACCATATAGCCACTATGAACAATACCATATAGCCAGTATGAACAATAC
The DNA here is from genome assembly GCF_964187855.1 of Myxine glutinosa. Lineage (NCBI taxonomy): Eukaryota > Metazoa > Chordata > Myxini > Myxiniformes > Myxinidae > Myxine > Myxine glutinosa. Next base: position 255,200,934 of record NC_136261.1, on the reverse strand, counting down.
CATATAGCCACTATGAACAATACCATATAGCCACTATGAACAATACCATATAGCCAGTATGAACAATACCATATAGCCAGTATGAACAACACCATATAGCCTGTATGAACAATACCATATAGCCTGTATGAACAATACCATATAGCCACTATGAACAATACCATATAGCCACGATGAACAATACCATATAGGCAGTATGAACAATACCATATAGCCTGTATGAACAATACCATATAGCCACTATGAACAATACCATATAGCCAGTATGAACAATACCATATAGCCACTATGAACAGTACCATATAGCCAGTATGAACAGTACCATATAGCCAGTATGAACAATACCATATAGCCAGTATGAACAATACCATATAGCCACTATGAACAGTACCATATAGCCAGTATGAACAATACCATATAGCCACTATGAACAATACCATATAGCCTGTATGAACAAAACCATATAGTCAGTATGAACAAAACCATATAGCCACTATGAACAATACCATATAGCCGGTATGAACAAAACCATATAGTCAGTATGAACAAAACCATATAGTCAGTATGAACAAAACCATATAGCCACTATGAACAATACCATATAGCCACTATGAACAATACCATATAGCCACTATGAACAATACCATATAGCCAGTATGAACAATACCATATAGCCAGTATGAACAATACTATATAGCCACTATGAACAATACCATATAGCCACTATGAACAATACCATATAGCCACTATGAACAATACTATATAGCCACTATGAACAATACCATATAGCCACTATGAACAATACCATATATCCAGTATGAACAATACCATATAGCCAGTATGAACAATACCATATAGCCACTATGAACAATACCATACAGCCATTATGAACAATACCATGTAGCCAGTATGAACAATACCATATAGCCACTATGAACAATACCATATAGCCACTATGAACAATACCATGTAGCCAGTATGAACAAAACCATATGGCCACTATGAACAATACCATATAGCCACTATGAACAATACCTTATAGCCAGTATGAACAATACCATATAGCCACTATGAACAATACCATATAGCCACTATGAACAATACCATATAGCCACTATGAACAATACCATATAGCCAGTATGAACAATACCATATAGCCAGTATGAACAATACTATATAGCCACTATGAACAATACCATATAGCCACTATGAACAATACCATATAGCCAGTATGAACAATACTATATAGCCACTATGAACAATACCATATAGCCACTATGAACAATACCATATAGCCAGTATGAACAATACCATATAGCCAGTATGAACAATACCATATAGCCACTATGAACAATACCATACAGCCAGTATGAACAATACCATATAGCCACTATGAACAATACCATATAGCCACTATGAACAATACCATGTAGCCAGTATGAACAATACCATATAGCCACTATGAACAATACCATATAGCCACTATGAACAATACCATGTAGCCAGTATGAACAAAACCATATGGCCACTATGAACAATACCATATAGCCAGTATGAACAATACCATATAGCCAGTATGAACAATACCATATAGCCAGTATGAACAATACCATATAGCCACTATGAACAATACCATATAGCCACTATGAACAATACCATATAGCCACTATTAACAATACCATATAGCCAGTATGAACAATACCATATAGCCAGTATGAACAATACAATATAGCCACTATGAGCAATACCATATAGCCACTATGAACAATACCATATAGCCACTATGAACAATACCATATAGCCAGTATGAACAATACCATATAGCCACTATGAACAATACCATACAGCCAGTATGAACAATACCATGTAGCCAGTATGAACAATACCATATAGCCACTATGAACAATACCATATAGCCACTATGAACAATACCATATAGCCAGTATGAACAATACCATATAGCCACTATGAACAATACCATATAGCCAGTATGAACAATACCATGTAGCCAGTATGAACAAAACCATATGGCCACTATGAACAATACCATATAGCCAGTATGAACAAAACCATATGGCCACTATGAACAATACCATATAGCCAGTATGAACAATACCATATAGCCAGTATGAACAATACCATATAGCCAGTATGAACAATAACATATAGCCACTATGAACAATACCATGTAGCCAGTATGAACAAAACCATATGGCCACTATGAACAATACCATGTAGCCAGTATGAACAATACCATATAGCCACTATGAACAATACCATGTAGCCAGTATGAACAAAACCATATGGCCACTATGAACAATACCATATAGCCAGTATGAACAATACCATATAGCCAGCATGAACAATACCATATAGCCAGTATGAACAATACCATATAGCCACTATGAACAATACCATGTAGCCAGTATGAACAATACCATATAGCCAGTATGAACAATACCATATAGCCAGTATGAACAATACCATATAGCCAGTATGAACAATACCATATAGTTAGTATGAACAATACCATATAGTCAGTATGAACAATACCATATAGCCAGTATGAACATTACCATATAGCCAGTATGATCAATACCATATAGCCAGTATGAACATTACCATATAGCCAGTATGAACAATACCATATAGCCAGTATGAACATTACCATATAGCCAGTATGATCAATACCATATAGCCAGTATGAACATTACCATATAGCCAGTATGATCAATACCATATAGCCAGTATGAACAATACCATAGAGTCAGTGTGAACAATATCATAAAGTTAGTATGAACAATATCATATAGCCAGTATGAACAATACCATATAGTCAGTATGATCAATACCATATAGCCAGTATGAACAACACCATATAGCCAGTGTGAACAATATCATAAAGTTAGTATGAACAATACCATATAGCCAGTATGAACAATACCATATAGCCACTATGAACAATACCATGTAGCCAGTATGAACAAAACCATATGGCCACTATGAACAATACCATATAGTCAATATGAACAATACCATATAGTCAGTATGAACAATACCATATAGCCAGTATGAACAATACCATATAGCCAGTATGATCAATACCATATAGCCAGTATGAACAATACCATATAGTCAATATGAACAATACCATATCGTCAGTATGAACAAAACCATATAGCCACTATGAACAATACCATATAGTCAGTATGAACAATACCATATAGCCACTATGAACAATACCATATAGCCACTATGAACAACACCATATAGCCACTATGAACAATACCATATAGCCAGTATGGACAATACCATATAGCCACTATGAACAATACCATATAGTCAGTATGAACAATACCATAAAGCCAGTATGAACAAAACCATATAGCCACTATGGACAATACCATATAGCCAGTATGAACAAAACCATATAGCCACTATGAACAATACCATATAGTCAGTATGAACAATACCATAAAGCCAGTATGAACAAAACCATATAGCCACTATGGACAATACCATATAGTCAGTATGAACAAAACCATATAGCCACTATGAACAATACCATATAGTCAGTATGAACAATACCATAAAGCCAGTATGAACAAAACCATATAGCCACTATGGACAATACCATATAGCCAGTATGAACAAAACCATATAGCCACTATGAACAATACCATATAGCCAGTATGAACAATACCATATAGCCACTATGAACAATACCATATAGCCACTATGAACAAAACCATATAGCCTGTATGAACAATACCATATAGCCTGTATGAACAAAACCATATAGCCACTATGAACAATACCATATAGCCTGTATGAACAAAACCATATAGTCAGTATGAACAAAACCATATGGTCAGTATGAACAGAACCATATAGCCACTATGAACAATACCATATAGCCAGTATGAACAAAACCATATGGTCAGTATGAACAAAACCATATAGTCAGTATGAACAATACCATATAGCCTGTATGAACAAAACCATATAGCCACTATGAACAATACCATATAGCCTGTATGAACAAAACCATATAGTCAGTATGAACAATACCATATAGCCTGTATGAAGAAAACCATATAGCCACTATGAACAATACCATATCGCCTGTATGAACAAAACCATATGGTCAGTATGAACAAAACCATATAGCCACTATGAACAATACCATATAGCCAGTATGAACAAAACCATATGGTCAGTATGAACAAAACCATATTGTCAGTATGAACAATACCATATAGCCAGTATGAACAATACCATATAGCCACTATGAACAATACCATATAGCCTGTATGAACAAAACCATATAGCCAGTATGAACAATACCATATAGCCAGTATGAACAAAACCATATAGTCAGTATGAACAATACCATATAGCCAGTATGAACAATACCATATAGCCACTATGAACAATACCATATAGCCTGTATGAACAAAACCATATAGCCAGTATGAACAATACCATATAGCCACTATGAACAATACCATATAGCCAGTATGAACAATACCATATAGCCAGTATGAACAATACCATACAGTGAGTATGAACAATACCATATAGCCAGTAGGAACAATACTATATAGCCTGTATGAACAAAACCATATAGTCAGTATGAACAATACCATATAGTCAGTATGAACAATACCATATAGTCAGTATGAACAATACCATATAGCCAGTATGAACAATACCATATAGTCAGTATGAACAATACCATATAGCCTGTATGAACAAAACCATATAGTCAGTATGAACAATACCATATAGTCAGTATGAACAATACCATATAGCCAGTATAAACAATACCATATAGTCAGTATGAACAATACCATATAGCCTGTATGAACAAAACCATATAGTCAGTATGAACAATACCATATAGTCAGTATGAACAATACCATATGGCCACTATGAACAATACCATATAGTCAGTGTGAACAATACCATATAGCCAGTATGAACAATACCATATAGCCAGTATGAGCAATAACATATAGTCAATATGAACAATACCATATCGTCAGTATGAACAACACCATATAGTCAGTATGAACAATACCATATCGTCAGTATGAACAACACCATATAGTCAGTATGAACAATACCATATCGTCAGTATGAACAACACCATATAGTCAATATGAACAATACCATATCGTCAGTATGAACAACACCATATAGTCAGTATGAACAATACCATATAGCCAGTATGAACAACACCATATAGTCAGTATGAACAATACCATATCGTCAGTATGAACAACACCATATAGTCAGTATGAACAATACCATATAGCCAGTATGAACAACACCATATAGTCAGTATGAACAACACCATATAGTCAGTATGAACAATACCATATCGTCAGTATGAACAACACCATATAGTCAGTATGAACAATACCATATAGCCAGTATGAACAACACCATATAGTCAGTATGAACAACACCATATAGTCAGTATGAACAATACCATATCGTCAGTATGAACAACACCATATAGTCAGTATGAACAATACCATATAGCCAGTATGAACAATAACATATAGCCAGTATGAACAATAACATATAGTCAATATGAACAATACCATATCGTCAGTATGAACAAAACCATATAGTCAGTATGAACAATACCATATAGTCAGTATGAACAATACCATATGGCCACTATGAACAATACCATATAGTCAGTGTGAACAATACCATATAGCCAGTATGAACAATACCATATAGCCAGTATGAACAATACCATATAGTCAGTGTGAACAATACCATATAGCCAGTATGAACAATACCATATAGCCAGTATGAACAATACCATATAGCCAGTATGAACAAAACCATATAGCCACGATGAACAATACCATATAGTCAGTATGAACAATACCATATAGCCAGGATGAACAAAACCATATAGCCACGATGAACAATACCATATAGCCTGTATGAACAATACCATATAGCCAGTATGAACAACACCATATAGCCACTATGAACAATACCATATAGCCAGTATGAACAATAACATATAGCCAGTATGAACAATACCATATAGCCAGTATGAACAATACCATATAGCCAGGATGAACAAAACCATATAGCCACGATGAACAATACCATATAGCCTGTATGAACAATACCATATAGCCAGTATGAACAACACCATATAGCCACTATGAACAATACCATATAGCCAGTATGAACAATAACATATAGCCAGTATGAACAATACCATATAGCCAGGATGAACAAAACCATATAGCCACGATGAACAATACCATATAGCCTGTATGAACAATACCATATAGCCAGTATGAACAACACCATATAGCCACTATGAACAATACCATATAGCCAGTATGAACAATACCATATAGCCAGTATGAACAATAACATATAGCCAGTATGAACAATACCATATAGCCACGATGAACAACACCATATAGCCACTATGAACAATACCATATAGCCAGTATGAACAATAACATATAGCCAGTATGAACAATAACATATAGTCAGTATGAACAATACCATATAGTCAGTATGAACAATACCATATGGCCACTATGAACAATACCATATAGTCAGTGTGAACAATACCATATAGCCAGTATGAACAATACCATATAGCCAGTATGAACAATACCATATAGCCAGTATGAACAAAACCATATAGCCACTATGAACAATACCATATAGTCAGTATGAACAATACCATATAGCCAGGATGAACAAAACCATATAGCCACGATGAACAATACCATATAGCCTGTATGAACAATACCATATAGCCTGTATGAACAAAACCATATAGTCAGTATGAACAAAACCATATAGTCAGTATGAACAAAACCATATAGCCACCATGAACAATACCATATAGCCACTATGAACAATACCATATAGCCTGTATGAACAATACCATATAGCCTGTATGAACAAAACCATATAGTCAGTATGAACAATACCATATAGCCTGTATGAACAAAACCATATAGTCAGTATGAACAAAACCATATAGTCAGTATGAACAAAACCATATAGCCACCATGAACAATACCATATAGCCTGTATGAACAAAACCATATAGCCACGATGAACAATACCATATAGCCTGTATGAACAATACCATATAGCCTGTATGAACAAAACCATATAGTCAGTATGAACAAAACCATATAGCCAGTATGAACAATACCATATAGCCACTATGAACAATACCATATAGCCACTATGAACAATACCATATAGTCAGTGTGAACAATACCATATAGTCAGTGTGAACAATACCATATAGCCAGTATGAACAATACCATATAGCCAGTATGAACAATAGCATATAGTCAATATGAACAATACCATATCGTCAGTATGAACAACACCATATAGTCAGTATGAACAAAACCATATAGCCACTATGAACAATACCATATAGTCAGTGTGAACAACACCATATAGTCAGTGTGAACAATACCATATAGCCAGTATGAACAAAACCATATAGCCACTATGAACAACACCATATAGTCAGTGTGAACAATACCATATAGCCAGTATGAACAATACCATATAGTCAGTGTGAACAATACCATATAGCCAGTATGAACAATACCATATAGCCAGTATGAACAATACCATATAGTCAATATGAACAATACCATATAGTCAATATGAACAACACCATATAGTCAGTATGAACAAAACCATATAGCCACTATGAACAATACCATATAGTCAGTATGAACAATACCATATAGCCACTATGAACAATACCATATCGTCAGTATGAACAATACCATATAGCCATTATGAACAATACCATATAGCCACTATGAACAACACCATATAGTCAATATGAACAAAACCATATAGCCACTATGAACAATACCATATAGTCAGTATGAACAATACCATATAGCCATTATGAACAAAACCATATCGCCACTATGAACAATACCATATAGTCTGTATGAACAAAACCATATAGTCAGTATGAACAAAACCATATAGTCAGTATGAACAAAACCATATAGCCACGATGAACAATACCATATAGCCAGTATGAACAATACCATATAGCCACTATGAACAATACCATATAGCCACTATAAACAATACCATATAGTCAGTATGAACAATACCATATAGCCAGTATGAACAATACTATATAGCCAGTATGAACAATACCATATAGCCAGTATGAACAATACCATATAGCCACTATGAACAATACCATATAGTCAGTATGAACAATACCATATAGCCACTATGAACAATACCATATAGTCAGTATGAACAATACCATATAGCCTGTATGAACAAAACCATATAGTCAGTATGAACAAAACCATATAGTCAGTATGAACAAAACCATATAGCCACTATGAACAATACCATATAGCCAGTATGAACAATACCATATAGCCACTATGAACAATACCATATAGCCAGTATGAACAATACCATATAGCCAGTATGAACAATACCATATAGCCACTATGAACAATACCATATAGTCAGTATGAACAATACCATATAGCCAGTATGAACAATACTATATAGCCACTATGAACAATACCATATAGCCAGTATGAACAAAACCATATAGTCAGTATGAACAAAACCATATAGTCAGTATGAACAAAACCATATAGCCACTATGAACAATACCATATAGCCAGTATGAACAATACCATATAGCCACTATGAACAATACCATATAGCCACTATGAACAATACCATATAGCCAGTATGAACAATACCATATAGCCAGTATGAACAACACCATATAGCCTGTATGAACAATACCATATAGCCTGTATGAACAACACCATATAGCCACTATGAACAATACCATATAGCCACGATGAACAATACCATATAGCCAGTATGAACAATACCATATAGCCTGTATGAACAATACCATATAGCCACTATGAACAATACCATATAGCCAGTATGAACAATACCATATAGCCACTATGAACAGTACCATATAGCCAGTATGAACAATACCATATAGCCACTATGAACAATACCATATAGCCTGTATGAACAAAACCATATAGTCAGTATGAACAAAACCATATAGCCACTATGAACAATACCATATAGCCGGTATGAACAAAACCATATAGTCAGTATGAACAAAACCATATAGTCAGTATGAACAAAACCATATAGCCACTATGAACAATACCATATAGCCACTATGAACAATACCATATAGCCACTATGAACAATACCATATAGCCAGTATGAACAATACCATATAGCCAGTATGAACAATACTATATAGCCACTATGAACAATACCATATAGCCACTATGAACAATACCATATAGCCACTATGAACAATACTATATAGCCACTATGAACAATACCATATAGCCACTATGAACAATACCATATAGCCAGTATGAACAATACCATATAGCCAGTATGAACAATACCATATAGCCACTATGAACAATACCATACAGCCAGTATGAACAATACCATGTAGCCAGTATGAACAATACCATATAGCCACTATGAACAATACCATATAGCCACTATGAACAATACCATGTAGCCAGTATGAACAAAACCATATGGCCACTATGAACAATACCATATAGCCACTATGAACAATACCTTATAGCCAGTATGAACAATACCATATAGCCAGTATGAACAATACCATATAGCCACTATGAACAATACCATATAGCCACTATGAACAATACCATATAGCCACTATGAACAATACCATATAGCCAGTATGAACAATACCATATAGCCAGTATGAACAATACTATATAGCCACTATGAACAATACCATATAGCCACTATGAACAATACCATATAGCCAGTATGAACAATACTATATAGCCACTATGAACAATACCATATAGCCACTATGAACAATACCATATAGCCAGTATGAACAATACCATATAGCCAGTATGAACAATACCATATAGCCACTATGAACAATACCATACAGCCAGTATGAACAATACCATATAGCCACTATGAACAATACCATATAGCCACTATGAACAATACCATGTAGCCAGTATGAACAATACCATATAGCCACTATGAACAATACCATATAGCCACTATGAACAATACCATGTAGCCAGTATGAACAAAACCATATGGCCACTATGAACAATACCATATAGCCAGTATGAACAATACCATATAGCCAGTATGAACAATACCATATAGCCAGTATGAACAATACCATATAGCCACTATGAACAATACCATATAGCCACTATGAACAATACCATATAGCCACTATTAACAATACCATATAGCCAGTATGAACAATACCATATAGCCACTATGAACAATACCATATAGCCAGTATGAACAATACAATATAGCCACTATGAACAATACCATATAGCCACTATGAACAATACCATATAGCCACTATGAACAATACCATATAGCCAGTATGAACAATACCATATAGCCACTATGAACAATACCATACAGCCAGTATGAACAATACCATGTAGCCAGTATGAACAATACCATATAGCCACTATGAACAATAACATATAGCCACTATGAACAATACCATATAGCCAGTATGAACAATACCATGTAGCCAGTATGAACAATACCATATAGCCACTATGAACAATACCATATAGCCAGTATGAACAATACCATATAGCCTGTATGAACAATACCATATAGCCTGTATGAACAACACCATATAGCCACTATGAACAATACCATATAGCCACGATGAACAATACCATATAGCCAGTATGAACAATACCATATAGCCTGTATGAACAATACCATATAGCCACTATGAACAATACCATATAGCCAGTATGAACAATACCATATAGCCACTATGAACAGTACCATATAGCCAGTATGAACAATACCATATAGCCACTATGAACAATACCATATAGCCTGTATGAACAAAACCATATAGTCAGTATGAACAAAACCATATAGCCACTATGAACAATACCATATAGCCGGTATGAACAAAACCATATAGTCAGTATGAACAAAACCATATAGTCAGTATGAACAAAACCATATAGCCACTATGAACAATACCATATAGCCACTATGAACAATACCATATAGCCACTATGAACAATACCATATAGCCAGTATGAACAATACCATATAGCCAGTATGAACAATACTATATGGCCACTATGAACAATACCATATAGCCACTATGAACAATACCATATAGCCACTATGAACAATACTATATAGCCACTATGAACAATACCATATAGCCACTATGAACAATACCATATAGCCAGTATGAACAATACCATATAGCCACTATGAACAATACCATGTAGCCAGTATGAACAAAACCATATGGCCACTATGAGCAATACCATATAGCCACTATGAACAATACCTTATAGCCAGTATGAACAATACCATATAGCCAGTATGAACAATACCATATAGCCACTATGAACAATACCATATAGCCACTATGAACAATACCATATAGCCACTATGAACAATACCATATAGCCAGTATGAACAATACCATATAGCCAGTATGAACAATACTATATAGCCACTATGAACAATACCATATAGCCACTATGAACAATACCATATAGCCAGTATGAACAATACTATATAGCCACTATGAACAATACCATATAGCCACTATGAACAATACCATATAGCCAGTATGAACAATACCATATAGCCAGTATGAACAATACCATATAGCCACTATGAACAATACCATACAGCCAGTATGAACAATACCATATAGCCACTATGAACAATACCATATAGCCACTATGAACAATACCATGTAGCCAGTATGAACAATACCATATAGCCACTATGAACAATACCATATAGCCACTATGAACAATACCATGTAGCCAGTATGAACAAAACCATATGGCCACTATGAACAATACCATATAGCCAGTATGAACAATACCATATAGCCAGTATGAACAATACCATATAGCCAGTATGAACAATACCATATAGCCACTATGAACAATACCATATAGCCACTATGAACAATACCATATAGCCACTATTAACAATACCATATAGCCAGTATGAACAATACCATATAGCCACTATGAACAATACCATATAGCCAGTATGAACAATACAATATAGCCACTATGAACAATACCATATAGCCACTATGAACAATACCATATAGCCACTATGAACAATACCATATAGCCAGTATGAACAATACCATATAGCCACTATGAACAATACCATACAGCCAGTATGAACAATACCATGTAGCCAGTATGAACAATACCATATAGCCACTATGAACAATACCATATAGCCACTATGAACAATACCATATAGCCAGTATGAACAATACCATGTAGCCAGTATGAACAATACCATATAGCCACTATGAACAATACCATATAGCCAGTATGAACAATACCATGTAGCCAGTATGAACAAAACCATATGGCCACTATGAACAATACCATATAGCCAGTATGAACAAAACCATATGGCCACTATGAACAATACCATATAGCCAGTATGAACAATACCATATAGCCAGTATGAACAATACCATATAGCCAGTATGAACAATAACATATAGCCACTGTGAACAATACCATGTAGCCAGTATGAACAAAACCATATGGCCACTATGAACAATACCATGTAGCCAGTATGAACAATACCATATAGCCACTATGAACAATACCATGTAGCCAGTATGAACAAAACCATATGGCCACTATGAACAATACCATATAGCCAGTATGAACAATACCATATAGCCAGTATGAACAATACCATATAGTCAGTATGAACAATACCATATAGCCTGTATGAACAAAACCATATAGTCAGTATGAACAATACCATATCGTCAGTATGAACAACACCATATAGTCAGTATGAACAATACCATATAGTCAGTATGAACAATACCATATGGCCACTATGAACAATACCGTATAGTCAGTGTGAACAATACCATATAGCCAGTATGAACAATACCATATAGCCAGTATGAGCAATAACATATAGTCAATATGAACAATACCATATCGTCAGTATGAACAACACCATATAGTCAGTATGAACAATACCATATCGTCAGTATGAACAACACCATATAGTCAGTATGAACAATACCATATCGTCAGTATGAACAACACCATATAGTCAATATGAACAATACCATATCGTCAGTATGAACAACACCATATAGTCAGTATGAACAATACCATATAGCCAGTATGAACAACACCATATAGTCAGTATGAACAATACCATATCGTCAGTATGAACAACACCATATAGTCAGTATGAACAATACCATATAGCCAGTATGAACAACACCATATAGTCAGTATGAACAACACCATATAGTCAGTATGAACAATACCATATAGTCAGTATGAACAACACCATATAGTCAGTATGAACAATACCATATCGTCAGTATGAACAACACCATATAGTCAGTATGAACAATACCATATAGCCAGTATGAACAACACCATATAGTCAGTATGAACAACACCATATAGTCAGTATGAACAATACCATATCGTCAGTATGAACAACACCATATAGTCAGTATGAACAATACCATATAGCCAGTATGAACAATAACATATAGCCAGTATGAACAATAACATATAGTCAATATGAACAATACCATATCGTCAGTATGAACAAAACCATATAGTCAGTATGAACAATACCATATAGTCAGTATGAACAATACCATATGGCCACTATGAACAATACCATATAGTCAGTGTGAACAATACCATATAGCCAGTATGAACAATACCATATAGCCAGTATGAACAATACCATATAGCCAGTATGAACAAAACCATATAGCCACGATGAACAATACCATATAGTCAGTATGAACAATACCATATAGCCAGGATGAACAAAACCATATAGCCACGATGAACAATACCATATAGCCTGTATGAACAATACCATATAGCCAGTATGAACAACACCATATAGCCACTATGAACAATACCATATAGCCAGTATGAACAATAACATATAGCCAGTATGAACAATACCATATAGCCAGTATGAACAATACCATATAGCCAGGATGAACAAAACCATATAGCCACGATGAACAATACCATATAGCCTGTATGAACAATACCATATAGCCAGTATGAACAACACCATATAGCCACTATGAACAATACCATATAGCCAGTATGAACAATAACATATAGCCAGTATGAACAATACCATATAGCCAGGATGAACAAAACCATATAGCCACGATGAACAATACCATATAGCCTGTATGAACAATACCATATAGCCAGTATGAACAACACCATATAGCCACTATGAACAATACCATATAGCCAGTATGAACAATACCATATAGCCAGTATGAACAATAACATATAGCCAGTATGAACAATACCATATAGCCACGATGAACAACACCATATAGCCACTATGAACAATACCATATAGCCAGTATGAACAATAACATATAGCCAGTATGAACAATAACATATAGTCAATATGAACAATACCATATCGTCAGTATGAACAAAACAATATAGCCAGTATGAACAATACCATATGGCCACTATGAACAATACCATATAGTCAATATGAACAATACCATATCGTCAGTATGAACAAAACCATATAGTCAGTATGAACAATACCATATAGTCAGTATGAACAATACCATATGGCCACTATGAACAATACCATATAGTCAGTGTGAACAATACCATATAGCCAGTATGAACAATACCATATAGCCAGTATGAACAATACCATATAGCCAGTATGAACAAAACCATATAGCCACTATGAACAATACCATATAGTCAGTATGAACAATACCATATAGCCAGGATGAACAAAACCATATAGCCACGATGAACAATACCATATAGCCTGTATGAACAATACCATATAGCCTGTATGAACAAAACCATATAGTCAGTATGAACAAAACCATATAGTCAGTATGAACAAAACCATATAGCCACCATGAACAATACCATATAGCCACTATGAACAATACCATATAGCCTGTATGAACAATACCATATAGCCTGTATGAACAAAACCATATAGTCAGTATGAACAATACCATATACCCTGTATGAACAAAACCATATAGTCAGTATGAACAAAACCATATAGTCAGTATGAACAAAACCATATAGCCACCATGAACAATACCATATAGCCTGTATGAACAAAACCATATAGCCACGATGAACAATACCATATAGCCTGTATGAACAATACCATATAGCCTGTATGAACAAAACCATATAGTCAGTATGAACAAAACCATATAGCCAGTATGAACAATACCATATAGCCACTATGAACAATACCATATAGCCACTATGAACAATACCATATAGTCAGTGTGAACAATACCATATAGTCAGTGTGAACAATACCATATAGCCAGTATGAACAATACCATATAGCCAGTATGAACAATAGCATATAGTCAATATGAACAATACCATATCGTCAGTATGAACAACACCATATAGTCAGTATGAACAAAACCATATAGCCACTATGAACAATACCATATAGTCAGTGTGAACAACACCATATAGTCAGTGTGAACAATACCATATAGCCAGTATGAACAAAACCATATAGCCACTATGAACAACACCATATAGTCAGTGTGAACAATACCATATAGCCAGTATGAACAATACCATATAGTCAGTGTGAACAATACCATATAGCCAGTATGAACAATACCATATAGCCAGTATGAACAATACCATATAGTCAATATGAACAATACCATATAGTCAATATGAACAACACCATATAGTCAGTATGAACAAAACCATATAGCCACTATGAACAATACCATATAGTCAGTATGAACAATACCATATAGCCACTATGAACAATACCATATCGTCAGTATGAACAATACCATATAGCCATTATGAACAATACCATATAGCCACTATGAACAACACCATATAGTCAATATGAACAAAACCATATAGCCACTATGAACAATACCATATAGTCAGTATGAACAATACCATATAGCCATTATGAACAAAACCATATAGCCACTATGAACAATACCATATAGTCTGTATGAACAAAACCATATAGTCAGTATGAACAAAACCATATTGTCAGTATGAACAAAACCATATAGCCACGATGAACAATACCATATAGCCAGTATGAACAATACCATATAGCCACTATGAACAATACCATATAGCCACTATGAACAATACCATATAGTCAGTATGAACAATACCATATAGCCAGTATGAACAATACTATATAGCCAGTATGAACAATACCATATAGCCAGTATGAACAATACCATATAGCCACTATGAACAATACCATATAGTCAGTATGAACAATACCATATAGCCACTATGAACAATACCATATAGTCAGTATGAACAATACCATATAGCCTGTATGAACAAAACCATATAGTCAGTATGAACAAAACCATATAGTCAGTATGAACAAAACCATATAGCCACTATGAACAATACCATATAGCCAGTATGAACAATACCATATAGCCACTATGAACAATACCATATAGCCAGTATGAACAATACCATATAGCCAGTATGAACAATACCATATAGCCACTATGAACAATACCATATAGTCAGTATGAACAATACCATATAGCCAGTATGAACAATACTATATAGCCACTATGAACAATACCATATAGCCAGTATGAACAAAACCATATAGTCAGTATGAACAAAACCATATAGTCAGTATGAACAAAACCATATAGCCACTATGAACAATACCATATAGCCAGTATGAACAATACCATATAGCCACTATGAACAATACCATATAGCCACTATGAACAATACCATATAGCCAGTATGAACAATACCATATAGCCAGTATGAACAACACCATATAGCCTGTATGAACAATACCATATAGCCTGTATGAACAATACCATATAGCCACTATGAACAATACCATATAGCCACGATGAACAATACCATATAGGCAGTATGAACAATACCATATAGCCTGTATGAACAATACCATATAGCCACTATGAACAATACCATATAGCCAGTATGAACAATACCATATAGCCACTATGAACAGTACCATATAGCCAGTATGAACAGTACCATATAGCCAGTATGAACAATACCATATAGCCAGTATGAACAATACCATATAGCCACTATGAACAGTACCATATAGCCAGTATGAACAATACCATATAGCCACTATGAACAATACCATATAGCCTGTATGAACAAAACCATATAGTCAGTATGAACAAAACCATATAGCCACTATGAACAATACCATATAGCCGGTATGAACAAAACCATATAGTCAGTATGAACAAAACCATATAGTCAGTATGAACAAAACCATATAGCCACTATGAACAATACCATATAGCCACTATGAACAATACCATATAGCCACTATGAACAATACCATATAGCCAGTATGAACAATACCATATAGCCAGTATGAACAATACTATATAGCCACTATGAACAATACCATATAGCCACTATGAACAATACCATATAGCCACTATGAACAATACTATATAGCCACTATGAACAATACCATATAGCCACTATGAACAATACCATATAGCCAGTATGAACAATACCATATAGCCAGTATGAACAATACCATATAGCCACTATGAACAATACCATACAGCCAGTATGAACAATACCATGTAGCCAGTATGAACAATACCATATAGCCACTATGAACAATACCATATAGCCACTATGAACAATACCATGTAGCCAGTATGAACAAAACCATATGGCCACTATGAACAATACCATATAGCCACTATGAACAATACCTTATAGCCAGTATGAACAATACCATATAGCCACTATGAACAATACCATATAGCCACTATGAACAATACCATATAGCCACTATGAACAATACCATATAGCCAGTATGAACAATACCATATAGCCAGTATGAACAATACTATATAGCCACTATGAACAATACCATATAGCCACTATGAACAATACCATATAGCCAGTATGAACAATACTATATAGCCACTATGAACAATACCATATAGCCACTATGAACAATACCATATAGCCAGTATGAACAATACCATATAGCCAGTATGAACAATACCATATAGCCACTATGAACAATACCATACAGCCAGTATGAACAATACCATATAGCCACTATGAACAATACCATATAGCCACTATGAACAATACCATGTAGCCAGTATGAACAATACCATATAGCCACTATGAACAATACCATATAGCCACTATGAACAATACCATGTAGCCAGTATGAACAAAACCATATGGCCACTATGAACAATACCATATAGCCAGTATGAACAATACCATATAGCCAGTATGAACAATACCATATAGCCAGTATGAACAATACCATATAGCCACTATGAACAATACCATATAGCCACTATGAACAATACCATATAGCCACTATTAACAATACCATATAGCCAGTATGAACAATACCATATAGCCAGTATGAACAATACAATATAGCCACTATGAGCAATACCATATAGCCACTATGAACAATACCATATAGCCACTATGAACAATACCATATAGCCAGTATGAACAATACCATATAGCCACTATGAACAATACCATACAGCCAGTATGAACAATACCATGTAGCCAGTATGAACAATACCATATAGCCACTATGAACAATACCATATAGCCACTATGAACAATACCATATAGCCAGTATGAACAATACCATATAGCCACTATGAACAATACCATATAGCCAGTATGAACAATACCATGTAGCCAGTATGAACAAAACCATATGGCCACTATGAACAATACCATATAGCCAGTATGAACAAAACCATATGGCCACTATGAACAATACCATATAGCCAGTATGAACAATACCATATAGCCAGTATGAACAATACCATATAGCCAGTATGAACAATAACATATAGCCACTATGAACAATACCATATAGCCAGTATGAACAATACCATATAGCCACTATGAACAATACCATGTAGCCAGTATGAACAATACCATATAGCCAGTATGAACAATACCATATAGCCAGTATGAACAATACCATATAGCCAGTATGAACAATACCATATAGTTAGTATGAACAATACCATATAGTCAGTATGAACAATACCATATAGCCAGTATGAACATTACCATATAGCCAGTATGATCAATACCATATAGCCAGTATGAACATTACCATATAGCCAGTATGAACAATACCATATAGCCAGTATGAACATTACCATATAGCCAGTATGATCAATACCATATAGCCAGTATGAACATTACCATATAGCCAGTATGATCAATACCATATAGCCAGTATGAACAATACCATAGAGTCAGTGTGAACAATATCATAAAGTTAGTATGAACAATATCATATAGCCAGTATGAACAATACCATATAGTCAGTATGATCAATACCATATAGCCAGTATGAACAACACCATATAGCCAGTGTGAACAATATCATAAAGTTAGTATGAACAATACCATATAGCCAGTATGAACAATACCATATAGCCACTATGAACAATACCATGTAGCCAGTATGAACAAAACCATATGGCCACTATGAACAATACCATATAGTCAATATGAACAATACCATATAGTCAGTATGAACAATACCATATAGCCAGTATGAACAATACCATATAGCCAGTATGATCAATACCATATAGCCAGTATGAACAATACCATATAGTCAATATGAACAATACCATATCGTCAGTATGAACAAAACCATATAGCCACTATGAACAATACCATATAGTCAGTATGAACAATACCATATAGCCACTATGAACAATACCATATAGCCACTATGAACAACACCATATAGCCACTATGAACAATACCATATAGCCAGTATGGACAATACCATATAGCCACTATGAACAATACCATATAGTCAGTATGAACAATACCATAAAGCCAGTATGAACAAAACCATATAGCCACTATGGACAATACCATATAGCCAGTATGAACAAAACCATATAGCCACTATGAACAATACCATATAGTCAGTATGAACAATACCATAAAGCCAGTATGAACAAAACCATATAGCCACTATGGACAATACCATATAGTCAGTATGAACAAAACCATATAGCCACTATGAACAATACCATATAGTCAGTATGAACAATACCATAAAGCCAGTATGAACAAAACCATATAGCCACTATGGACAATACCATATAGCCAGTATGAACAAAACCATATAGCCACTATGAACAATACCATATAGCCAGTATGAACAATACCATATAGCCACTATGAACAATACCATATAGCCACTATGAACAAAACCATATAGCCTGTATGAACAATACCATATAGCCTGTATGAACAAAACCATATAGCCACTATGAACAATACCATATAGCCTGTATGAACAAAACCATATAGTCAGTATGAACAAAACCATATGGTCAGTATGAACAGAACCATATAGCCACTATGAACAATACCATATAGCCAGTATGAACAAAACCATATGGTCAGTATGAACAAAACCATATAGTCAGTATGAACAATACCATATAGCCTGTATGAACAAAACCATATAGCCACTATGAACAATACCATATAGCCTGTATGAACAAAACCATATAGTCAGTATGAACAATACCATATAGCCTGTATGAAGAAAACCATATAGCCACTATGAACAATACCATATCGCCTGTATGAACAAAACCATATGGTCAGTATGAACAAAACCATATAGCCACTATGAACAATACCATATAGCCAGTATGAACAAAACCATATGGTCAGTATGAACAAAACCATATTGTCAGTATGAACAATACCATATAGCCAGTATGAACAATACCATATAGCCACTATGAACAATACCATATAGCCTGTATGAACAAAACCATATAGCCAGTATGAACAATACCATATAGCCAGTATGAACAAAACCATATAGTCAGTATGAACAATACCATATAGCCAGTATGAACAATACCATATAGCCACTATGAACAATACCATATAGCCTGTATGAACAAAACCATATAGCCAGTATGAACAATACCATATAGCCACTATGAACAATACCATATAGCCAGTATGAACAATACCATATAGCCAGTATGAACAATACCATACAGTGAGTATGAACAATACCATATAGCCAGTAGGAACAATACTATATAGCCTGTATGAACAAAACCATATAGTCAGTATGAACAATACCATATAGTCAGTATGAACAATACCATATAGTCAGTATGAACAATACCATATAGCCAGTATGAACAATACCATATAGTCAGTATGAACAATACCATATAGCCTGTATGAACAAAACCATATAGTCAGTATGAACAATACCATATAGTCAGTATGAACAATACCATATAGCCAGTATAAACAATACCATATAGTCAGTATGAACAATACCATATAGCCTGTATGAACAAAACCATATAGTCAGTATGAACAATACCATATAGTCAGTATGAACAATACCATATGGCCACTATGAACAATACCATATAGTCAGTGTGAACAATACCATATAGCCAGTATGAACAATACCATATAGCCAGTATGAGCAATAACATATAGTCAATATGAACAATACCATATCGTCAGTATGAACAACACCATATAGTCAGTATGAACAATACCATATCGTCAGTATGAACAACACCATATAGTCAGTATGAACAATACCATATCGTCAGTATGAACAACACCATATAGTCAATATGAACAATACCATATCGTCAGTATGAACAACACCATATAGTCAGTATGAACAATACCATATAGCCAGTATGAACAACACCATATAGTCAGTATGAACAATACCATATCGTCAGTATGAACAACACCATATAGTCAGTATGAACAATACCATATAGCCAGTATGAACAACACCATATAGTCAGTATGAACAACACCATATAGTCAGTATGAACAATACCATATCGTCAGTATGAACAACACCATATAGTCAGTATGAACAATACCATATAGCCAGTATGAACAACACCATATAGTCAGTATGAACAACACCATATAGTCAGTATGAACAATACCATATCGTCAGTATGAACAACACCATATAGTCAGTATGAACAATACCATATAGCCAGTATGAACAATAACATATAGCCAGTATGAACAATAACATATAGTCAATATGAACAATACCATATCGTCAGTATGAACAAAACCATATAGTCAGTATGAACAATACCATATAGTCAGTATGAACAATACCATATGGCCACTATGAACAATACCATATAGTCAGTGTGAACAATACCATATAGCCAGTATGAACAATACCATATAGCCAGTATGAACAATACCATATAGTCAGTGTGAACAATACCATATAGCCAGTATGAACAATACCATATAGCCAGTATGAACAATACCATATAGCCAGTATGAACAAAACCATATAGCCACGATGAACAATACCATATAGTCAGTATGAACAATACCATATAGCCAGGATGAACAAAACCATATAGCCACGATGAACAATACCATATAGCCTGTATGAACAATACCATATAGCCAGTATGAACAACACCATATAGCCACTATGAACAATACCATATAGCCAGTATGAACAATAACATATAGCCAGTATGAACAATACCATATAGCCAGTATGAACAATACCATATAGCCAGGATGAACAAAACCATATAGCCACGATGAACAATACCATATAGCCTGTATGAACAATACCATATAGCCAGTATGAACAACACCATATAGCCACTATGAACAATACCATATAGCCAGTATGAACAATAACATATAGCCAGTATGAACAATACCATATAGCCAGGATGAACAAAACCATATAGCCACGATGAACAATACCATATAGCCTGTATGAACAATACCATATAGCCAGTATGAACAACACCATATAGCCACTATGAACAATACCATATAGCCAGTATGAACAATACCATATAGCCAGTATGAACAATAACATATAGCCAGTATGAACAATACCATATAGCCACGATGAACAACACCATATAGCCACTATGAACAATACCATATAGCCAGTATGAACAATAACATATAGCCAGTATGAACAATAACATATAGTCAGTATGAACAATACCATATAGTCAGTATGAACAATACCATATGGCCACTATGAACAATACCATATAGTCAGTGTGAACAATACCATATAGCCAGTATGAACAATACCATATAGCCAGTATGAACAATACCATATAGCCAGTATGAACAAAACCATATAGCCACTATGAACAATACCATATAGTCAGTATGAACAATACCATATAGCCAGGATGAACAAAACCATATAGCCACGATGAACAATACCATATAGCCTGTATGAACAATACCATATAGCCTGTATGAACAAAACCATATAGTCAGTATGAACAAAACCATATAGTCAGTATGAACAAAACCATATAGCCACCATGAACAATACCATATAGCCACTATGAACAATACCATATAGCCTGTATGAACAATACCATATAGCCTGTATGAACAAAACCATATAGTCAGTATGAACAATACCATATAGCCTGTATGAACAAAACCATATAGTCAGTATGAACAAAACCATATAGTCAGTATGAACAAAACCATATAGCCACCATGAACAATACCATATAGCCTGTATGAACAAAACCATATAGCCACGATGAACAATACCATATAGCCTGTATGAACAATACCATATAGCCTGTATGAACAAAACCATATAGTCAGTATGAACAAAACCATATAGCCAGTATGAACAATACCATATAGCCACTATGAACAATACCATATAGCCACTATGAACAATACCATATAGTCAGTGTGAACAATACCATATAGTCAGTGTGAACAATACCATATAGCCAGTATGAACAATACCATATAGCCAGTATGAACAATAGCATATAGTCAATATGAACAATACCATATCGTCAGTATGAACAACACCATATAGTCAGTATGAACAAAACCATATAGCCACTATGAACAATACCATATAGTCAGTGTGAACAACACCATATAGTCAGTGTGAACAATACCATATAGCCAGTATGAACAAAACCATATAGCCACTATGAACAACACCATATAGTCAGTGTGAACAATACCATATAGCCAGTATGAACAATACCATATAGTCAGTGTGAACAATACCATATAGCCAGTATGAACAATACCATATAGCCAGTATGAACAATACCATATAGTCAATATGAACAATACCATATAGTCAATATGAACAACACCATATAGTCAGTATGAACAAAACCATATAGCCACTATGAACAATACCATATAGTCAGTATGAACAATACCATATAGCCACTATGAACAATACCATATCGTCAGTATGAACAATACCATATAGCCATTATGAACAATACCATATAGCCACTATGAACAACACCATATAGTCAATATGAACAAAACCATATAGCCACTATGAACAATACCATATAGTCAGTATGAACAATACCATATAGCCATTATGAACAAAACCATATCGCCACTATGAACAATACCATATAGTCTGTATGAACAAAACCATATAGTCAGTATGAACAAAACCATAAGGTCAGTATGAACAAAACCATATAGCCACGATGAACAATACCATATAGCCAGTATGAACAATACCATATAGCCACTATGAACAATACCATATAGCCACTATAAACAATACCATATAGTCAGTATGAACAATACCATATAGCCAGTATGAACAATACTATATAGCCAGTATGAACAATACCATATAGCCAGTATGAACAATACCATATAGCCACTATGAACAATACCATATAGTCAGTATGAACAATACCATATAGCCACTATGAACAATACCATATAGTCAGTATGAACAATACCATATAGCCTGTATGAACAAAACCATATAGTCAGTATGAACAAAACCATATAGTCAGTATGAACAAAACCATATAGCCACTATGAACAATACCATATAGCCAGTATGAACAATACCATATAGCCACTATGAACAATACCATATAGCCAGTATGAACAATACCATATAGCCAGTATGAACAATACCATATAGCCACTATGAACAATACCATATAGTCAGTATGAACAATACCATATAGCCAGTATGAACAATACTATATAGCCACTATGAACAATACCATATAGCCAGTATGAACAAAACCATATAGTCAGTATGAACAAAACCATATAGTCAGTATGAACAAAACCATATAGCCACTATGAACAATACCATATAGCCAGTATGAACAATACCATATAGCCACTATGAACAATACCATATAGCCACTATGAACAATACCATATAGCCAGTATGAACAATACCATATAGCCAGTATGAACAACACCATATAGCCTGTATGAACAATACCATATAGCCTGTATGAACAACACCATATAGCCACTATGAACAATACCATATAGCCACGATGAACAATACCATATAGCCAGTATGAACAATACCATATAGCCTGTATGAACAATACCATATAGCCACTATGAACAATACCATATAGCCAGTATGAACAATACCATATAGCCACTATGAACAGTACCATATAGCCAGTATGAACAATACCATATAGCCACTATGAACAATACCATATAGCCTGTATGAACAAAACCATATAGTCAGTATGAACAAAACCATATAGCCACTATGAACAATACCATATAGCCGGTATGAACAAAACCATATAGTCAGTATGAACAAAACCATATAGTCAGTATGAACAAAACCATATAGCCACTATGAACAATACCATATAGCCACTATGAACAATACCATATAGCCACTATGAACAATACCATATAGCCAGTATGAACAATACCATATAGCCAGTATGAACAATACTATATAGCCACTATGAACAATACCATATAGCCACTATGAACAATACCATATAGCCACTATGAACAATACTATATAGCCACTATGAACAATACCATATAGCCACTATGAACAATACCATATAGCCAGTATGAACAATACCATATAGCCAGTATGAACAATACCATATAGCCACTATGAACAATACCATACAGCCAGTATGAACAATACCATGTAGCCAGTATGAACAATACCATATAGCCACTATGAACAATACCATATAGCCACTATGAACAATACCATGTAGCCAGTATGAACAAAACCATATGGCCACTATGAACAATACCATATAGCCACTATGAACAATACCTTATAGCCAGTATGAACAATACCATATAGCCAGTATGAACAATACCATATAGCCACTATGAACAATACCATATAGCCACTATGAACAATACCATATAGCCACTATGAACAATACCATATAGCCAGTATGAACAATACCATATAGCCAGTATGAACAATACTATATAGCCACTATGAACAATACCATATAGCCACTATGAACAATACCATATAGCCAGTATGAACAATACTATATAGCCACTATGAACAATACCATATAGCCACTATGAACAATACCATATAGCCAGTATGAACAATACCATATAGCCAGTATGAACAATACCATATAGCCACTATGAACAATACCATACAGCCAGTATGAACAATACCATATAGCCACTATGAACAATACCATATAGCCACTATGAACAATACCATGTAGCCAGTATGAACAATACCATATAGCCACTATGAACAATACCATATAGCCACTATGAACAATACCATGTAGCCAGTATGAACAAAACCATATGGCCACTATGAACAATACCATATAGCCAGTATGAACAATACCATATAGCCAGTATGAACAATACCATATAGCCAGTATGAACAATACCATATAGCCACTATGAACAATACCATATAGCCACTATGAACAATACCATATAGCCACTATTAACAATACCATATAGCCAGTATGAACAATACCATATAGCCACTATGAACAATACCATATAGCCAGTATGAACAATACAATATAGCCACTATGAACAATACCATATAGCCACTATGAACAATACCATATAGCCACTATGAACAATACCATATAGCCAGTATGAACAATACCATATAGCCACTATGAACAATACCATACAGCCAGTATGAACAATACCATGTAGCCAGTATGAACAATACCATATAGCCACTATGAACAATACCATATAGCCACTATGAACAATACCATATAGCCAGTATGAACAATACCATGTAGCCAGTATGAACAATACCATATAGCCACTATGAACAATACCATATAGCCAGTATGAACAATACCATATAGCCTGTATGAACAATACCATATAGCCTGTATGAACAACACCATATAGCCACTATGAACAATACCATATAGCCACGATGAACAATACCATATAGCCAGTATGAACAATACCATATAGCCTGTATGAACAATACCATATAGCCACTATGAACAATACCATATAGCCAGTATGAACAATACCATATAGCCACTATGAACAGTACCATATAGCCAGTATGAACAATACCATATAGCCACTATGAACAATACCATATAGCCTGTATGAACAAAACCATATAGTCAGTATGAACAAAACCATATAGCCACTATGAACAATACCATATAGCCGGTATGAACAAAACCATATAGTCAGTATGAACAAAACCATATAGTCAGTATGAACAAAACCATATAGCCACTATGAACAATACCATATAGCCACTATGAACAATACCATATAGCCACTATGAACAATACCATATAGCCAGTATGAACAATACCATATAGCCAGTATGAACAATACTATATGGCCACTATGAGCAATACCATATAGCCACTATGAACAATACCATATAGCCACTATGAACAATACTATATAGCCACTATGAACAATACCATATAGCCACTATGAACAATACCATATAGCCAGTATGAACAATACCATATAGCCAGTATGAACAATACCATATAGCCACTATGAACAATACCATACAGCCAGTATGAACAATACCATGTAGCCAGTATGAACAATACCATATAGCCACTATGAACAATACCATATAGCCACTATGAACAATACCATGTAGCCAGTATGAACAAAACCATATGGCCACTATGAACAATACCATATAGCCACTATGAACAATACCTTATAGCCAGTATGAACAATACCATATAGCCAGTATGAACAATACCATATAGCCACTATGAACAATACCATATAGCCACTATGAACAATACCATATAGCCACTATGAACAATACCATATAGCCAGTATGAACAATACCATATAGCCAGTATGAACAATACTATATAGCCACTATGAACAATACCATATAGCCACTATGAACAATACCATATAGCCAGTATGAACAATACTATATAGCCACTATGAACAATACCATATAGCCACTATGAACAATACCATATAGCCAGTATGAACAATACCATATAGCCAGTATGAACAATACCATATAGCCACTATGAACAATACCATACAGCCAGTATGAACAATACCATATAGCCACTATGAACAATACCATATAGCCACTATGAACAATACCATGTAGCCAGTATGAACAATACCATATAGCCACTATGAACAATACCATATAGCCACTATGAACAATACCATGTAGCCAGTATGAACAAAACCATATGGCCACTATGAACAATACCATATAGCCAGTATGAACAATACCATATAGCCAGTATGAACAATACCATATAGCCAGTATGAACAATACCATATAGCCACTATGAACAATACCATATAGCCACTATGAACAATACCATATAGCCACTATTAACAATACCATATAGCCAGTATGAACAATACCATATAGCCACTATGAACAATACCATATAGCCAGTATGAACAATACAATATAGCCACTATGAACAATACCATATAGCCACTATGAACAATACCATATAGCCACTATGAACAATACCATATAGCCAGTATGAACAATACCATATAGCCACTATGAACAATACCATACAGCCAGTATGAACAATACCATGTAGCCAGTATGAACAATACCATATAGCCACTATGAACAATACCATATAGCCACTATGAACAATACCATATAGCCAGTATGAACAATACCATGTAGCCAGTATGAACAATACCATATAGCCACTATGAACAATACCATATAGCCAGTATGAACAATACCATGTAGCCAGTATGAACAAAACCATATGGCCACTATGAACAATACCATATAGCCAGTATGAACAAAACCATATGGCCACTATGAACAATACCATATAGCCAGTATGAACAATACCATATAGCCAGTATGAACAATACCATATAGCCAGTATGAACAATAACATATAGCCACTGTGAACAATACCATGTAGCCAGTATGAACAAAACCATATGGCCACTATGAACAATACCATGTAGCCAGTATGAACAATACCATATAGCCACTATGAACAATACCATATAGCCAGCATGAACAATACCATGTAGCCAGTATGAACAATACCATGTAGCCAGTATGAACAAAACCATATGGCCACTATGAACAATACCATATAGCCAGTATGAACAATACCATATAGCCAGCATGAACAATAGCATATAGCCAGTATGAACAATACCATATAGCCACTATGAACAATACCATGTAGCCAGTATGAACAATACCATATAGCCAGTATGAACAATACCATATAGCCAGTATGAACAATACCATATAGCCAGTATGAACAATACCATGTAGCCAGTATGAACAATACCATATAGCCACTATGAACAATACCATGTAGCCAGTATGAACAAAACCATATGGCCACTATGAACAATACCATATAGCCAGTATGAACAATACCATATAGCCAGTATGAACAATACCATATAGCCAGTATGAACAATACCATATAGCCACTATGAACAATACCATATAGCCACTATGAACAATACCATATAGCCAGTATGAACAATACCATATAGCCAGTATGAACAATACCATATAGCCACTATGAACAATACCATACAGCCAGTATGAACAATACCATATAGCCACTATGAACAATACCATATAGCCACTATGAACAATACCATGTAGCCAGTATGAACAATACCATATAGCCACTATGAACAATACCATATAGCCACTATGAACAATACCATGTAGCCAGTATGAACAAAACCATATGGCCACTATGAACAATACCATATAGCCAGTATGAACAATACCATATAGCCAGTATGAACAATACCATATAGCCAGTATGAACAATACCATATAGCCACTATGAACAATACCATATAGCCACTATGAACAATACCATATAGCCACTATTAACAATACCATATAGCCAGTATGAACAATACCATATAGCCACTATGAACAATACCATATAGCCAGTATGAACAATACAATATAGCCACTATGAACAATACCATATAGCCACTATGAACAATACCATATAGCCACTATGAACAATACCATATAGCCAGTATGAACAATACCATATAGCCACTATGAACAATACCATACAGCCAGTATGAACAATACCATGTAGCCAGTATGAACAATACCATATAGCCACTATGAACAATACCATATAGCCACTATGAACAATACCATATAGCCAGTATGAACAATACCATGTAGCCAGTATGAACAATACCATATAGCCACTATGAACAATACCATATAGCCAGTATGAACAATACCATGTAGCCAGTATGAACAAAACCATATGGCCACTATGAACAATACCATATAGCCAGTATGAACAAAACCATATGGCCACTATGAACAATACCATATAGCCAGTATGAACAATACCATATAGCCAGTATGAACAATACCATATAGCCAGTATGAACAATAACATATAGCCACTATGAACAATACCATGTAGCCAGTATGAACAAAACCATATGGCCACTATGAACAATACCATGTAGCCAGTATGAACAATACCATATAGCCACTATGAACAATACCATGTAGCCAGTATGAACAAAACCATATGGCCACTATGAACAATACCATATAGCCAGTATGAACAATACCATATAGCCAGCATGAACAATACCATATAGCCAGTATGAACAATACCATATAGCCAGTATGAACAATACCATGTAGCCAGTATGAACAATACCATATAGCCAGTATGAACAATACCATATAGCCAGTATGAACAATACCATATAGCCAGTATGAACAATACCATGTAGCCAGTATGAACAATACCATATAGCCACTATGAACAATACCATGTAGCCAGTATGAACAAAACCATATGGCCACTATGAACAATACCATATAGCCAGTATGAACAATACCATATAGCCAGTATGAACAATACCATATAGCCAGTATGAACAATACCATATAGCCACTATGAACAATACCATATAGCCACTATGAACAATACCATATAGCCACTATGAACAATACCATATAGCCAGTATGAACAATACCATAAAGCCAGTATGAACAATACTATATAGCCACTATGAACAATACCATATAGCCACTATGAACAATACCATATAGCCAGTATGAACAATACTATATAGCCACTATGAACAATACCATATAGCCACTATGAACAATACCATATAGCCAGTATGAACAATACCATATAGCCAGTATGAACAATACCATATAGCCACTATGAACAATACCATATAGCCACTATGAACAATACCATGTAGCCAGTATGAACAAAACCATATGGCCACTATGAACAATACCATATAGCCACTATGAACAATACCATATAGCCACTATGAACAATACCATATAGCCACTATGAACAATACCATATAGCCACTATGAACAATACCATATAGCCAGTATGAACAATACCATATAGCCAGTATGAACAATACTATATAGCCAGTATGAACAATACCATATAGCCACTATGAACAATACCATATAGCCACTATGAACAATACCATATAGCCACTATGAACAATACCATATAGCCAGTATGAACAATACCATATAGCCAGTATGAACAATACCATATAGCCACTATGAACAATACCATATAGCCACTATGAACAATACCATATAGCCAGTATGAACAATACCATATAGCCAGTATGAACAATACTATATAGCCAGTATGATCAATACCATATAGGCACTATGAACAATACTATATAGCCAGTATGAACAAAACCATATAGTCAGTATGAACAATACCATATAGCCACTATGAACAATACCATATAGCCAGTATGAACAATACCATATAGCCAGTATGAAGAATACCATATAGTCAGTATGAACAATACCATATAGCCACTATGAACAATAACATAGAGCCAGTATGAACAAAACCATATAGCCACTATGAACAATACCATTTTACCACAAGCCAGTATGAACAATACCATATAGCCACTATGAACAATACCATATAGCCAGTATGAACAAAACCATATAGTCAGTATGAACAATACCATATAGCCAGTATGAACAATACCATATAGCCACTATGAACAATACCATACAGTGAGTATGAACAATACCATATAGCCACTATGAACAATACCATATAGCCAGTATGAACAATACCATATAGCCAGTATGAACAATACCATATAGCCAGTATGAACAATACCATATAGCCAGTATGATCAATACCATATAGCCAGCATGAACAATACCATATAGTCAATATGAACAACACCCTATAGTCAATATGAACAATACCATATAGCCAGTATGAACAATACCATATAGCCAGTATGATCAATACCATATAGCCAGTATGAACAATACCATATAGTCAATATGAACAATACCATATCGTCAGTATGAACAACACCATATAGTCAGTATGAACAAAACCATATAGCCACTATGAACAATACCATATAGTCAGTATGAACAATACCATATAGCCACTATGAACAATACCATATAGTCAGTATGAACAAAACCATATAGCCACTATGAACAATACCATATAGTCAATATGAACAATACCATATCGTCAGTATGAACAACACCATATAGTCAGTATGAACATAACCATATAGCCACTATGAACAATACCATATAGTCAGTATGAACAAAACCATATAGCCACTATGAACAATACCATATTGTCAGTATGAACAAAACCATATAGCCACTATGAACAATACCATAAAGCCAGTATGAACAAAACCATATAGCCACTATGAACATACCATATAGCCAGTATGAACAAAACCATATAGCCACTATGAACAATACCATAAAGCCAGTATGAACAAAACCATATAGCCACTATGAACAATACCATATAGCCACTATGAACAAAACCATAAAGCCAGTATGAAAAAAACCATATAGCCACTATGAACAATACCATATAGTCAGTATGAACAATACCATATAGCCAGTATGAACAAAACCATATAGCCACTATGAACAATACCATATAGCCTGTCTGAACAAAACCATATAGTCAGTATGAACAAAACCATATAGCCACTATGAACAAAACCATATAGCCAGTATGAACAATACCATATAGCCACTATGAACAATACCATATAGCCACTATGAACAATACCATATAGCCAGTATGAACAATACCATATAGCCAGTATGAACAACACCATATAGCCACTATGAACAGTACCATATAGCCACTATGAACAATACCATATAGTCAGTATGAACAATACCATATAGCCAGTATGAACAAAACCATATAGCCACTATGAACAATACCATATAGTCAGTATGAACAATACCATATAGCCACTATGAACAATACCATATAGCCTGTATGAACAAAACCATATAGTCAGTATGAACAAAACCATATAGTCAGTATGAAAAACCATATAGCCACTATGAATAATACCATATAGCCAGTATGAACAAAACCATATAGTCAGTATGAACAAATCCATATAGCCACTATGAACAATACCATATAGCCACTATGAACAATACCATATAGCCACTATGAACAATACCATATAGCCACTATGAACAATACCATACAGCCAGTATGAACAATACCATATAGCCAGTATGAACAAAACCATATAGTCAGTATGAACAAATCCATATAGCCACTATGAACAAATCCATATAGCCACTATGAACAATACCATATAGCCACTATGAACAATACCATACAGCCAGTATGAACAATACCATATAGCCAGTATGAACAATACCATATAGCCACTATGAACAATACCATATAGCCACTATGAACAATCCCATATCGCCAGTATGAACAAAACCATATAGCCACTATGAACAATACCATATAGCCACTATGAACAATACCATACAGCCAGTATGAACAATACCATATAGCCAGTATGAACAATACCATACAGCCAGTATGAACAATATCATATAGCCAGTATGAACAATACCATATAGCCACTATGAACAATACCATATAGCCACTATGAACAATACCATACAGCCAGTATAAACTATACCATATAGCCAGTATGAACAATACCATATAGCCACTATGAACAATACCATATAGCCACTATGAACAATCCCATATCGCCAGTATGAACAAAACCATATAGCCACTATGAACAATACCATATAGCCACTATGAACAATACCATATAGCCAGTATGAACAAAACCATATAGCCAGTATGAACAATACCATATAGCCAGTATGAACAATACCATATAGCCACTATGAACAATACCATATAGCCAGTATGAACAATACCATATAGCCACTATGAACAATACCATATAGCCACAATGAACAATACCATATAGCCAGTATGAACAATACCATATAGCCACTATGAACAATACCATATAGCCACTATGAACAATACCATATAGCCAGTATGAACAAAACCATATAGCCACTATGAACAATACCATATAGCCACTATGAACAATACCATATAGCCAGTATGAACAAAACCATATAGCCAGTATGAACAATACCATATAGCCAGTATGAACAATACCATATAGCCACTATGAACAATACCATATAGCCACTATGAACAATACCATACAGCCAGTATGAACAATACCATATAGCCAGTATGAACAATACCATATAGCCACTATGAACAATACCATATAGCCACTATGAACAATCCCATATCGCCAGTATGAACAAAACCATATAGCCACTATGAACAATACCATATAGCCACTATGAACAATACCATATAGCCACTATGAACAATACCATATAGCCAGTATGAACAAAACCATATAGCCACTATGAACAATACCATATAGCCACTATGAACAATACCATATAGCCAGTATGAACAATACCATATAGCCACTATGAACAATACCATATAGCCACTATGAACAATACCATATAGCCACTATGAACAATACCATATAGCCAGTATGAACAATACCATATAGCCACTATGATCAATACCATATAGCCAGTATGAAAAAAACCATATAGTCAGTATGAACAATACCATATAGCCAGTATGAACAATACCATATAGCCACTATGAACAATACCATATAGCCAGTATGAACAATACAATATAGCCAGTATGAACAATACCATATAGCCAGTATGAACAATACCATATAGCCAGTATGAACAATACCATATAGCCACTATGAACAATAACATATAGCCAGTATGAACAATACCATATAGTCAGTATGAACAATACCATATAGCCACTATGAACAATAACATATAGCCAGTATGAACAAAACCATATAGCCACTATGAACAATACCATTTTACCATATAGCCAGCATGAACAATAACATATCGCCACTATGAACAATACCATATAGCCAGTATGAACAAAACCATATAGTCAGTATGAACAAAACCATATAGTCAGTATGAACAATACCATATAGCCACTATGAACAATACCATACAGTGAGTATGAACAATACCATATAGCCAGTATGAACAATACCATATAGCCAGTATGAACAATACCATATAGCCAGTATGAACAATACCATATAGCCAGTATGAACAATACCATATAGCCAGTATGAACAATACCATATAGCCAGTATGAACAATACCATATAGCCAGTATGAACAATAACATATAGCCAGTATGAACAATACCATATAGCCAGTATGAACAATACCATATAGCCAGTATGAACAATACCATATAGCCAGTATGAACAATACCATATAGTCAGTATGAACAATACCATACAGTGAGTATGAACAACACCATATAGCCAGTATTAACAATACCATACAGTGAGTATGAACAATACCATATAGCCAGTATGAACAATACCATATAGTCAGTATGAACAATACCATATAGCCAGTATGATCAATACCATACAGTGAGTATGAACAATACCATATAGCCAGTATGAACAAAACCATATAGCCAGTATGAACAATACCATATAGCCAGTATGAACAATACCATATAGCCAGTATGAACAATACCATATAGTCAGTATGAACAATACCATACAGTGAGTATGAACAATACCATATAGCCAGTATGAACAATACCATATAGTCAGTATGAACAATACCATATAGCCAGTATGATCAATACCATACAGTGAGTATGAACAATACCATATAGCCAGTATGAACAAAACCATATAGCCAGTATGAACAATACCATATAGCCAGTATGAACAATACCATATAGCCAGTATGAACAATACCATATAGTCAGTATGAACAATACCATATAGCCAGTATGAACAATACCATACAGTGAGTATGAACAATACTATATAGCCAGTATGAACAAAACCATATAGTCAGTATGAACAATACCATACAGTGAGTATGAACAATACCATATGGCCAGTATGAACAATACCATATAGCCAGTATGTACAATACCATATAGTCAGTATGAACAATACCATATAGTCAGTATGAACAATACCATATAGCCAGTATGAACAATACCATATAGCCAGTATGAACAATACCATATAGCCAGTATGAACAATACCATATAGCCAGTATGAACAATACCATATAGTCAGTATGAACAATACCATACAGTGAGTATGAACAATGCCATATAGCCAGTATGAACAATACCATATAGCCAGTATGAACAATACCATATAGCCAGTATGAACAATACCATATAGCCAGTATGAACAATACCATATAGCCAGTATGAACAATACCATATAGCCAGTATGAACAATACCATATAGCCAGTATGATCAATACCATATAGCCAGCATGAACAATACCATATAGTCAATATGAACAACACCCTATAGTCAATATGAACAATACCATATAGCCAGTATGAACAATACCATATAGCCAGTATGATCAATACCATATAGCCAGTATGAACAATACCATATAGCCAGTATGAACAATACCATATCGTCAGTATGAACAACACCATATAGCCACTATGAACAATACCATATAGTCAGTATGAACAAAACCATATAGCCACTATGAACAATACCATATAGTCAGTATGAACAAAACCATATAGCCACTATGAACAATACCATAAAGCCAGTATGAACAAAACCATATAGCCACTATGAACATACCATATAGCCAGTATAAACAAAACCATATAGCCACTATGAACAATACCATAAAGCCAGTATGAACAAAACCATATAGCCACTATGAACAATACCATATAGCCACTATGAACAAAACCATAAAGCCAGTATGAACAAAACCATATAGCCACTATGAACAATACCATATAGTCAGTATGAACAATACCATATAGCCAGTATGAACAAAACCATATAGCCACTATGAACAATACCATATAGCCTGTTTGAACAAAACCATATAGTCAGTATGAACAAAACCATATAGCCACTATGAACAAAACCATATAGCCAGTATGAACAATACCATATAGCCACTATGAACAATACCATATAGCCACTATGAACAATACCATATAGCCAGTATGAACAATACCATATAGCCAGTATGAACAACACCATATAGCCACTATGAACAGTACCATATAGCCACTATGAACAATACCATATAGTCAGTATGAACAATACCATATAGCCAGTATGAACAAAACCATATAGCCACTATGAACAATACCATATAGTCAGTATGAACAATACCATATAGCCACTATGAACAATACCATATAGCCTGTATGAACAAAACCATATAGTCAGTATGAACAAAACCATATAGTCAGTATGAAAAACCATATAGCCACTATGAATAATACCATATAGCCAGTATGAACAAAACCATATAGTCAGTATGAACAAATCCATATAGCCACTATGAACAATACCATATAGCCACTATGAACAATACCATATAGCCACTATGAACAATACCATATAGCCACTATGAACAATACCATACAGCCAGTATGAACAATACCATATAGCCAGTATGAACAAAACCATATAGTCAGTATGAACAAATCCATATAGCCACTATGAACAAATCCATATAGCCACTATGAACAATACCATATAGCCACTATGAACAATACCATACAGCCAGTATGAACAATACCATATAGCCAGTATGAACAATACCATATAGCCACTATGAACAATACCATATAGCCACTATGAACAATCCCATATCGCCAGTATGAACAAAACCATATAGCCACTATGAACAATACCATATAGCCACTATGAACAATACCATACAGCCAGTATGAACAATACCATATAGCCAGTATGAACAATACCATACAGCCAGTATGAACAATATCATATAGCCAGTATGAACAATACCATATAGCCACTATGAACAATACCATATAGCCACTATGAACAATACCATACAGCCAGTATAAACTATACCATATAGCCAGTATGAACAATACCATATAGCCACTATGAACAATACCATATAGCCACTATGAACAATCCCATATCGCCAGTATGAACAAAACCATATAGCCACTATGAACAATACCATATAGCCACTATGAACAATACCATATAGCCAGTATGAACAAAACCATATAGCCAGTATGAACAATACCATATAGCCAGTATGAACAATACCATATAGCCACTATGAACAATACCATATAGCCAGTATGAACAATACCATATAGCCACTATGAACAATACCATATAGCCACTATGAACAATACCATATAGCCAGTATGAACAATACCATATAGCCACTATGAACAATACCATATAGCCACTATGAACAATACCATATAGCCAGTATGAACAAAACCATATAGCCACTATGAACAATACCATATAGCCACTATGAACAATACCATATAGCCAGTATGAACAAAACCATATAGCCAGTATGAACAATACCATATAGCCAGTATGAACAATACCATATAGCCACTATGAACAATACCATATAGCCACTATGAACAATACCATACAGCCAGTATGAACAATACCATATAGCCAGTATGAACAATACCATATAGCCACTATGAACAATACCATATAGCCACTATGAACAATCCCATATCGCCAGTATGAACAAAACCATATAGCCACTATGAACAATACCATATAGCCACTATGAACAATACCATATAGCCACTATGAACAATACCATATAGCCAGTATGAACAAAACCATATAGCCACTATGAACAATACCATATAGCCACTATGAACAATACCATATAGCCAGTATGAACAATACCATATAGCCACTATGAACAATACCATATAGCCACTATGAACAATACCATATAGCCACTATGAACAATACCATATAGCCAGTATGAACAATACCATATAGCCACTATGATCAATACCATATAGCCAGTATGAAAAAAACCATATAGTCAGTATGAACAATACCATATAGCCAGTATGAACAATACCATATAGCCACTATGAACAATACCATATAGCCAGTATGAACAATACAATATAGCCAGTATGAACAATACCATATAGCCAGTATGAACAATACCATATAGCCACTATGAACAATAACATATAGCCAGTATGAACAATACCATATAGTCAGTATGAACAATACCATATAGCCACTATGAACAATAACATATAGCCAGTATGAACAAAACCATATAGCCACTATGAACAATACCATTTTACCATATAGCCAGCATGAACAATAACATATCGCCACTATGAACAATACCATATAGCCAGTATGAACAAAATCATATAGTCAGTATGAACAAAACCATATAGTCAGTATGAACAATACCATATAGCCACTATGAACAATACCATACAGTGAGTATGAACAATACCATATAGCCAGTATGAACAATACCATATAGCCAGTATGAACAATACCATATAGCCAGTATGAACAATACCATATAGCCAGTATGAACAATACCATATAGCCAGTATGAACAATACCATATAGCCAGTATGAACAATACCATATAGCCAGTATGAACAATAACATATAGCCAGTATGAACAATACCATATAGCCAGTATGAACAATACCATATAGCCAGTATGAACAATACCATATAGCCAGTATGAACAATACCATATAGTCAGTATGAACAATACCATACAGTGAGTATGAACAACACCATATAGCCAGTATTAACAATACCATACAGTGAGTATGAACAATACCATATAGCCAGTATGAACAATACCATATAGTCAGTATGAACAATACCATATAGCCAGTATGATCAATACCATACAGTGAGTATGAACAATACCATATAGCCAGTATGAACAAAACCATATAGCCAGTATGAACAATACCATATAGCCAGTATGAACAATACCATATAGCCAGTATGAACAATACCATATAGTCAGTATGAACAATACCATACAGTGAGTATGAACAATACCATATAGCCAGTATGAACAATACCATACAGTGAGTATGAACAATACCATATAGCCAGTATGAACAATACCATATAGTCAGTATGAACAATACCATATAGCCAGTATGATCAATACCATACAGTGAGTATGAACAATACCATATAGCCAGTATGAACAAAACCATATAGCCAGTATGAACAATACCATATAGCCAGTATGAACAATACCATATAGCCAGTATGAACAATACCATATAGTCAGTATGAACAATACCATATAGCCAGTATGAACAATACCATACAGTGAGTATGAACAATACTATATAGCCAGTATGAACAAAACCATATAGTCAGTATGAACAATACCATACAGTGAGTATGAACAATACCATATGGCCAGTATGAACAATACCATATAGCCAGTATGTACAATACCATATAGTCAGTATGAACAATACCATATAGTCAGTATGAACAATACCATATAGCCAGTATGAACAATACCATATAGCCAGTATGAACAATACCATATAGCCAGTATGAACAATACCATATAGCCAGTATGAACAATACCATATAGTCAGTATGAACAATACCATACAGTGAGTATGAACAATGCCATATAGCCAGTATGAACAATACCATATAGCCAGTATGAACAATACCATATAGCCAGTATGAACAATACCATATAGCCAGTATGAACAATACCATATAGCCAGTATGAACAATACCATATAGTCAGTATGAACAATACCATACAGTGAGTATGAACAATACCATATAGCCAGTATGAACAATACCATATAGCCAGTATGAACAATACCATATAGCCAGTATGAACAAAACCATATCGCCAGTATGAACAATACCATACAGTGAGTATGAACAATACCATATAGCCAGTATGAACAAAACCATATAGCCAGTATGAACAATACCATACAGTGAGTATGAACAATACCATATCGCCGGTATGAACAAAACCATATAGTCAGTATGAACAATACCATACAGTGAGTATGAACAATACCATATAGCCAGTATGAACAATACCATACAGTGAGTATGAACAATACCATATAGCCAGTATGAACAACACCATATAGCCAGTATGAACAATACTATATAGTTCGTATGGACAATACCATATAGTTAGTATGAACAATACCATATAGCCAGTATGAACAATACCATATAGTTAGTATGAACAATACCATATAGCCAGTATGAACAATACCATATAGTTAGTATGAACAATACCATATAGCCAGTATGAACAATGCCATATAGTTGGTATGAACAACACCATACAGTGAGTATGAACAATGCCACATAACCAGTATGAACAATGCCTTATAGTTAGTATGAACAATACCATATAGTTTGTATGAACAATACCATATAGCCAGGATGAACAATACCATATAGCCAGTATGAACAATACCACATAGCCAATATGAACAATATCATATAGTCAGTATGAACAATACCATACAGTGAGTATGAACAATACCATATAGCCAGTATGAACAATACCATATAGCCAGTATGAACAATATCATATAGTCAGTATGAACAATACCATATAGCCATTATGAACAATATCATATAGTCAGTATTAACAATACCATATAGCCACTATGAACAATACCATATAGCCACTATGAACAATACCATATAGCCACTATGAACAATACCATATAGCCAGTATGAACAATACCATATAGCCAGTATGAACAATACCACATAGCCAGTATGAACAATACCATA
Organism: Myxine glutinosa; assembly: GCF_964187855.1. Lineage (NCBI taxonomy): Eukaryota > Metazoa > Chordata > Myxini > Myxiniformes > Myxinidae > Myxine > Myxine glutinosa. Next base: position 255,158,317 of record NC_136261.1, on the reverse strand, counting down.
TATCCACTATGAACAATACCATATAGCCAGTATGAACAATACCATATAGCCAGTATGAACAATACCATATAGCCAGTATGAACAATGCCATATAGTTAGTATGAACAATACCATATAGCCAGTATGAACAATACCATATAGTCAGGATGAACAAGAGCATATAGTCAGTATGAACAATACCATATAGCCAGTATGAACAATACCATATAGCCAGTATGAACAATACCATACAGTGACTATGAACAATACCATATAGCCAGTATGAACAATACCATATAGTCAGTATGAACAATACCATACAGTGACTATTAACAATACCATATAGCCACTATGAACAATACCATATAGCCAGTATGAACAATACCATATAGTCAGTATGAACAATACCATACAGTGAGTATGAACAATACCATATAGCCAGTCTGAACAATACCATATAGCCAGTATGAACAATACCATATAGCCTGTATGAACAATACCATACAGTGAGTATGAACAATACCATATAGCCACTATGAACAATACCATATAGCCAGTATGAACAATACCATATAGCCAGTATGAACAATACCATACAGTCCGTATGAACAATACCATACAGTGAGTATGAACAATACCATATAGCCACTATGAACAATACCATATAGCCAGTATGAACAATACCATATAGCCAGTATGAACAATACCATACAGTGAGTATGAACAATACCATATAGCCACTATGAACAATACCATATAGCCAGTATGAACAATACCATATAGCCAGTATGAACAATACCATACAGTCAGTATGAACAATACCATATAGTCAGTATGAACAATACCATACAGTGACTATTAACAATACCATATAGCCACTATGAACAATACCATATAGCCAGTATGAACAAGACCATATAGTCAGTATGAACAATACCATATAGCCAGTATGAACAATACCATATAGTCAGTATGAACAATACCATATAGCCAGTATGAACAATACCATATAGCCACTATGAACAATACCATACAGTGAGTATGAACAATACCATATAGCCAGTATGAACAATACCATATAGCCAGTGTGAACAATACCATACAGTGAGTATGAACAATACCATATAGCCAGTATGAACAATAACATATAGCCTGTATGAACAATACCATATAGCCAGTATGAACAATACCATATAGTCAGTATGAACAATACCATATAGCCAGTATGAACAATACCATATAGTCAGTATGAACAATACCATATAGTCAGTATGAACAATACCATATAGTCAGTATGAACAATACCATATAGTCAGTATGAACAATACCATATAGCCAGTATGAACAATACCATATAGTCAGTATGAACAATACCATATAGCCAGTATGAACAATACCATATAGTCAGTATGAACAATACCATATAGTCAGTATGAACAATACCATATAGCCAGTATGAACAATACCATATAGCCAGTATGAACAATACCATATAGCCTGTATGAACAATACCATATAGCCAGTATGAACAATACCATACAGTGAGTATGAACAATACCATATAGCCAGTATGAACAAAACCATATCGCCAGTATGAACAATACCATACAGTGAGTATGAACAATACCATATAGCCAGTATGAACAAAACCATATAGTCAGTATGAACAATACCATACAGTGAGTATGAACAATACCATATAGCCAGTATGAACAATACCATACAGTGAGTATGAACAATACCATATAGCCAGTATGAACAATACTATATAGTTCGTATGGACAATACCATATAGTTAGTATGAACAATACCATATAGCCAGTATGAACAATACCATAGAGTTAGTATGAACAATACCATATAGCCAGTATGAACAATACCATATAGCCAGTATGAACAATACCATATAGCCAGTATGAACAATACCATATAGCCAGTATGAACAATGCCATATAGTTAGAATGAACAACACCATACAGTGAGTATGAACAATGCCACATAACCAGTATGAACAATGCCTTATAGTTAGTATGAACAATACCATATAGTTAGTATGAACAATACCATATAGCCAGGATGAACAATACCATATAGCCAATATGAACAATACTACATAGCCAATATGAACAATGCCATATAGTTAGTATGAACAATACCATGTAGTCAGTATGAACAATACCATACAGTGAGTATGAACAATACAATATAGCCAGTATGAACAATACCATATAGCCACTATGAACAATACCATATAGCCAGTATGAACAATATCATATAGTCAGTATGAACAATACCATATAGCCATTATGAACAATATCATATAGTCAGTATGAACAATACCATATAGCCAGTATGAACAATACCATGTAGCCACTATGAACAATACCATATAGCCACTATGAACAATACCATATAGCCAGTATGAACAATACCATATAGCCAGTATGAACAATACCATATAGCCACTATGAACAATACCATATAGCCAGTATGAACAATACCATATAGCCAGTATGAACAATACCATATAGTCAGTATGAACAATACCATATAGCCACTATGAACAATACCATATAGCCAGTATGAACAATACCATATAGCCAGTATGAACAATGCCATATAGTTAGTATGAACAATACCATATAGCCAGTATGAACAATACCATATAGTCAGGATGAACAATAGCATAGAGTCAGTATGAACAATACCTTATAGCCAGTATGAACAATACCATACAGTGACTATGAACAATACCATATAGCCAGTATGAACAATACCATGCAGTGACTATGAACAATACCATATAGCCACTATGAACAATATCATATAGTCAGTATGAACAATACCATATAGCCAGTATGAACAATACCATATAGCCACTATGAACAATACCATATAGCCACTATGAACAATACCATATAGCCAGTATGAACAATACCATATAGCCAGTATGAACAATACCACATAGCCAGTATGAACAATACCATATAGCCAGTATGAACAATACCATATAGCCACTATGAACAATACCATATAGCCACTATGAACAATACCATATAGCCAGTATGAACAATACCATATAGCCAGTATGAACAATACCATATAGCCAGTATGAACAATACCATATAGCCAGTATGAACAATACCACATAGCCACTATGAACAATACCATATAGCCAGTATGAACAATACCATATAGCCACTATGAACAATACCATATAGCCAGTATGAACAATACCATATAGCCAGTATGAACAATACCATATAGCCACTATGAACAATACCATATAGCCAGTATGAACAATACCATATAGCCATTATGAACAATACCATATAGCCAGTATCAACAATACCATATAGCCAGTATGAACAATACCATATAGCCAGTATGAACAATACCATACAGCCAGTATGAACAATACCATATAGCCACTATGAACAATACCATATAGCCAGTATGAACAATACCATATAGCCAGTATGAACAATACCATATAGCCACTATGAACAATACCATATAGCCACTATGAACAATACCATATAGCCAGTATGAACAATACCATATAGCCACTATGAACAATACCATATAGCCAGTATGAACAATACCATATAGCCACTATGAACAATACCATATAGCCAGTATGAACAATACCATATAGCCAGTATGAACAATACCATATAGCCACTATGAACAATACCATATAGCCAGTATGAACAATACCATATAGCCACTATGAACAATACCATATAGCCAGTATGAACAATACCATATAGCCACTATGAACAATACCATATAGCCACTATGAACAATACCATATAGCCAGTATGAACAATACCATATAGCCAGTATGAACAATACCATATAGCCAGTATGAACAATGCCATATAGTTAGTATGAACAATACCATATAGCCAATATGAACAATACCATATAGTCAGGATGAACAATAGCATAGAGTCAGTATGAACAATACCTTATAGCCAGTATGAACAATACCATATAGCCACTATGAACAATACCATATAGCCACTATGAACAATACCATATAGCCAGTATGAACAATACCATATAGCCACTATGAACAATACCTTATAGCCAGTATGAACAGTACCATATAGCCACTATGAACAATACCATATAGCCACTATGAACAATACCATATAGCCACTATGAACAATACCATATAGCCACTATGAACAATACCATATAGCCAGTATGAACAATACCATGCAGTGACTATGAACAATACCATATAGCCAGTATGAACAATACCATATAGCCACTATGAACAATACCATATAGCCACTATGAACAATATCATATAGTCAGTATGAACAATACCATATAGCCAGTATGAACAATACCATATAGCCACTATGAACAATACCATATAGCCACTATGAACAATACCATATAGCCAGTATGAACAATACCATATAGCCAGTATGAACAATACCACATAGCCAGTATGAACAATACCATATAGCCACTATGAACAATACCATATAGCCAGTATGAACAATACCATATAGCCAGTATGAACAATACCATATAGCCAGTATGAACAATGCCATATAGTTAGTATGAACAATACCATATAGCCAGTATGAACAATACCACATAGCCAGTATGAACAATACCATATAGCCACTATGAACAATACCATATAGCCAGTATGAACAAAACATATAGCCAGTATGAACAATACCATATAGCCAGTATGAACAATGCCATATAGTTAGTATGAACAATACCATATAGCCAGTATGATCAATACCATATAGTCAGGATGAACAAGAGCATATAGTCAGTATGAACAATACCATATAGCCAGTATGAACAATACCATATAGCCAGTATGAACAATATCATATAGTCAGTATGAACAATACCATATAGCCAGTATGAACAATACCATATAGCCAGTATGAACAATATCATATAGTCAGTATGAACAATACCATATAGCCAGTATGAACAATACGATATAGCCAGTATGAACAATACCATACAGTGAGTATGAACAATACCATATAGCCAGTCTGAACAATACCATATAGCCAGTATGAACAATACCATATAGCCTGTATGAACAATACCATATAGCCACTATGAACAATACCATATAGCCAGTATGAACAATACCATATAGCCAGTATGAACAATACCATACAGTCAGTATGAACAATACCATATAGTCAGTATGAACAATACCATACAGTGACTATTAACAATACCATATAGCCACTATGAACAATACCATATAGCCAGTATGAACAATACCATATAGCCAGTATGAACAATACCATATAGCCACTATGAACAATACCATACAGTGAGTATGAACAATACCATATAGCCAGTATGAACAATACCATATAGCCAGTGTGAACAATACCATACAGTGAGTATGAACAATACCATATAGCCAGTATGAACAATAACATATAGCCTGTATGAACAATACCATATAGCCACTATGAACAATACCATATAGCCAGTATGAACATTACCATATAGCCAGTATGAACAATACCATACAGTGACTATGAACAATACCATATAGTCAGTATGAACGATACCATACAGTGAGTATGAACAATACCATATAGCCAGTATGAACAATACCATATAGCCAGTATGAACAATGCCATATAGCCAGTATGAACATCACCATATAGTTAGTATGAACAATACCATACAGTGAGTATGAACAATACCATATAGTCAGTATGAACAATACCATATAGCCACTATGAACAATACCATATAGCCTGTATGAACAATACCATATAGCCTGTATGAACAATACCATATAGCCTGTATGAACAATACCATATAGCCACTATGAACAATACCATATAGCCAGTATGAACAATACCATATAGCCTGTATGAACAATACCATATAGTCAGTATGAACAATACCATACAGTGAGTATGAACAACACCATATAGTCAGTATGAACAATACCATATAGTCAGTAAGAACAATACTATATAGCCAGTATGAACAATACCATATAGTCAGTATGAACAATACCATATAGCCAGCATGAACAATACCATATAGTTAGTATGAACAATACCATATAGCCAGTATGAACAATACCATATAGTTAGTATGAACAATACCATATAGCCAATATGAACAATACCATATAGTTAGTATGAACAATACCATATAGCCAGTATGAACAATACCATGTAGTCAGTATGAACAATACCATATAGTCAGTATGAACAATACCATATAGCCAGTAGGAACAATACTATATAGTTCGTATGGACAATACCATATAGTTAGTATGAACAATACCATATAATGAACAATACCATATGGAAAAAGAAACATTGCTCATTGTAAAGAACTCCAAATGGGGAATAAGTGTTGTTAATGATGACATAATTGGTGCCTTAATTATGACGCAATAATTTGACAGTGAAAACACTTAGTCTGATCAGTTTGAAATTTATTGAGCATCATTCACGCAATAAATATATTAGAGAATATAAATTTATGATTTCGTTGCTCATGTGGTCTGGCAGCCTTATTGGATCAAAGAAAACACGCCTTTAAAAACAAAAGAGTTGGCTTGTACCAAGTTGACTGTGCCAGGTAAGTATTGTTACGTTTGTATGGGGTAAACAATGATTACCATAGAACCAGGTAGAATGCATATGTCGTGTGCTCTGACTGTTGTGAAGAAGAAGAAACTCCATGTAATAAATAGGAAATTTGTGTGGACCGTATGTCATGGAAGATCTTGAATCTTCATCCCCATGAGAAGGGTGAGATTTGTTAATTAGTGAGGGATTATGGGTAAATTAATCCCCTGTATGTAATTGCCTCTGTAATCTTTTTCTGTGTTCCTTATGACACACGCACTATGCACCACAGCCAAGCGAAGCAATCGACACCATAATTAATAACGCTCAATAAAAACCAACCGGAAACCAGGCATCGAACACTACCGTGGATAACATTGACTTGGTGAGCACACAGGACAAAAGGTCTGTGGGCCACGCCTAGAAGAGCAGTGATTCGTCCGGGATTTGATTGGCACAAGGACTGGTAAGATGGGACTCACTGATAGGAGCAGACACAGGGATGTCATGGGATTACATCAGAGCCTCGCGCACAAAACAATTGGAGCGGCGGACATTTTGTCTCTCGGGTTCTGGATCTGGTGGTGAACAGTCTTGTGCCGACATCTTCTCGCTTCTTCTTGTTCTGGATCCCATAGCAAACGGTCACTATTGCTCTTACGCAAGGAAGATTCATCACGAACGGTTATGTTCCGACATATTGGTAGTGATCGTGAGGAGGAAGAACTGCGGACTGAGAACTGTGGTTTCCCAAGCAAGAACAACGAGTGGAACGGCGCTGCCTGCTCGCTGCACTCTCGACGAGGCCAGGAGAGAGTGGAGCATGCAGCGAGGCCTAGTTCGCACCCACGGGGTGCAGGCTGCGGTTTTCCCACCAAGGCCCCAGACAATTTTAAACGATTTCTTACGAGATTCAAGAACAGCTTAGAGCGAAGTGCCACAAATCACACATATTTATTTTCCAGTTATTTTATCCTTTGTCTGTATGCAGGTCTGTGTGGGAGTGCTCCCATTAGGAATACTAGGACGTGCCCGTACGTGGGTGCCCGTTCGGAAAAACATTCCAAACCGCGTGGCAGTAACGACCACAGAACCCCCCCCTCTATTTACATGAAATGGTTTGGTCCATTCGCAAAGCCAAAGCGAACGACCACAGAACCCCCCCCTCTATTTACATGAAATGGTTCGGTCCATTCGCAAAGCCAAAGCGAACGGCGAACGGCTAAATCGCCATAGCTCGGTAACTACTTCTCCGATTAATATGAAACCTTGAAAAGGCACATCCTCGGGTCCCCAGCAATATACCTGGCAAGTTTCAAGTATATCGGACCCGTGGTTGTCGAGAAACAGCGGTCACAGACACACAGACACACAGACATACACACAGACATACAGAGATTACTGGAATTATAGATAGATAGTTTTATCGTGCATTGTTTTGTGACCAGCATTTTCTTTAGTAAATCCGGTATTTTTGTACATTTTAATTCTGTGTCGGTTTGAGTTGATTTATTGCAGGGTCGAGGACGTCGGGTGGACTCGTGAAGGTAAGCGCTTATGGCTTCTCCCCCACTTGCTTCCCGTGCGTGTAAGGAAGGTCTGCCTTTGAATTAAACGCCTCGGAGTGTTAAGCTCGTTTGGTCATCTGTGTCACCCTGTGGTGTTCCCCCGAGGGTAGTCACATGACAATATTCTACGAATGCCATCCTTTCTATCACCTTTTGGCATGGCGCTGCGATAATCGTCGACTTTGTGACCAATTTCCATGAAGAGCGCCTTTTGGAAACTCCAAGGTTGGTGTTTCAGGATGAGGTTGTTGGGGGAGGGAGAGGGGGAGGGGCGCTCCCTTAATTAACTTTGAGGAAGTATTTAAGGAAAAACTTAAGGAATATTCATGTATGCCACAATCCTCAAATTAAGGGTGTCCTTAAGGGGACAGCAGTGTAAACATAAATTCATCCTTTAGGAGTGATGGTGCAGAAGGAGAATGTGTACTTGGAGTTAGTCGTGTTACAGAAATAACCTATGAATGCACTCCAGCACAAGAGGAGTTATTGTGGGCGAAGAGGTGGATCAGGGTCCCATCCTGTGCAGTATAGCCTTAGTAATGGAAATGGTAAAGACCATGAGGAGGTAGAGGGCAGCAGATTTGTAATCCTGGAGGGAAGAGCTCAAGGTAAAAGGTTCATAAAGACAGTTGCACATTCTAAAGAGACGACAGGGGTGAATGAATTGAAGTGACCATGAAGCTAGTGTAAGCGTTTCTGGGAGAACTTGTACGACCTGGAGGAGCAGAGGTTTGGGTATTGAGGTGAGAGGAGCTGCATTGCATCTTCTAAGTTCAAATATATTTCAGTTTATATAAATATATATAAATATACAGATATATTTCAAAGGTTTAATATTTTTCTTGAGTCAATAAACATTTCTCTTTCCAAAAAATTATTTTAACCATCAAGAAAAGTTTTCTTGATTGAGAATGTGCCAATTTTTCTTGCAATGAAACTGCTCAATGGCAGAACTGAGATATTCGACTGTGTTTGCGTCTGGGTCGGGCGTGGCTCGTCTGCCGATGGAAAGTGACTCCGCACGCAGCTCCTGCCTGTGCTCTTTTGTAACCGATCAAATGCCCGCGAAAGATTTCGCACATTTTTCGCTGCAATGCGGGCAGTAACAACGTTATATATAAAGGCGGAGCGCAGTGTTGGTGAAGAGGGGCGGAGGGGGTATACCGGGCAATCGCACGAGATTTATACACCGAACACCCATCCCGGGTGATCGTCCCGCGCCTCGAGAGAGCCTTGCGGGACGACTGCGACCACCAAGGTCATGGGTATCTCTCCGGTACCTCGAGAGGCCACGATGGTCGCTCGCTCGCTTGGGACTTAACGCGCCGCTGATCAACTCGCGGCACCATGCGTTGGCAGACGGTGCTGTCGATATTCGTCGGCGTACTGGTGTACCTGGTCGTAGGTGCTGTCGTGTTCCAGCAGCTCGAGGAGCCGTACGAGAAGCAGCAACGCATGGATCTTGCCTCGGAGAAGCTCGGGTTTCTGCTGGAGCATGGCTGCGTAGAGGAGCATAAACTCATCGCTCTCATCGAGGTGGGAGCACCTACCTGCAATCACTTTGTCCACATGCTACAATTCATCCACTTTTAAAACAACTCCATATATCCACATCCATCCCCCCTCCATATAGAAAATCTCCTCGGCCATCGGCGCCGGAGTTGACCCCAATGATAACACGACGAACCGGAGCAGCGCCTGGGACATCGGCAGCTCATTCTTTTTCGCGGGGACTATTCTCACCACCATAGGTACATCCTCTTTGAGTGACCCTCGTAAAGTGCATGTCCATGGCAACCCCCTTCATGTTGTACCATCCGAGCACATTGGCCATTCCAATATGTGGAAGTGCTTTTGCTTATCTTTGCTAAGCCAACTCGAGAGCCATGCAGAGCCAATCATTGGGAAGTGGATGAAATTTATGGATGGTAGATTGGGATTTACCATTGCAATAAATCTATTGCACCGTTCCGGTATACAGGAGTAATCTAACGTGTTTATTTTGATGTACTTTAGGCAAACCATCCATTGCATGTCATTACCCAGGAAGCCTACCTTTTTTTTGGGATGCGATGACTCATGATCATAAATATATTTAATCTGAAACTTCAGAGATTCCACCATCTCTTATCTTCCCCCATCCAAAACCTTGATCTTTTCTACCCCCGCTAATTCACCCCAGATCCACTTTTTTGAAATTCCAACTTCTTTCCTGGAAGTCCTTGCAGTGTCCATATGTTTTATACCTCTCCCACCTCCCCCCAAGCCCTCTCCCTCCCACAGATCTCCCGATGTCCCTGCTCTCATGTTGTACTTGTGTGCTTCCCCCTCTCTCCCCATCTTGTCTACCGATCCCCTTATTATATGTTTTATGTGTCCGTTGTATTTTTTGTGATTGATGTTAGCTCTTACACGAGCCTCGATCTTGTATTTAAAAAAAAGAAATAACAATTCTCAGATATGACTTCCATGATTCTTTGTAAAATATGTTTAAGACGATGCTTGATGCCCACTCACTCCGTTTTGACTGCATATGACATCATAATACACTGACGTCATCGCACACAAAATGTATAACATTTGAAACGTTGTTTCTCATTTGCAGAGGAAGAATTTGTCACACAAAGGTGGTCTCAGCACTGCTTGAGCCATGCAGTCTTTTGATGAAGTTTCCAGGCTGCCAAGTCAAAAACGTGCTTTGGGTTAACGTTAACCTACGTTTACATACATTTTGTTGTTGCACTTTCCTGCCAGGTTACGGAAACGTTTCCCCGAGTACCGAAGGTGGCCGCATATTTTGCATTGTGTTCGCATTAATTGGGATCCCACTATTTGGATTTCTACTTGCGGGCGTGGGCGACCAGCTGGGGTCAATCTTCGGCAGGGGCATTGGCCGAGTGGAGTCCTTGTTTCTGGTAAGACCCCATGCACTCTCCTTTACGCACAGCTTACTGCTGGGAGGCGGGGGGGGGGGGGGGGAGGGGAAGGGAGGTTGCCCCCCAAAATAGCTTCTTTTTGTTTGTTTAAAGTCTTATATGATTACATTAGTATGATTCTTAATGCTACCTTGTCTCCGAGCAACCTTTGAAATTGGTTTAAAACACCTTTAGTCGGTGTAGTATACGGCTTCATTCTAACAGGTGAGCACCCACGGGTATTTCCACTATCTTTCGATGTACTGTCATACAGAGTAACAAACTGAGAGGACTCAACTCGAATAACGTACCTAATGTATTTACATTTCATGTATGGGATCTATAATTAACTCAATGTCCTTAACATTTGAATTGAATCTATATGTCGGAATCTTCTTTGATGTTTTTTTTGAGCCTTTTCCTTTTGATGCTGTGAACTCAGGTTCAAATCCCACATACTGTTGCTCATTATTTTATCCATGTCTACCAATCCATCTATCTCTCCCACCTTATACCAATCAAACAAAACTAATGCGGATTTCATGAATCATATAACTACAACCACCAAGATGAAGGGGCAGAAAGCGAAGCAAAGCACAGTCCTCCTAGAACTAACTGGGAGGTAGAGGAGTGCACGAGGGGTTAAATTATTCCCCTTGATGGAATTTGCTTTCTGTATATTATTTGGAAAACGCCACAGGGGATGTAGAGAATTGCTACTCCCTCAGCGGGCAAAGGCCCCATTAACTTGAGGCCAGGATGCAGCAATGACTTATTTATGCAAGCAGGGAAGGGGTTTAAAGCATTTATCAAACACAGGACACTCGGCAGCGTTGCAAAAAAACGAGATGGTATTCATAGAATAATTAATCCACGCAGTCAACTTGGTGCGAGCCAACTCTTCTGTTTCTGAAGGTTTTGTTTTCTTTGATCCAATATGGTTGCCAGACAACGTGATTGATGACGTCATAAATTTATATTCTCTAATTTATTTGTTGTGCAGATCAAGCTCAATCAATTTGAAACTGATCAGACTGAGCGCTGTCCCTGTCGAATTATGATGTCATAATTAAGGCACCAATGACGTCATCATTAACAACACTTATGCGCCATGTAGAGTTCTTTACAATGAGCCACGTTTCAATTTTTCTATGGAGCAGTTTCGGAGATATAGAGGTGCAACGTTTTTCGGTTTTCCAAGATGGCGCCTGTACCACATGACCTATGATAATTATCATTATAAAATTCTACAGAAGGAGTCGCTCCTATGGTGAAAATTCCATGTCAATCGGACCAAAAGGTGCAAAGAAAATGAATTTTAAAAATGCAGACACACAGGTACGCCACACGCGAGTGCAGGTAATAAGTGCTTTTTTCGCTTCGCGAGCGCAGGTAATAAGCGCTTTTTTCGCTTTTCCCTTTGCGAGCCCAGGTAATAAGTGCTTTTTCGCTTTTCCCTTCGCGAGCGGCGCAGATAATAAGCATACTCAAGTTAGGGTGTTCCATTACTTTTAATGGTAATAGTTGTGCATGGTGTGCAGGTAGAGGCAAAAGGGGAAGGGGCAGGAGGATAAACTGAGAAATTGAAAAGCGTGGGAGAAGGATTGATGAGAGAAGTGAAGGTAGTAGAGTGTGGAAGAAAGGGAGAAAATGGGAAAGACAATTGGGAGTCCATTGGAATAAGGTGAGAAGTGGGAAGTGGGATTCCATTTGAAGAGGGAGTCATATATTCTGCTGCTTTTGTCCACGTAACCCAATGGAAGTCACCAATATTGTCTTGGTGGCCATGTTATCAGCACAATGAAGTTTCCTCCTCTTAGGGCAGCTTTCCTCTTCCATTCCTCCTTTGCTCCTCATTCGTTTTCTCCTCTTTGGACAGCTTGCTTTAGAATAATTGAAAGTTGCTTGGAATCAAACCCGCAAACCGATATCTCACAAAAAGCACTTACTTTGTCCACCCAAAAGGGGTCTTTTCATTAAAACTATGTCTACACTTAAAACACGAGTTAATCAGCATGGAGTGACTGGCAATGGATTCGTAAAGTATGTTTGATAATTCTAATTGATTTCTCCATGATTTAATCGCTGAAAGGTTTGAACTTTGTTGTTTGACTGATATTGTGAGCCAAGTGCACACGTGTGTGTGTATGGCTGTTATATAAACTACAACATGTAAATTGTAAGGCCAGGACTTACCTATTACGTCATCGTGCTTAATTGCTTCCTGGAGATTCTTCAGAAATAATACAGTTTTACAGTTGTTCGATGAATTAGGTAAATAGAAAACATAGACATCGTACAGATCCATTTTGTGTGTGTGTGTGTGTGTGTGTGTGTGTGTGTGTGTGTGTGTGTGTGTGTGTGTGTGTGTGTGTGTGTGTGTGTGTCCCATCTGCCACCACTGGTTATCATCTCCACACGTGGTCTCCAAGACTGAAAGGGAGCCTTTGCTGGTCTCGAAGCATCCATCTCCACTCCAACAATGGAACCACGACTAATGGCCATCTCCTCATTCATGCTTCGTTTTCCCCTCCGTCGCATTAGTGACGTTGTCACTCCATGCAGGGTGACCTCCAGTCATCGGCCTCACTGAAGCTGTTATATTCAGTGCGGTGTTGGATCCCACCGAAGTTAGGCCAGGCCATGTCGCAAAGGTATGTCAAACCAGTCTTCATGCTGAGTGTGTGTGGGTGTCCGTCCAAGAAGTACTTGGTCCACCCCGACCCCATGCTTCATATATTTCTATATTATAATAGCCGTAGATGATTCTGTCTGTCTGTCTGTCTGTTGGGTGTCTGTTGGGCGTCTGTCCGGGGTGTGGCTTACTCGGTTTGCAGAGTAGCTCCACCCATAGCTCCACCCATTCTGGGAGTGGCTTCATATAATTATAAACAAATATCCACCATTTTATTAACTCGCATAGCTTTGAGGCCTGTTTTGTAGGCCCGTGGTGTCTTGCTCTCTCTCCCAGTTTTATTTCAAATCAAATTCGATATATCATTTCATTTTTCACAGTCGCTAACATAGTTTTAGACTTGGTTGAAAAAAAACGGGAAGAAAATCCAATGAAAGTTGCCCTTTATAGAACGAAATGAATTCTCAAACGCCTGTAACTTCAAGGCCATTGAGTCTCTCTCACGCCTTTATCTCCAATCTAACTCACCATATGATTTCATTTTTATCGATGGTTTTGGACTCGGTGTCAGCAATAATTGAGAACATTCCACACACGCGGGAAAATGCAGATATATTTTTAAAAATCGCGTCATGGTGTATCATACACCGCCCAACATGACACCGACGGCAACGTGTCGACATATATTAAAAATTCGCTTTTGCTTTTCCATTAAGATATATTACTTTTTCGTTTGATGACAGTCGTCACAAAAACGTCAACAATGATGCCGACATATATTTCTTCGTTTTTTATTTCATTCAACATTATTAGCCGGAAGTAAAATATGTTTCAGGAAATTACCGAGAGATATTTCTTCGTTTTTTAAAATTAGTTATGTGCGCATACACTTAAAATAGGTTTATTTGAAATCTTTAATTTTCCACAATATAATTTACTTGCCATTTATCATTTGATGATTACGAGACAAATTCCTCTTGAGGATCGTGACAATTCATGCGCTGCGTGGAAACTTCTATTTCCAAAATGAATGAGACGATCGATGAAGAACGCAGACTTGAACAGGATGCAGCAAGAAAACGAATGAGACGGGCGAACGAGTCCATCGACGAACGTCAATGCAAACTTGCGGGGTCACCCGTGGGAATCCCACGGGCATGGATGTGTGTGACATTTCGACATATTGAGTTAGATGCTGCACATTCATTTTTACAAAATGGTTACTGGCAAGTCATCAGATCCAGAAATGGTGTAATGAACACAATTTATTTACGCGCAAGCACGGAAGCAAGACGGGCCGATTTCCGATTCCGACGGGCCGACGGGCGAGACGGGCCGATTTGGAGCAAGAAAAAGAACGAGACGGGAGAAAAACGAGAGAAACGAGACGGGGAAAGCCGATTGGAGAGGCGAGTGAGGAGCGATTGGAGAGGCGAGTGAGGAGCGATTGGAGAGGCAAGTGAGGAGCGATTGGAGAGGCGAGTGAGGAGTGATTGGAGGGGAGTGTGAGGCTCGATTGGAGAGGAGTGTGAGGCGCGATTGGAGAGGAGTGTGAGGCGCGATTGGAGAGGAGTGTGAGGCGCGATTGGAGAGGTGTGTGAGGCGTGATTGGAGAGGTGTGTGAGGCGCGATTGGAGAGGAGTGTGAGGCGCGATTGGAGAGGAGTGTGAGGCGCGATTGGAGAGGAGTGTGAGGCGCGATTGGAGAGGAGTGTGAGGAGCGATTGGAGAGGAGTGTGAGGGATTGGAGAGGAGAGGAGTGTGAGGGATTGGAGAGGTGAGGGATTGGAAAGGAGAGGAATGTGAGGGATTGGAGAGGAGAGGAGTGCTAGGTGGAGAGAGGAGAGTGTCAGGTGGAGACAGGAGAGTGTCAGTTGGAGAGGAGTGAGGGGTCACATATTATGTGAAATAAATAAATTGTGTTCATCACACCATTTCTGGATCTGATGACTTGCCAGTAACCATTTTGTAAAAATGAATGTGCAGCATCTAACTCAATATGTCGAAATGTCACACACATCCATGCCCGTGGGATTCCCACGGGTGACCCCGCTAGTATAGTTATATATGAGGAATGTTGAGCTCTGCCATGTCCCGCCCCCAGTAGCCTAGCAAGTAACTGGCAAAAGGAAACCATCAGGAGGAGGGTCGGATCGTTCAACCATGGGGAGAGGATGCCTGTTGACCAAGTTAAGGCTGCAGAAGGCCAATGGATGACCCACTCTGGCTGGTTGTGCAGCAATAGGAGCTGTTGTAGTCAATCCCAATCAATCACACCATCGTAGAGAGACAGAGTGGTGCATCTCCGATATCTCCCCTGCAATTTTAGATTATTTTATATTTGTACATTAATTGACAAACATTGTAGCTAACACTGGGTAAGAGCTTTTGTCTTTTCTATGGTTTTTCTTTTTTGTGTTGATTCGGAAAACTTGTGTTTTTGTCATGCATAACCTTGAATTTAAATTCATATTCGTGATGTAAAACTAATAATAAAAACTAATGATAACCAAACTGTTACTAATAATACAATTAATACTACTAATAAAATTGCACTAATTATAAACATAATTGTAGCCAAACTAAGAATAAAATTGGACTTATATCTGAAATTATATTCAAGATGCTTGGGTTCCTTAAAGGGTTAAACAGAGGTCCTATCTGCAGGCGTTAGTTAGATATTAAAGACCCCAAGAGTAGGTGTGTCCTTCGGGAAGAGTATATGTATTTAGTCAAAAATAATGCACGTACATTGTCGAAGGAAAATGTGATCTCGTTTTTTTTATTTTCAATACAAGTTCTAGGCTCATGGTAGAGTGAGGTGACAGAGGGTAAAAACACAACGACATCAGGCCACAAGTGAATGCATCAAGCAAGGGAGTGAACAACCAAGAAACAAGGAGAGAGAGAGCGGAGGGGAGGATGCACAGTCACTTCAAACAGTCAAACGTAAATTAGGTTAGGTAGATAATTGGGTTTTGGATTAGGTTAGGTAGATAATTGGGTTTTGGATTAGGTTAGGTAGGAAATTGGGTTTTGGGTTAGGTTAGGAAGGGCATTGGGTTTTGGATTAGGTTAAGTAGGGAATTGGGTTTTGGGTTAGGTTAGGTCGAGAATTGGTATTTGGGTTAGGTTAGGTTAGGTAGGGAATTGGGTTTTGGGTTAGGTTAGGTAGAGAATTGGGTTTTGGGTTAAGTTCGGTAGGGAATTGGGTTTTGGGTTAGGTTAGGTCGAGAATTGGGTTTTAGGTTAGGTTAGGTTTGGTAGCGAATTGGGTTTTGGGGTTTTGGGTTAGGTTAGGTAGAGAATTGGGTTTTTGGTTAGGTTAGGTTAGGCTAGGTAGGGAATTGGGGTTTTGGGTTAGGTTAGGTAGGGAATTGGGTTAGGTGAGGTAGGGAATTGGGTGTTGGGTTAGGTTCGGTAGGGAATTGGGTTTTGAGTTAGGTTGGGTAGAGAATTGGGTTTTGGGTTAGGTTAGGTCGAGAATTGGGTTTTAGGTTAGGGTAGGTAGGGAATTGGGTTTTGGGGTTTTGGGTTAGGTTAGGTAGAGAATTGGGTTTTAGTTTAGGTTAGGTTAGGTTAGGTAGGGGAATTGGTTTTGGGTTAGGTTGGGTGGAGAATTGGGTTTTGGGTTACGTTAGGTAGGGCTTATAATCGGTAGGGATGGGGGATGACATGAGATTGTGGTTTAGTGCTTGCACGAAGCCCTGAAGGAAGGAGTGTGATTGAACAGTCTCCCCAAGGCAGTTTACCTATCCTGGCAGTTTGAATTGATGGCAACTATAAACCCAAATCGAATCTCATAGGAATGGGAGACAGTGAGGTAAGTATCCCCCTGAGGAGACATGTCTGCGATGTCGGAAAGGACAATGGAAATCCCTGCCCGTCTAAGCAAGTCTTCAATAATGCTGTCGTTACCTCAAACCTCAGGCAGCCACTGGGAAGAGAGCATTGGACCATTGTGGAACAATGGTGGATAAAGAACTAAGATTTGGCCACAGAGAGAGGTTTAACAAGAGCACTCGCTCATTCACAAGCTCTCACTTTATCTGTGTACAACCAGCAGCATCCTCCCTCTCACCTTCCACTCACTCCAAGAAAACAGGGAGTGGCTGGAAGGTTGAAAAAAAAAACTTTATGTTGACTTATATACACAACTTTATCACCACTGAATATTCATTTAGACACCAACTATCGGTATTGTTACGTGCTCCTCCCAAAACCCCGGTCATGGTGTACTTCCGAGCCCCGAAAGGAGTCACGGCAGAAAGATGTGCTATAATGTGTGTCAATGACCAATGGTGAAAGCACACCAACCAATTGTTACCAAAAACAAGTATTGTATTAAGGTCACACAAGTATAACAGCACAAGTACAATATGTTTCAATTGCACCACAAAAGATACCATATAATTCCTATGATGTCACCATCAGTTTCTTATTCAAGAACTCACTGTGCTCCAAGTGAGCGAAAAGAACATTCCCAAAGTCACTCTCCTGGCACCAAGCCAAAGTCGATCCACGCTCCGGTGATCGCAAGAAAAATGTCGAGTCGAGACCAGAATCCAAGTCGGCTGACAGTCAACGCTGCCAAAGAGGCGCAAAGGTGCACCCAAAAGGCGACTGGGAAATCACACCTTCGGGTATGAACGTTCAGCAGCTCCCAAACGGAGAACCACAAATTCCCAATCAAAATCCACGTTACACTCGCAAACCAGGCTAACGGCTGGGTGCGGTAAAATGGCTGGAGCGAGGTGAAAAGGCTGGAGCGATGCAAAATGGCGGGAGCGAGGCGAAATGGCGGGCGGGCCCGTACTGGAGGCGAACCTGCTCTCCAACGATTCTCTTCGGAATCAACCTCTAAATCTTGTGTCCCAAACCCATCCCTCTCTGTACCCACCATACCCAGCCGTATCCAGCTGCTCCTGGACTCCGTGTCCTTTCCTCCTGACAAGGTGGAAAAGTTTCTGTCAACCCTCGACTCTGATTCTGCAACTGTACCTGACGGCATCAGCCCACGGGTCCTAAAATCATGTTCTTCCGCTCTTTCATTCCCTCTCTCTGTTCTCTTCACCCTTTCTTTTGCTCAAGGTCAACTGCCATCTGCTTGGAAATCAGCCAACATCACCGCTTTGCACAAAAAAGGTGCAAAAACAGATCCAAGCAACTACAGACCAATCAGCAGCCTTCTCCCAATTATCAGCAAAGTCATGGAATCCATCATTGCTTCGGATATGAAATCTTTCCTCTTCTCCAATGGCTTGATCTCTGATCATCAATTTGGTTTCAGCCCAGGTCACTCTACTCTGGACATGCTGCTTCTGCTGTCTCAACAATGGATGGAGGTCCTCAATGCCAAACAGGAAATTAGAGCTGTCTCCCTCGACATATCACGTGCCTTCGATACGGTCTGGCACCCTGCTCTGCTCACCAAACTCTCCTCCTTTGGTATCCATGGAAATCTCCACGCATGGCTGGCGGACTTCCTCTCTAGTCGTCGTCAACGTGTGGCCCTGAATGGGTTTCTCTCATCTCCTCTTCCTGTTCAGGCTGGAGTTCCCCAAGGCAGTGTTCTGGGCCCTGTGCTTTTTCTGGTCTTCATCAATGATCTCTCTGACTCTCTTGAAAATCCTCTCTATCTCTTTGCTGATGACTCCACTCTCTGCCGCTCCATTCCTCATCCCTCAGATCGGCAGTCTGCAGCCTCCTCACTCTCTGCAGACCTGGACAAAATCACAGACTGGGCAAACAAGTGGAACATGTCTTTCAATCCTGACAAATCTCACACTCTTACGATGTCTCTCCGAAAAGACCGACTGGACAACCCTCCCATCTACTTTCTGAATAATCCTCTCCAAGAAGTTCTGTCACTCAAGCTTTTGGGTCTCACTATCTGCCATGATCTTTCCTGGGAAAACCACATTTCCAAGCTGGCCTCCAAAGCCAGTCGCCGACTGGGCATCCTCCATCGTGCGAAGTCCTTCCTTGGCACACCTGAGCTCCTCACCACATACAAGGCTTTCATCCGCAGCTCAATGGAGTACTGCTCTCCCCTCTGGGCTGGTGCTCCTGCCTCACACCTAGCTCGTCTTCACGCTGTTGAAACCAAAGCGTTCAGAATCATTGGAATCTCCCGCGATGACGCTATCTCCGAGGGCCTTTCACTTAATCACCGCAGGCAGGTTGGTGGTCTCTCCGTCTTCTACCGACTCCTCTCCGGCCTTGCTCCCCCAGCTCTCTCTGGGCTCTGTCCCCCAAATATTCCTGCAGGTCGCACAAGCTCTGCCTGCAACCCTCTTATGGTTAAACTGCCAAAATCAAGACCCTCTGCTCACCTTCACTCCTTCATTCCTCTTTTCTCCTGCCTCTGGAACAAACTCCCTCACTCTCTTCAATCCCACTCCTCCCTCCAGGTCTTTAAAACGGCTGTTCACCACCATCTCTTATCTTCCCCAATCCAAAACCTTGATCTTTTCTACCCCCGCTAATTTCACCCCAAATCCACTTTTTTGAGGTGACTTTTGACTTCTTTCCTGGAAGTCCTTGGTGTCCTTGTGTTTTATACCTATCCTGCCTCCCCCAGGCCCTCTCCCTCCAAAAACATCTCCCGATGTCCCTGCTCTCAAATGTTGTGTTTGTGTGCTTCCTCCCCTTCTCTCCCCATCTTGTCGACCGCTCCCATTTTTATATACTTTGTTTGCTTGTTTGTTTGATTTGTTTGTTTGATAAATGTTAGCTCTTTCACGAGCCTCGACTCTGTATACAAAAAAAACAAAAAAAAAACAAACAAACCGCAAAACCCGACACGCAGGTTTATCTGTCACAGCGATAACCACTCTGTCACAGGAATCCCTTTCCCAGGAAACCAAAAGTTCGCTCGTGACCCCCATTCGCCAGTGTCTCCTCAAGACCTCAAAGCAGCTCGGCTTTTCTTCCCGACCTCACTTGCTCCGCCTTTTTTTCTTCCTCCTCTGCTTCTTCCGGTTTCTCCCGATCCGGTTTCCGGTTTCTTTTAAAACACTAATTTTTTACCTTTTGAAAACAGTTATCTCCATTTCACTTAAACGATAACAATAATAGTACATAGAACCAAAAATGCTTACAGTGGATGAAAACCACAACGACGGAAGTGACAAATCCGTAACAGTATGTATCTACCCAAATAAGCACGACTTTCTGTTAGGGTTAGGGTTTCTTTCTCCCCAATATACTGTATAGTCATGGTTGACTCAGCCTGTCATCCTTCCGAGGTCGGCAAATTGAGTAACAGCTCACTGGTAATTTCCTGTGTGTCGCAAGAGGCGACTGACAGGGTTGGCAGCAGGAAGAGCATCCGGCCATAAAACATTGCTTCAAAAAGGGGACCAAGGTGCCCGAAAAAGGCCAACCCCTGCTCTGCAGGGAAAAACGGCCTCTAAAGGTGGTTCTATACTGTATAGTCAGATTTATTAACCTGTCCCATGTGCAGCTGAGATGGGGTTTTGCAATAACTTCTGCGCGCCTGTCTGGGCCAGAACTTTTTTTTTTACTATTAGACCTTTGTCATCAAATTTTCAGCAAAGTTTTATTATGAGAATATGGAGAAGCCAAATTAATAATTTTGTCAAAAAGTCAAAATGTCAAAGGTCAGCGTTACCTAAAATCATCAATTTTCATCCCATTGACCTGAAATTTGAATTTACCATTTGAGCTTTGTCATCAAAATGTAAACAAAGCTTTATTATGAGAATATGAAGAAGTCAAACTAATAATTTCGTCAGAAGGTCAAAGTTCAGCATCATCCAAAATGTCAATTTTCATCCAATTGACCTGAAATTTTAAGAAATTGCCTATTAGGTCACTGAATTGGTTTACCAATATCAAAAGCGAGAAGCCAATATTTTTTTTAGATCAAAAGGTCAAAGGTCAAGGTTGCAAAAAAATCATAAATTTTTTATCAGAATGACTTGAAATTTCAGCAAGCTTTGTATATTGGGTCACTGAAGCCTATTGCTTTTGAGGTCAAAAGGTCAATGTCACCTAAAATCGTCAATTTTTTATTTTTTTTTGCTGTTTTCGTCATATTTAGCATGCGTAAGAATAATAAGTCCGAATACAAAGTGGATGCAGACGGGCTTTGAATTTTCAGATGCTTTCTACTTACAATTGTAATAATCCTGATCATCGATGCTTTATTTTATTATACTCTTCACAGAATGACGTCGGTGCTGCAAAAGTACTCTCTCTGTAAGAGTTATGCAGGGTGGTTTGACGAGACCTTCCTAGCGGGCAGGAATTTGTCATTTGCTTAGTGTGTCGACGATGCTCTACACCATCGACCAGTGCTGGCATACACGGGTCCTCTGTGTTAACGTCTTCCTGATAGAGGGCACACACATTGATTTATCCTTCCTGTGAAACACCAGGATTACAGTTTATAGGTGGGTCCAGATTCGAAACCAGGCTAGCCAGCTCAGAGGCAGGTATGTACACCTCCAGGCTATCCTGCCAGCCCAATTATCTATCTATAATTCCAGTAATCTCTGTGTGTGTGTCTGTGTGTGTGTCTGTGTGTGTGTCTGTGTGTGTGTCTGTGTGTTTGTTTGTCTGTGACCGCTGTTTCTCGACAACCACGGGTCCGATATACTTGAAACTTGCCAGGTATATTGCTGGGGACCTGAGGATGTGCCTTTTCAAGGTTTCATATTAATCGGAGAAGTAGTTACCGAGCTATGGCGATTTAGCCGTTCGCCGTTCGCTTTGGCTTTGCGAATGGACCAAACCATTTCATGTAAATAGAGGGGGGGGGGGGGTTCTACCGTACTCGCAAGCCGTTCGCTTTGGCTTTGCGAATGGACCAAACCATTTCATGTAAATAGAGGGGGGGGGGGGTTCTGTGGTCGTTATTGCCACGTGGTTTCAAAGTTTTTTTTTGTTGTTGTTGTTTGCACGCATGTTTTTTTGCACCCACGTACGGGCATGCCCTAGTAAGTAATAATGCCAGCTAATTAAAAGTAAAATTAGTGTATAAAATATGCATCATCCTCTGACATTTTTGGAAAGAAATCAACAAAACAAAGGTGGACAATTTGGTAAATAAATGTAAGGTGACCATTCCACAGATATTATATAATGAACAGTAAAAAATTATTTATTTATTGGACAGCAATAAGTCATAAAACTGACAACTCAGAGCAAGATGAAGCAGAAAAACACGTTTCTCTGATACAATATGCTGAGGCTTATAGAGCAGCTTAGACAAATAATACATTAAATACAGCTTTATATGGAGCAAACAAAGAGATAAACGTTTGAACAAACACAGGAAAATTTGTGTTTCCATGTAAGCCATCAGAGGTGTACATCAGAGGTGAGATTGTGTGTGTTTTCAATTTCCTTCGTGTAAATCTAGATGTATATTTCACTTGACAGACAATCAATCGTTACCGTGTTGTGCAGAAAATCGTCATTGATGTAGATTTCAAAGGGTTTGATTTTTCTTTCATTGACCATTGACCATCTTTCATAAAGACAATTTACAGACAAAATGTATGAATTGACATAAATTATTCTATCTTTTATAAACAAAAGACCAGACCAAACTTGACCTACTCTCATATAGGCACATGTATGCACACACACACCTTTATAATAATGAGCTTGTGTGTGTTGTTGGTTGTGTGTGAGTGTGTGGATGTGTGCGTAACATTCCACTCCACCCATTGGTTGGGCAGTTTGTCTGACTCCACCCACAATTTCAACGGTTGAATTGTTGATGCTTACTGCTATGCAAAGTCAGACATCTTCGGAGCTGTCATATTCACAATCACCATGCCCTCCCTATATGTTTTCCCTTCATTATAAAACGACCAAAGCAACAGTTAAATTGATTTTGAGCAGATAGGCATCACAGGCCTTGTGAAGATTGGTCTCAGTGATCAAGACAGCAGTCCTTTGACTTACATGTATACACCGCCCAACTATGTGGCATTCTCTCAAGCAGGGCTTAAACCCATGTCAGTATAAATATTGTCGTGTGACTACCCTGTGTGGTGAACACCGCAAGGTGACGCGAAGAACCAAATGAGCGTTCAGTTCAATGCTTACATTTGCGGGTCCCACCGGCAGTCCTCGAACCTGCAATAAATAACTCAAACGAAACGAGTTTAAAATGTACAAAAAAATAACAGGTTTATTAAAGAAAATACTGGTCACAAAATAATGCACGATAAAACTAAATTCCTAAACGGGACGTCCCCACAGACAGACTCGAAAAACAGACGAAGGGAAAAAGAACTGGAAAATAATGTGTTATTTAGTAGGGGACTTAGCTCAAATTGGCTGGGGTGTCTCGTCAGTAATCGTCAGGGCCCAAGCTCGCAATCCGGACGCGTCTCCTGCCTTGCAGGAAGACGGCCTCACTCGCCCTCGTTCACTAGGCCGCACTCGTTGGTGTGGAGTAGGCCTTCCGCGTGAAGTGAACAGCAGGCGCGCAGCCCGCTCTTCCATGCCATGGTCATCCACCCGTCCTCTGCACGGAAAACTGCAATTCCCAGGCCACGGCTCTTCCTCCTCACAACCACCAGAAAGATGTCACAACACGACCGCCCACAATCAAGCTTCCCCGTGCAAAAATCAAAGCACAGCTATCCACTATCGCTTTTGGAACGAGAAGGCACAAGAGGGAACGTTCGCTCTCAATCCCCAAACGCCAGAAGAAAGATGTCGGCCGTTCCAAGTTCTTTGTACGCGTTGCTCTCTTGTCGTCTCCCACTACCCCTATCTCATCCAACCAGTGCGTGTCACATTTGCCAGTGCTTGTCAATCAAAACCCCGACCAATCACTGCTCTTCGGGGCATGGCTCTCGGCCTTGCCTGTCCTGTGTCCTCACCACGTCGTGGTTGTCAGCGGTTGGGCTTCATGCCTGGTTTCCAGTGGTTATTATTAATTAGTGTATTAATTAGTGTGTCGATTGCGAGGTTTGGCTATGTGTCTAGTGCAGTGTCATAAGGAATAAAGGAATGAAGGAATGAATTACAGAGGCATCGACACACAGGGGATTCATTTACCCATAATCCCTGAGCTAATTAACATACCCCACTCCTTTGATGGGGACGAAGATACACTTACACGACAGTCCGGTCTAAAACAAAGTCCTTACTTATGGCATATCTTGATGGTTCTTCTCCTTCACGACAGTTGGAGCACACTAATCTATGCATTCTACCAGGTTCTTAGGTAATCATTGTCTACCCCCTACAAACGTAACAATATCATTGTTCGAGGTCATTATTTGCTTTTAACGATATGTGTATATATGCATCAGGAAGAAGATAATTGGTTTTGGATCGTTTATTGGCATAATTAACTTAGCTGCTAAATATCTCTTGGGATTGTGAGTTGGACAGGTAACCATGACAGGCCATGGCATGCAGGAGCTGTTTCAATCGCGGTATATCTGAAGTCAGTAATGAAATCCGCTGTTTTGATGTGGGAATGCCTGTTTGATTTTATGAGTGGAAGGAGGGTGAGGAGGGAAGGCCAAAGTTGGTGTTGGGAGGGCGGAGCAAAGATGGGACAGAGTTGGGAGGTTGAGGGAGTGGGTTGAGGAGTTGGGGTGGGAGCGGGAACGGGGTTTGAAGGCTTGAAGTAGGTAGAGGATTGATGCCTGCGGGGTTGGGAGGGGTAGGGTGAGGACTTGGGGTTTGTGGGTGAGAGCAAAAATGGGACAGTGATGAGAGGAGGAGGTTGAGACTTTGGGGAGTGGATGGGGAGGGTTGAGGATTTTCGGTGATTGGGTGGAGGGGCAGGGAGTGCTGGTGTTGAGGAGTTGTGGTGAGGAAGGGGTTTGAAGGCTTGGAGTGCGGAGGGGATTGATGACTTATATATACTGGACATGATTGGGATATATCTCAAGACCCAATCATGAGCTCACCTGCAGTTGAAGGGAACAATCAATCAGCTCTCACCTAATAAATTATCCTTAGGTGGCTAGGATCCTTATAATTAACCCCCTGCTTCTAGCCAAATAAAGCTCCATAAAACAACCAAGACGAGCTACACAAGGTAAGCCCTTCGCTATTTCAAACCCTACCTGGGTTGTTCTACAGTTGTACACATACATGAGAATCCCAATGCCACACACCCCTTCAGTTTTGTAGCGGTTCCCGCTGAATGTACACAATCGCCTTGCACCTGCCAGGACGCGGCCAGGGCGCGATCGCCATGCCGGGCTCGTCCGGACGGGCCCAGACGCGCCTCTCCTGGGCATGCCCGGACTCGCTGTTCCCGGGCACGCCCGAACCTCCCGGGCATGCCCGGTCTTGTCTTTCCCGGGCATGCCCGCTCTCGCCTTTCCAGGGCTCGCCCAGAGCGCCCGGGCACGCCCAGCCTCGACTTGCCAGGCCGCGTCCAGGACGCCCGGGCATGTCCAGACTCGCCTTTCCAGGGCTCGCCCAGAGCGTCCGGGCATGCCCGCTCTCGCCTTTCCAGGGCTCGCCCAGAGCGCTCGGGCACGCCCAGCCTCGACACTGCCAGGCCGCGTCCAGGACGCCCGGGCATGTCCAGACTCGCCTTTCCAGGGCTCGCCCTTGACACCCGGGCATGCCCAGTCTCGGTTTTCCCGGGCAAACGCCCCGGCATAAATGTGTATATATATTGCTGCCCGATAAACGGGCTGGTCAGAATACCTGAGTTGTTTTGTTTCAATAAAGCAACTCGGACGAATTCCGTCTTTGGTCGCGTCAATTCTTTCGACTCGCGTTGGAGCGCAGCTCCTTCACTGGTGACCTACCGACATGGACACGGCAGTGACTCTTAAACTGCCTACCTTCTGGGAGGCTCACGCGGCTGTTTGGTTCGCCCAGGCGGACTCCCAGTTCGCCCTGCGAGGCATCACCGCGGAGGACACCCGCTTCCACCATGTCGTGGCAGCGCTCGGTTCCGCCACCGCGGCCCGCGCCCTGAGCCTCCTCGAGCACCCGCCGGCTGCTGACAAGTATGACGCGCTGAAGACGCTCCTCCTCGACGCTTTCGCCCTCTCACCGGCGGCACGCGCACGGCGCCTGCTCGACCTGCCCGAGCTCGGCGACACGCGCCCGTTCGAGCGCATGGACTATATGCTCTCGTTGCTCGGTGAGCACTCTCCGGATTTTCTGTTCCGCGAGCTATTCCTTCGCCAGCTGCCTCACCCGGTACGCCTCGCCCTGGCTGGCACGTCGATCACCGATCCCCGCGCCCTCGCCAGGGAAGCCGATAAGATCTCCTCGGCGGGCCAACACATCGGCGTGGCTACCTGGAGCCTGCCGCCGTCCGAGGCGACGCCCACGACGCATGAGCACCCTGCGCGGTTGGAGGCCGAACTGCCGGTGCAACTGGCGGCCGCCACGCCGCGCCGACCGCTTCCGACACGACGGCCGGGGCCTCCACCTGACCAGGCGTGGTGTTATTACCACGCCAGGTTCGGACACAAGGCTCGGACGTGCCGACCCCCGTGCACTTTCGGCAAGTCGGGAAACGGCCTGGCCGGCGTTCATTCCCAGCCATGAGCGCCGGCCACTCGGGCAACTTGCTTTTTATTCGGGACAAAGCGTCCGGGCGGCGTTTCCTTTGTGACACCGGCGCCCAACTGAGCGTCATACCCGCCTCCGAGCAGGACAGGCGGGACGTCGTTTGCGGCCCCTCTTTGGTCGCTGCTAATGGCTCGGCCATACGCACTTTTGGCCCGCGCGACGTCACCCTCTGCTTCGGCAGCCAGCGCTTTCAGTGAACCTTTGTGACCGCCTGCGTCCCCATGGCTTTGCTGGGCGCCGACTTCCTCTGCGGGCACGGGCTGCTGGTCGACGTCAAACGACGTCGCCTTGACAACGCCGAGACCTTCAGCTCCCTGACGTGCACGATGAGCAGCTCCGCGCCGACCGAACTGGCGTGCGCCCTCCCGACGGCGAACGAGTTCGCTCACCTGCTCGCGGAATTCCCGGCCCTCACGCGGCCGACGTTTTCGGCCGTCGCAGTGCGGCATGGGATCGAGCACCACATACCCACTACGGGCCCGCCGGTCTACGCCAGGGCCCGCCGCCTCGACCCGGCCAAGCTCGCCGTGGCAAAGGCCGAGTTCGACGCGTTGGAGCACCTCGGCATCGTGCGGCGCTCCAATAGCGCATGGGCCTCACCACTGCACATCGTGCCAAAGCCGGGGGGCGGATGGCGCCCGTGTGGCGACTACCGCCGCCTCAACGACGCTACCACCCCCGACAGGTACCCGATCCCGCACATCCAGGACTTTTCCGCCCGTTTGGCGGGACGGGTCATATTTTCCAAAATTGACCTCATACGGGGATACCACCAGGTACCTGTCTGGGTGGCCGACGCCCCGAAGACTGCCGTCATCACGCCGTTCGGCCTGTTCGAATTTTTGAGGATGCCGTTTGGCCTCAAGAACGCGGCCCAGGCGTTCCAGCGCTTAATGGACGGCGTGCTGCGTGACCTGCCATTTCTTTTCGTCTATCTGGACGACATCCTCGTCGCCAGCACGTCCCGCGCCGAGCACCTCCTCCACCTCCGAACACTGTTCGGTCGCCTCAGCGAGCACGGCTTAATTGTCAACCCGGCCAAATGCTACTTCGGCACGATGACCGTTGACTTTTTGGGCCACCGCATCACCAAGACCGGGGCCGTGCCGCTGCCGACCAAGGTCGAGGCCATCACCACGTTCCCGCGTCCCCGTTCCATCAAGGCCCTACAAGAGTTCCTCGGCATGGTGAATTTTTATCACCGATTCGTGCCCCGCGCTGCTCAGCTCATGCGGCCCCTTTACGAGGCCCTCCGGGGCAAGCCGGCCAAGCATGACATCGTTTGGTCCGCAGCCATGGACGCAGCCTTCGCGAGCGCAAAACGGGCCCTCGCCGACGCAACGCTGCTGGCTCACCCGGTGCTCAACGCGCCCATCGCCCTCACTACGGACGCCTCCAACTACGCGGTGGGCGCCGTCCATGAACAATGGGTGGACGGGGTTTGGCAGCCACTCGCTTTTTTCAGCCGGCAACTCCGGCCGAACGAGTTAAAATACAGCACGTTCGACCGCGATCTGCTCGGTCTATTCCTGGCCGTTCGCCATTTCCGACACCTCCTGGAGGGCCGCCCATTCACGGCTTTCGTCGACCACAAGCCGTTGGTCTACGCAATGGCCAAAGTCATGGAGCCGTGGTCGGCCCGCCAGCAGCGCCACCTCTCCGCCGTGTCGGAATTCACCACGGACATCCGGCACGTCGCCGGCAAAGACAACGCCATGGCCGACTGTCTTTCTCGGGCCAGCGCGAACGCGGTCCACCTCGGCGTGGACTTCGTGCTCATGGCGGCCGACCAGACCACCGACACCTCGGTGCAGGCCCTCCGGGAGGCGGACACGGACCTCCGCCTGGCCGACATCCCCTTCGCGGGTACCGTCCTGCTCTGCGACGTCTCCCAGGGCCAGCCTCGCCCCATCGTGCCCGTTTCCTGGCAGCGCCGCATCTTCGCCTCCATCCACGGCCTTTCTCACCCGGGCCGGAAAGCTTCTCAGAAGCTGGTGTCGGCGCGTTTCGTCTGGCACGGCCCTTCGACGGAACGTCCGCGACTGGGCCAACGCCTGCACGGCCTGCCAGCGGGCCAAGGTCCACCGCCACACCCAGGCCCCGCTAGCACCTTTCACTGTGCCTGCACGGCGTTTCGACCACGTCCACGTGGACCTGGTGGGTCCCCTGCCCCCATCGCGGGGGTTCACCCACCTGCTCACCATGGTGGACAGGACCACCAGGTGGCCGGAGGCCGTGCCCCTCACCTCCACCACCACCGCCGACATGGCACAGGCGTTCATCGCCACCTGGGTCGCGCGCTTCGGCGCACCGGCGGACATCTCGTCCGACCGCGGCCCACAGTTCACGTCCGAACTTTGGGGCGCGGTCGCCCGCTCGTTGGGGGTCACGCTGCACCGCACCACGGCCTACCACCCCCAAGCCAACGGGTTGTGCGAGCGGTTTCACCGCGCCATGAAGGCCGCACTCATGGCCGGCCTTCAGGACGACGGTTGGACCGACCGGCTGCCGTGGGTCCTTTTGGGCCTCCGCACGGCCCCCAAGGAGGACCTCCGGGCGTCCGCCGCCGAGCTCGTTTACGGCCAGCCGCTCCGCGTCCCGGGTGAGTTCGTGCCGGACGCTACCAGTCCCTGGTCCGCCGCACACCAGCGCTCGGACCTCCAGGAGGCCGCCCGACGATTTGCCCCCGTGCCAATGTCCCGCCATGGTGGCCCCCAGTCCTACGTCCCCCCGGCGCTTCGCACAGCGGAGTACGTCTTTGTGCGTCATGACGCGCACCGGGGGCCACTCCGGCCGCCGTACGACGGGCCCTTCCGGGTCCTGCGACGGGGCGACAAGTCCTTCGTCGTCGACGTCGGCGGCCGGTCGGACCGGATCTCTGTGGACCGCCTCAAACCGGCGCACGTGGACGTCGACCGACCACCACGGTTGGCCCTTCCTCCGTGGCGAGGCCGCCCCCCGTCCACAGTTCCCCCCCGCTCGACCACCCACCACCAGATCGGACCCCCCCCCCCCCACGACCCTCCAGGGGTCGCTTCGGCCGAGTCATCCGGACCCCCCTTAAATTGACCCTGCCGGTGCAGGTCGATTCTGGAGGGGCATGTGTAGCGGTTCCCGCTGAATGTACACAATAGCCTTGCACCTGCCAGGACGCGGCCAGGGCGCGATCGCCATGCCGGGCTCGTCCGGACGGGCCCAGACGCGCCTCTCCTGGGCATGCCCGGACTCGCTGTTCCCGGGCACGCCCGAACCTCCCGGGCACGCCCGGTCTCGTCTTTCCCGGGCATGCCCGCTCTCGCCTTTCCAGGGCTCGCCCAGAGCGCCCGGGCACGCCCAGCCTCGACTTGCCAGGCCACGTCCAGGACGCCCGGGCATGTCCAGACTCGCCTTTCCAGGGCTCGCCCAGAGCGTCCGGGCATGCCCGCTCTCGCCTTTCCAGGGCTCGCCCAGAGCGCTCGGGCACGCCCAGCCTCGACTTGCCAGGCCGCGTCCAGGACGCCCGGGCATGTCCAGACTCGCCTTTCCAGGACTCGCCCTTGACACCCGGGCATGCCCGGTCTCGGTTTTCCCGGGCAAACGCCCCGGCATAAATGTGTATATATATTGCTGCCCGATAAACGGGCTGGTCAGAATACCTGAGTTGTTTTGTTTCAATAAAGCAACTCGGACGAATTCCGTCTTTGGTCGCGTCAATTCTTTCGACTCGCATTGGAGCGCAGCTCCTTCAGTTTCATCATTTTCATCGCTTATTGGCGAGCCATCAGCGACAGCAGCGTATAAATAATCGTGCACCATGAGGCTCCCAAACATGTACCACGTACAATGCCGTTAACAGTCATGGTACAAATATCAAGACCCAATCACGTCTCTCACCCGTAATTGGAGGGGACAACCAACCAGCTCTCACCTAATAAATTATCCCTGGGTGGCTAGGCTCTTTAGAATTAACTCCTTGCTCTTCTAGGCAAATAGATCACAGCCACCTTATAATTGATTAGAAATCCTGGCCACCGAGATCCCAGCACCAGTGGGTTAATTATTTATAAGGTGAGAGCTGATAAATCACAACACCAACTTGTGATTTCTGCTCATATGTTACCTACTCACCAGTTTAAGATTCAGCCAACTAGGAATTAATCAACTTG
>NC_136261.1:255095031-255126717 GCF_964187855.1 Myxine glutinosa | reverse complement strand
ATCTCCGAGGGAACAAACAACACTGGGAGGTTCCTCCCACCGTTATCATTCGGGGGAGTCAGCTTTCCTTATCATTTGGACCAATTGTTTCTCTGGGCTCCGAGAAAACAGAACTGTAACTCACAAAGAGAAGAGTGTATGCTTAGCCAAACAAACCCATATATTTTATGGGTTTGTGTACATGAGTAATCCAAAGCATGTTTATACAGAGTCATGCGTTGCTGAGATTAAAACAAAATATATATAGTTAACGATAGGTTCATGTCATTCTACTTGCATTACGCAAAAACAAGCGCATGTGGGCGTGGTTTTATGACCCAGCCTTGAAAAAAGCACACGTATACCATTGTCCGGCATGACCTCATTTTAACCTTTCCTCATCCAAAACTATAAACGAAGCAAAAACCCTTTATTTACTTTATGAAATAGCATTTTTAGACATCATATAAATCATAACACATTAGCACCAACGTCTATAACTGAACTTTAGGCAATACAAATCTACTACTTGACATTCCTTCCTCTTGTCTCGTCGAGACAAAGTATCTTAAGAGACAACGTGCCACATCGGCTTTATTGAAAAATAATTGTGTAATGCGGGTATTGAAAAAATAATTGTGTAATGCGGGGTATCTCCCAAGGGCATATCGTGCGCCCAAAGCGCCTCGCCCGTGCATTTGGCGAACGTGTCGTGTGGTGCGTGCTCGGAGCCTGAGGGCTCAAAACATGAAAGTTCATTAACGTTTCGGATCCACAACGAAGACGTCTGGTCCAGATGAGGTTCTGCTCCGCCAGAGGGTGCATCACTTCCCCTGCGGAACTGGCTCCCCCACCCTTTGCAGACGCAGTCCTTGCAGATCTTCGAAGAGAATCAACGGTCATGCCCATGAGGTCCCTCACGTGTTGCTGTTCTGGGGAATACAAAATGTCGTCAGTATCTTGTGTCTCAATTTCCTGGTCAGGGTACAGAGCGTAAAAATCCGATTCACTTGAAGCATTTGAACTTAAAACATTTGGAGAAAAGAGAGGGACTTCCTTTATGTCAAAGTCTCCCTTGGGCGCCTGGTCGGCTTGCGGGTCTAGGATATCCACGTCGGGTCCCTCGACCGCCAGACCCAGTGTCGCAATCAGATCCATAGTTGGGTCGGAAGGGGGCGTGCAGCTGTCAGCTTGTAATACATAAGCAGCGTTAGCCAGTACACGCAAGGGGTTTTATAGCACAAGTATCACAGTCATCACATACACCGTTACAGGCAGCAGCCAGTTCCCACATGGGATCCACACAAGTATCACAGTCGTCACAAAATTCAATACAATTTTTCTGGAGCGCTGGTCGCAACTGCCTTGTTGAAGGACCCGTTCAGGTCGACGGCCTCTGTGGTCAGAGCCATAGTTGTTGTCGGCGGCTTCTTCACTTTCCATCCCTGTAAAATACTTTCTCATATAGAGGAGGACTAGAGATTTCATTAGTGCCCCCAAATTACTACCCCGATTATCACAGCCAGTCGGTCAATAACCACTTCACTATGGTGCCCGTCCATCCCTGGAACCAGTCAGTGAGCCAGCTAAATGTATAAGAATTTTCGCGCGCGATCCGATCGATCCAATAGTATGTCATGAGCCGTAGCGGTGTCGGTTGCCACCTTTTCTAGGGCCAAAGCCGATTTATCTATCCGGAAACTATCCATGACCTGTGCCCGCTCCTGGGAAGAAGAAACCAAACACCTTTTCCCATAGACTCCCGTGTAGTTTAGTGGTTCCATCTTCGTTCATGACTGACCTCTTATAACGCCTGTCCAAGGACTTTGGGTCTAGCTCATCCAGTATCTCAACGTCAGGAAGGACTGAACCCCAGATAACATGTGCCCCCCAATTATTTGGTAAATAGGGGTAAGCCTTGTCGCCGCATATAAACATTGTCCCATGGGGTGGGACCAGGTGGGTGGATAAGCACTGGAGTCCCTTTACCACCCCATTAATCCTACTAACCCCCCTAGAGAATGTTATAGCCGTTATGTTGTGGTTGTGTTTATCTTTCAGTACTATTCGTAATGTAATCCCCGAGCTCCTTGTCCCCAGCTTCCCGGGGAGAGTGTAGGCGCATTCTGATTCTCCCATACGCAAGTGGCCGGAACCCTGGAGGCAGACCCTCCCTTTCTGTGGTTTGACCCAGACGGGGGCAGGCCTCTCGGCCACATGGGCAATCATTGACGGGCGATAATTAAATTGTCGATTGCAACTCTTGCCGTTGTCAACCCCTTCTCTTTCCAGCGTGGTGACTAAACATGGGGAATCGATAGGTTGTGAGCAGAGGTCATTGAGGGACAGAGGTAGCACTATCATGTGTATTCCTGTGGTGCCTGCTTGGGGAAAGTGCACGCACGACCAGCAATGTGTCCTATTTTGAATTGTTGCCACCTCCCTGGCCACTTTCCAATATGTGTTTTCCCCCCTCTTTGGGGCCTTATCCTGGGGTTGCGGCGTGAGTATGTATTCGATGCATGGTATGTAGTTCCTTTCGCCACCGGCCGCGCCAGGGGTCCAGACGCTGCACCGGACCTGCATGGTCATGTCTTTCCCTAGGCGTGTGCGTGTTTGTAGCTTAAAATCAGGGGTTCCCCATTGGTATCCTGGTTGGGCCAAGGTCTTAATGCTAGCTTGCCCGTCTTCCCGGAACTCTCGTTGCTTTTGTAGTATCATGCCAACGCGTCCAGGCCCTGCCGACAGTGCTAGCCAATTTATGTTCACCCAATTTGTGTGCAGGGCTTTCTGTTCGAAACATAGTGGTGATACTCTTTGTCCCCATGTTACGGTGAGGTGTCGGGTTTCGTTTTCGCATCTATTGGAATCGGAGTTTCCCCTAGCTGCTGTCGCTATCAATAGTATTGTACCTATGATTAGGCCCATCCTTACTGTGTTCTGGGGGTGTGGTGTCTGGTGCTTGTATGGCCAACTTACAGTGCGTGGCGTGGATCCACGAAGTCTTGCCCTCGCAAAAGACTGCCGTTGGTGTAGTCAGCAACACCTGGACTGGTCCCTTCCACCTTGGTTCCAAGGCGTTCTTGCAGGTGAAGTGCTCCACGAACACCTGGTCTTTTTCCTCTGGTGGAACACCTGGTCCACAAGTCTCCTGGGAGCGCCTGGTCTACAGGTCTCCAATTTCCTAATCCACTTTTTTTCCAAGTGGATCCAATTTTATTCAATATTCAATTTTTAAATTCAATCCCATTTAATCCAGTCCAATTCAAATTAAATTCCATCCTTCTCTCAGCATCCCATTACCTGTTTCCAACATCAATAAAAATAAAATTATAAAATTAATAAAAAATCAATCATCTCAACTCTCAAATCGAATCAAAAAATAAAAATAAACGAAAATTACTTCAGTGAGAGTTTCAACTAGAATTAACACAAACAAACCACCATTAACCTCCATTAACACAAACAAACCACCATTAACCTCCATTAACACAAACAAACCACCATTAACCTCCATTAACCTCCCCCTATTATTTATTTATTTTCACGAATAAACAAATAATAGAAATAACCTGGTCTACTTCCAATTTCAATTCTGGTCAGTTCTGGTGTCTGGTCACACACAATGTTTTCCTCACCCACTGTGATTCGCTCAAAATAGATTCTCACTGTTATGTCTGAAATTAAGCTACCCTACTGGGTATTCGTGAAGGGGGTCCATCTTTCCCAACCCCTTCCTTCACACCAGCCACTTCACGTTGTCCACCATACTCACTGAATTGTCATCAATTCTGAAATTCGTCTCATGAAAACACATCCCAGAGTCTAGTGTAACAGCCAGACAAACACATAGACACGCTGAAGACCCCAGGGTACCCATCAAACTAGCTTGTCCCCAGATCAACAACACAGCGAAACATGTAATTTTACTAAAATAATCACTTACTCATAACTAGCTGGATAACTAGCATAACTAGCTCAACACCTGGAACTCATAACTAATACTCATACCACTAATTACTCATAATAACTCATAATTACTTCTGTAATTACTCATGCCAATACTTACTCAAAATAATGTAATATCCCAATCTTCGCCCTTTATGCAAATCGAAGCACCCCGGACAACCCACGACCAATATCAACCACTGTAGCCGCCTTCCCCTCCAGGCAGCCACACACAGCCACATACATCTCCACCCACGTCACACAAGACAACAGCCAACGAGTGTGTCCACCACACAGAAACCTTTGGCAATGCAACAACCGAACACCCAGACAACCAACAACAAAACCCAATCCATCTCCATGGCTCATCAAGCAGTTCCAACTTAATCCAGCTTCACATACCGATTTCCCCAAAAACTCGTGAAACTTCACCCCCATTTTGGAAAAACCCTGGACTAAACCCTGACACCCTAAATAACTTCAGACCCATCTCCAACCTACCCTTTCTGTCAAAAGTTTTGGAACATGCTGTGGCCACTCAACTCAAACATCACCACTCTGCCAATAACCTGTATGAAACATCCCAATCCGGATTCTGCTCCAGCCACAGTACTGAAACTGCTCTCCTCAAAATCACCAGCGACCTTTTCTCTCCTCTGATGCCGGCAACCTCAACATTTTCATCCTCCTCACCTCAACGCCTCCTTTGACATCATCAATCACACCATCCTCCTCACCCTGTTTAGACCAGCTTGTGCCTATTAAACCCAAATCAGTTCACTCCCAAGCCCCACAAGGACCACCTACAGCACTGCAAAGATGTCCTCTACTCCACCTACTACCCTCAAATTATCCACTCTGGCTCCGGAATCCCAAAAGCACTCTTCTCTACAATAAACAAACTAAATAAACAAACTTTACAACGTGAACAAACTCCTCAGCTCCCTGGATACCACCACCTTGCTCCACACACCTGTTGGTGCACACCTGTGCACTCACACCTGGTGCCACCTGCACCCTCCTTCCTTCCTGGACCATTCATCCAAAGCAAAATTGACAGCATCTACAACAGCTTAATCACCACAATTCACTCCCCCTTAAGGTGTCCCCCAAGGTTCAGTTCTTGGCCCCCTCCTCTTCGTCCTGTACCTATCCCCCCTTGGTCACTTAATCCGTCATGCACCATAGCCAATGCACCATGGTCTCCAATTCCACTGCTTCACCGATGACATCCAGCTTTTTCATCTCCACCAAATCGTGCTCCACCACCACCCACTCTATCCTGACAAACTGCCTAACTGAAATAAAATTCTAGCTTCAGATCAGCTTCCTCGAACTTAACTACGCTAAATCTGAATTAATCTTCATTCCCCCCAACATCGATGGTTTCCCAGTATCCACATCCGGAATCTTGGCATCATCATTGACCAAAACCCTCTCCTTTGAAAAATACACTAAACAGATCATAAAGACCTTAAACCTTAATCATAAAAACTGAAAAATGCTTCGCCATGGAATAGTCCACCACTCATGTAAATAATCATAAGAGTTCTGCGAAACATCTCCATCTTTAAAACTTAGCCAACCAAATTTAAACCACATGTTTTCCCCCCAAAAAACAAGTCACATTCTTTGTATATTGCCAACATTGTTCATCGTTTAAGTATCATCCAGACCTAAATTTTTATAAACCATCAACTTGTAGATGCATTTATTTATATCCCATTAACCCAAGAACTCTCAATTGCTTGGTTATATTTTAGTAATGTCATATATCCATATTTCTTTTCCAAATTGTTCCTGATATACACATTAATCCCATCTGTCTTCGTTTCCAGATGAACTCAAATCAGGAAATCAACACAAATCCTTATTACCTCCAATCAATTCAAAATTAAATCAAACAATTCAAAACCAGATCGGATCAGCGATCAGAAATCACTTTTCCAATCAACACATTCCTTCAAAGACCAAGCTTAAAAACACAACTCTCGTCTTACTGTGACAAATAAGCAACCAACCTACTTCACACTAAAACAAATAACTTTTCATCACCCCTTTCTTCTCCACCGCCTCTTACACTTAAACAGATCATAATTACTCACTCATACACTGTTGCCCATCACCCAGTTGCCCCAGACCCAAACACAGGTTTGAAATCCCAGTAGGTTGTTCTTCAATCCCAACCATCATGTGATCCCAACATCTCTCCATTTATTTCGTTCCTCATGGGGTTGGTGTTTTATGGCCTTTACCTCTTACCCAATCACACTGCACATTATTCCCCGTCCTTGATGGATAATTTTACATCCAGATGGGCACAGCATCCCATTTTTGGCGACCCAGCCCTAAAACAAGCCCCTGGACTCCTTGCAGGCTGGACCAAAACCCCCGGACGAAGTTGCATCCCCAAACCCGTCCATATAAACTCCGTTGTTGTCCTGTTCATCTCTCTGTGTTACATTTACATTTTGTGACTCACAGCTCCTGCCTCCATGGAACAATGACGCCTGAGCACTCAATTAGCCCTCCCAGTACCAAAGACTTACAATCAGACCGACAGACAGACAAATAACAGAGGCATGTCGCCAGCCCCAGCACAGGACATCCCCTTTCCGGGCAGGCATAATATAATCCACAGCATCGAAATGCCAATTTCGATCCGGGGCCTCGCAAAGCCAAAATCCATGCATGCGTGCTCCATCATGCAACCCGATCTGTACTCGGTGCGCCCGGCGCCCCCTATACTCAGTGAGTTATAATAACCACAATATCTCTGGCACCCAACTCGTGATACCACAATTTAATCCACGTTACTTGCATCTCTTCATCCTCACAAATGTCCTCCATTTAACGTGACTCAAATCCATCTCAAATCCCCACAGCTCGATCGAACACGTCACTGTACTCGACCCGGTTAAATTAAATTCCAAGCGTACTGTATTCTCTGTCCACTAATTATGTACATGATTTTGGTTTTACCCACAATATAATGTCCCGATATTCTCCAGATTTAGGTTCTATATCCTGTCGTTAAAGCAACACCCTGTAGACTGACTCCGCCTGTCGTTCTTCCAAGGTTAGTGAATTACCTCTGACCTTTCCCTTGCATATCTCGAACAAAGGTCAACTAAACTTTAAAAGGTCAAACTTCGAATTGGGGTAACCAGCGCTTTATTATCCCACAAGTAATGCAAGTCCGGCGACAATGGACAAATGACCATTAATGTGGCTCTACATAGCATAATGCTAACTTCTACGAATCCAACAACCGTCACACTTCGTCCAAGGACCTTCCGTACGAGGCGTGCTTCACAATGCCCATCGCACATCCTTCCTCGTTCGCACAACGCTTCATCAACGCACCTCCTCGCGCCCACACCTTGGCACAAGCCACACCACATACCGACAGTTGAAACCTCGACCGTCCTCCTTCCTCGGATCAGCGTTCTGTTGAAAACGTGACATTTCTGCCTACCTCAATCAGAGATCTCTCTGAATCTCATTTATTCGCACTGTATCTCACTTACTGTATGAACAAGACCTTTTGGCTCCGGAAATTAATTACTCTGTCTTGAAATCGTTTAATTTAACCATCCTAAATAAATCCATCCATATAAATCCATCTTAAATAACGTATTCGTCCTGTGACATTGCCTGGCATATATGTCGCAGCCGGCCACTATTCCGACATGGCTCGTCTGACATGAACGTCCGACATCCAGCAAAGTCGAAATGACCCACAATGCATTTGGGCACACACTTCCTCTGAGAGTGGGCGAGTTATCGCCGGCACTCTGAGCAACCTCATCGCACCCGACCCCAAAATGCACTATATGACACCAATTTCAAAGGTGAGCTGCCTCAGCGATACATCCCACACATACAATACACAATATCTGCCATTGAATGAACTCTTCAATTCAAGTAAAACACACATATTGATTCGAATTCTGCAACCATCTCCAAGAAACCGCTTCATATCAACAGTAGATCGACAAGGGCACTCCGGGTGCTTTCCTGACCCGATTTATATCAATTCGCTTCCCAAACAACTCCCAAACAGATGAAAATCCGGACTCAGTTCAGGACCTCGCCTGTTCTCTCGGATAGACGTTAAAATGGACATTCCCGGCCTGAATTTCCCCCAAGTCGAGCAGATCGCTTACAAAGTTTCACACCGAAACCCTCTGCTTTGCACATGACACACAGACAAACACATTGGCCAGACACACACGTCAATTAACATCCCAATATACATTCATTCCTCATTCATGTTACATCTCTCATTCAAGGAAAAGGATTTTTTGGGACGGGTTTGGACGGGGGGTGGGTTGAGGTGGAAAGGGGAGGCAGGGCGGGGGGTGTTGGGGTGTTGCCTAGAGCCCCGGGGCTGAGCTCAGGTCTTGGGGGGGGGGGGGGGTTGGGGGCATGGTGGCTACCTCCCCTTTCGCGGGGTCTTGGTCCGGATTATGGACGAGCGGCATTAGCCGCTGATTTGCTTGCTTAACTACCTCCTTAATTGTTTCACCTGGCCCATTTCCTGTGAGCTTATTTATTTTCTCTGGTCCACCAGGTTCTGGCCTGTTTCTATCTGGACCTTCTAAGTTCACCACAGCCCATCTTTCCCTGGCATGCAATGGCATACCCCATCTTGTCTCTAGGCTGTTCCTTCCTGGAAAGTTCTCGGCCTGGCTCGACCTCACTTTCCCCCCTTCCCTTTTACCGAACGTTATCTTCACCGATATCCTGCGCAAATCCTTTTACTGGCCATGTTCCTATGGCCTTCTATGTTCCTATGGCTTTCTATCTAAGTTTAGCCTAAGTTAGCCACAGCCCTTCGTTCCCTGGCATGCAATGGCATACCCCATCTTGTCTCTGGGCTGTTCCTTCCTGGAAAAATCTTGGCCACCTGGTTTCAACCTATATGGCTGTCCGACCTCATTTTCCCCTCCTGGTGCTAACTGTAACTTTAAGCTTACTGTTAAGTCCTTACTTGTATCCTTACTATTATTTATTTATCCTGGCTTTAACAAAGCTACGCCATTCTGAGGCCTAAATGAGCCTCTACTTACAATTTCTGTTCGAGTGCAGACAGCGGGGAAGACAAGGAGACTGAACCCGCTCGAAGGAGGAAGGTACGAATTTGGAATAATAGCCCTCTAATATAAAACAACTCCCACCTTTAATCAAATCAGCGTGCCGGCGCCGGCCTCAGGTCAGCCTTCCTCCTGTCCCTCGGGCTCCGTTTCCCGTCCTCCGCGTCTGTTGACACCCCACTCCTGGTACCATCTGTGAAGAATCAGCTCTTCGTTTGCAAAAGAAGTCCACAATAGCCTGGAATGGCGCAGCTTTATTAAAGAACCAACTTATACAGATCCGGAGGAGGCCAAGACATCTATAGCAAGAGCCAGTCTCATGCCACGTCAAGCCTTCCTGAAAACACATTGATTCCCAGTCCATTTATATAGGGACACGTTTTATCAGGAAATCTCCGAGGGAACAAACAACACTGGGAGAGGTTCCTCCCACCGTTATCATTCGGGGGAGTCAGCTTTTCCTTATCATTTGGACCAATTGTTTCTCTGGGCTCCGAGAAAACAGAACTGTAACTCACAAAGAGAAGAGTGTATGCTTAGCCAAACAAACCCATATATTTTATGGGTTTGTGTACATGAGTAATCCAAAGCATGTTTATACAGAGTCATGCGTTGCTGAGATTAAAACAAAATATATATAGTTAACGATAGGTTCATGTCATTCTACTTGCATTACGCAAAAACAAGCGCATGTGGGCGTGGTTTTATGACCAGCCTTGAAAAAAGCACACGTATACCATTGTCCGGCATGACCTCATTTTAAACCTTTCCTCATCCAAAACTAAAACGAAGCAAAAACCCTTTATTTACTTTATGAAATAGCATTTTTAGACATCATATAAATCATAACACATTAGCACCCAACGTCTATAACTGAACTTTAGGCAATAACAAATCTACTACTTGACATATATATATATATATATATATATATATATATATATATATATATATATATACAGTGGAACCTTGACTTACGAGTTTAATTCGTTCTGTGACCGAGCTCGTAACTCAAATTGCTCGTTTCACAAATCAAATTTCCCCATTAAAATGCATTGAAATGCTATTAATCCGTTCCAGCCCGCCAAAAACCACACCAATTTTTTTTTAAATATACAGTATATATAAAAATATCTCGCGCTTTATATTTCACCTGTATGCAGCATACAAGTTGGCAGGATGGCCTGGACTGGAGGTACGCACACTTGACTCTAAAGTCTAAACTGTCCAGCCTGGGTTTGAATCCTGACCCAGCTATAACCTGTCATGGGTGAATCACAGGCAGGGTGATTCATCAATGTGTGTACCGCTAAACTGGGCGCCCCGTTTGCGTCCCATTAGTTGTTGGATGTTAAGGATCTCACCGTGTTTTCCACAAAGAGAAGGCGAGCTATCGCCGGCACTCTGAACAAGTTGTGGCCTGGCATGGCATGAACATGAAAACATGAACATGAACATGAAATGTTCGACATGAACATGAAATTTTCCAAAATAACCAAAATGCGAAAACAAAAATGCAGCGCTATACGACAGAGATACTGTACGTGCACGGCAAGATAACCACGTGACCGGAACCCACCTGGCGGCGTAAACTCAAAATAACCAACATGCGAAAACAAAAATGCAGCGCTATACGACAGAGATACTGTACTTGCACGGCAAGATAACCACGTGACCGGGTGGCGAAAGCTCGTAACTCAGAACTCGGCTCGCATCTCAAAGCAATAAACCGCCCGAGCGACGGCTCGTATCTCGAAAAACTCGTAAGTTGGGGCACTCGTAAGTCAAGGTTCCACTGTATATATATATATATATATATATATATATATATATATATATATATATATATATATATATATATATATATATATATATATGTATATATATATATATATATATATATATTGTTACTGATCGCGGTTTAGGATGTTGTTTGCCGAGCGAAGGCTCCGCGACCGAACAGTTGTTCCCCGACTCACCCGATTCACCCAGAACTTTGGCCGTATCGCACCGCAGCTGCCCAATCTGGAAAAGACTAAAACGACGAAATGCAAAGAGGAAAAGGAATAAAACGAGAAGACGGACAGAAGAGTAATTGGATTTATTATACACACAAGCAAAAAGAAAGCAGTCACGTTTATTTACAACACATAAGACGCAGGTGACACAGTGCAAATACTAGCTTATACAGACTTAATTAACCCAGGGACAAGACACACAGAACAAACTCACGTACACAAGAAGGGTGGAAAGGCAGGAGGTGGATGGCTGGAGGGAGAGGAAGGTCCAAGGGGGTCCTGCAGCACGATCGGCGCGTTTAGCAGCCGCCGTTCCTTCGCGGCCCCGCCCAAAACCGCCGTCCAGGCCCCAAGCGGCTGTTGGGTGTTGTTGCTTCTGTGGCCGCCGCTTGCTTTGCCAGGACTCGTCTGACTCGTCTGGTCCAAACCCTCAACTCAACAACACTCTTGCACGTCTCCCTGTCCAACCACTCTTTCTCTCTTGGTCCAACCACTCTTTTTCTTTCTTGGTCCAACCACTCTTTCTCTCTCTTGGTCCACTCACTCCTCACCACCGACTCCTCCACGCCACTTGCGTGCGCGCCTTTTTAGCGCCTCCGGCGATCAAGCCGCCGGCCTTCAGGACACGCCCATCGGTGTGCTCACCTCGGCCCTGGTTGGTCACGCGA
Organism: Myxine glutinosa; assembly: GCF_964187855.1. Lineage (NCBI taxonomy): Eukaryota > Metazoa > Chordata > Myxini > Myxiniformes > Myxinidae > Myxine > Myxine glutinosa. The sequence goes on along the minus strand of NC_136261.1, from coordinate 255,115,005 downwards.
CCCTCTGGCTCCGCCCTTGATGACGACGGGCAGGCACGCCCCTCTTCCCCGACCCGAGCACATGTTCAATGGTGGTTTTGGAGGGGATGTAATTGGCAATCGAGGCTTGGCAATGACGAAAGGGGATGTGAAAGGAAATGGAGATTTTGGGGATGGGAATGAAAGGGGATCTATTCTCTTTCACTGGTGCAATGGAGTACTTCAATTAATGGGAGACACAGCCTTACTCTAAAACACAGAATAAGATATAACTATCGAACAGGGGTATTCTATTATTGGCTGACGTGTATGCTTGTGGACTAATTATGGGATGCCCTTTCACCTTTACACAGCTCCGGAGGCAGGGGGCGCAGAATAAACAATAATAATAATAATAATAAAGCACACAATCAAAAAAATATACAGTCCTCATATCCGCAACACTGCACCCTCCTCCTCTTAGGTACGATCCGGGCCTACAACTTTTATTTAGTGTGATACGTGGGTGTAGTTCCCTCTACCTTTAACCTGACCCTGAGTGCGACAGTTTTAAAACATACATAAATGTGTCCCGCTGCTCCATTGCACCCTGCCTAACAGACTTACGCCCACAGTTAACCGAATTGCGAAATGGTCTTCAAACTACACACTGACGGTGGGAAGCATTATTTACAATTGACGCTACTTTATTTACAAGACTAACCCAGGACCTGTGATTGTTCTTTCTGGGGGGGAGACAGTCTGCTCTGCATCAATGCACCATGAAAGCACCCAAAAACGCACCAATACACACCCAAGCACCAATCGGTGCAGTCACCATTGTTCATCAATGTTCAATCAAAATAAAATCAACAACCCCTAACCCTGCAGGTGGTCTCTTGCTCTTCGGCTCCCTCTGCTGGTTATTATTATTGTCTTCCAGTTGTTGTCTTTCTTTCATTTTCTTACTGGCGGCCTATTTGCAATAAAGTGTGCCCAACGTGTCCATTTTTATTTATTTATGGCCCACAGGGCCGACTAGTGTGGTTCACCTGTGGGGCATCGGTGCCCTGTGGCCAAGGTCCGCCAGCAAGATTTCGGGCCCTCATGGCCGGTTCCAGCAGAGGGGCCATGCCCCAACCCATGGGGTCCATAAGTGGTGCTCGGCCACAGACATGTGGTCCATAATGTGGTGCATCGATGCAGACAGCTGGTTCTGAGAGTGCCGGGCGCACAATGGCCGACTCACGCACGCTCCCCTCGGCACCCAATGGCGCACAGGTCATGTGGGAGACAAAAGAGACAAATGAGCGAGGGGTAAGGTCACAAGGGTACACATCAATAAGGCAATGCAAGGCGAAATGCGTACGGAGGGCGAAGTGAGAAAGCTCGTCCCTACCGTACGTCACCCCCCTGTCACCTACACTACCCTTGCCCTTACCCCATATGTACAAAATCTACACATTACCAATCCGTCGCTACTGTCACGTCTCCCCATATTTCCTCTATACCAAATTCGTCACCACAATCCCTCTATCCAAAATTTGCCATCACCCAATTCGTCATCAATCCTCATAATGAGGAAGAGATGGAACAACAAAGCACAATGGGGAACAACAAAGCACAATGGTGACATTGTGCTTTGTTGTTCCATCTCTTCCTCATTATGAGGATTGATGACGAATTGGGTGATGGCAAATTTTGGATAGAGGGATTGTGGTGACGAATTTGGTAAACCCACGTCATGATGCGTCTCACATTCCAAACATCTGCACAATAAAATAACAAAACATGGCATGGTGTGGAGTACCTGTCACCTCAGGTGAGTGGATGCAGATGGTGTGAGGAGACTTCAATCCTAGCTATCCTCTAAATGACTTTAACACACTTTACACTACCCGGGGTCTCTCCCTGCCAATCCATTGGCCAACTTACACTATGGGTTCTAAAAACCAATTCCCATTGACCAAACTGTGGTGCTTCTCAATTTGGGGTCTCACTCCCCCGATTCATCTCCCGGTGCCCTTGCACAATTTCTGGGCTGTGACGTGTAGCTCTCCCAGCAGGTCTACCCACCTGCACACCTCCACCACTGTAGTTGCCACCCGAGCTTACCTAGCTCCTCACCCTAACCTAACTAACTGGGGAAGACCCCTCCTGGCTCTGTCACCCCACTCGGTGCCCTCTGGCACTGGGCTACCCGGGTCCGTCCTCCGGATCCTCGGGCCCCATCCACAACAACTACTACCGGCTCCCAGAGCCCACCTGCGGCCTCACCTGGCCGACATCCTCACAGTGGTGGAGCGCCCAACCAACTACACACACTAACAGGCTACACGCCCAGCCATTTCCACAACACTAATGCACCCATCCAAAGACCATTCTTTCACCCGCACCACAGATGCCAATATCCAACCACAATTTACCTGTACCCTCTACCTAACACTTACACTACCCGCCCCGGGTATCCGTGATGGGGGTCCACTCTTCCCCCATTCACACCTTCGCACCATCCACTCCACTCCACAATTTCCACCATACTCACTCCACGACCATCCATTCCAATACTCCATACCATTTATTCCATACACCTGTTCTCCATTCACCTGTCGTTGCACACCTGTGCAATCATACCTGGTGCCACCTGCACCCTCCTCCTCTTCCTGGACCATTTGGTCAACACAACACACAATCACCACTACTCCCTCATACACTGCTCCACACACCTGTTCAGTTGCACACCTGTGCAATCACACCTGTTCAATCCTCAAACACACGGCATCATCTCAGCTAACTACTCCCCTCTGAAACTTGCGCTTCCCAGTCGCCCCTTTAAACTATTGCGCTCCCACGTCATTATCATCCACTCTACTCTACCTGCGTCCCCACTACAGGTATCATTGTCACTAACTAATCTTAACGTTACCTAATGTCATCTTCTAGGGCCCTACACACAATATCCTAACCCACCCGGGCTAGTTTTCACTGCCATCAACCCCATAAGCTATCGTGCATTTGTCCCACCTTGTGAGGGATGACACAGTTGCCATCCCACCACATCGGGCATCTCCCACTACCAATTTTGCACATCCAAATTCCACAAATCAAACATTTTCTATTTACTGCCAATTCTATTCACTTTTCTAAATTTCGGATCAAAACACTATCACTATCACGATCACCATCATCACAGTCCGCTATATCCTAGCCTCGGTGCGTCATGACATCATTAAACTTGGCTTCGCAAAGCCGAGCAATGAATTCGGGTGGTTTGGTTGCCTGCAGGTTGAAACCGTCCGGCTTTCGGTTCAAGGGAGGTGGTTTGGTTGGACCGAGGTTCCACGCACCATCTCGGCGCGGCACCTTGCGGTCCCGGGCCCGATGGCTCAATCTCCCCCGGTCGGAACCCCGTCCCCACGAGGGGGCACCGCTCCGCTTCCTCCCACTCGCCCTTGAACCGGACCGGTCGCCTGGCCCGACAAGGCCCGGACTCGACCGTGCAGGGCGGGGCCAAGCCCGAATCGGCAACGACGCTTCGAAGAGAAGCGACGCAGCATCGATCCGCGCCGGGCCTCTCACCCAACAAAGCACACCGCGCCCCGAGTGCTCGCATCGGCTATCCGTCGCCCTAACCACTAACCCGGTTACCGTCGATGCTTCACTTGCATGCTCACACGCATACGCTACCCCTTTCACCCTCACAAAACCTGGCGTTCCAACGCCGTCCGTACATTCCACCAACGCTCTCCCTGTTACACACCACACCTCTCGCGCACACTCTTGCGCACACCTCTCCTCCGTTACGTCCTCCGTAACACTCACCATGGGCGTGCACTCTGGCATCCACCCACTAACGCGCTCACACGGGCTCTCCCACACTCGCGCTACCACCAACTCAGGTGTGCTTCCTCGCACACGTTCCACCACCACCTTACTCTCCGTGTCACACTTCGTACACCCCGACGTGCATTCTCGCTCGCACTCGGTTTCACACTCGCGCTCCGATGTGCCCTCTCGCACCTGCGCCATCACCAACTCACTATTCGTGTCACACTCCGTACACCCCGACGTGCATTCTCGCTCGCACTCGGTATCACACTCGCGCTTCGTAACACGCTCACCCCTTGACGCACACTTTTTTTCCACACGCGTGCCATTTCCACTCACACGGGACCCTTCACCAACGCCCGGATGCTTCCTCGATCCCAAGCGCGCGAAAATTCTTTTGTCGCCAAACATCCTCTTACAAAATCTCCCCGCACAATACACAGCACGTCTCACCTTCGGGGTTCTTCTTCCTCCCTGCACCAAAACCTGCAAATCTTTATATGGATTAGCAAGTACGGCATCAGGATGTGCATTTAGACTTTGAGCAATTTCCATTCCTTCCTCCGATTGTTGCTCTTTTAACTTTAAGTCCCCGGTCTCTCCAATTTCAACTATACCCATAATTTCTTTGTTCACCTCGACGACCGTTGGCTTTAATAAAATTCCCTCTACCTCATCGGTCGCCGGCTTTTCCAAACCCCGGGTCGCGATTTCTACCCCGGTCATTGTACCCGTGCTTTTCTCCGCTTCGTTCAACCAGTGCTTCTCGACCCGCGTTACCTCGTCGTGCACCCCTGGGACCCTTTCACCCAACTCGCGGTCTCTGTCCCTCTGCTCCCTTTCCTCCCTATCGGCCCACATTCCGTTTATTCTGTTTTCCATTTCTAGCATGAGGGCCTCCATTTGTAGCAAAAGGTTCGAATCCAACAATACTACGGTCACGGGCGCCGTCGCCGTAGCCATGTGCGAGGCGCCATTTTGCGCGCCCGTAACCTCGTGCGCGAGAGTGCCATTTTGTGTGCCTGATACCCCCTCAACCACATTGCCAATGTTCTCCTCCTCTTTTTCATCCACATACATTTCCCCGAGGTCCTGGGTCGATTCTACCCCGTCTATCTCTCCCACCGGCATCCCGTCGCCTTGACCAGCCATGGCGTGATTTCAAAATTCGGGTTTTGTAAAACAAAAGCAATTTCGGTACTTTGTAATTTTGAGCGCGTTAAGCGCGCTTCGGGTCCGATCCCACTTCCCGACACCAATTGTTACTGTAATAACACAATTGGTGTCCAAAATTTGGGCTAAATAAAATAAATAAATTTACCTGCCCAATCTGGAAAAGACTAAAACGACGAAATGCAAAGAGGAAAAGGAATAAAACGAGAAGACGGACAGAAGAGTAATTGGATTTATTATACACACAAGCAAAAAGAGAGCAGTCACGTTTATTTACAACACATAAGACGCAGATGACACAGTGCAAATACTAGCTTATACAGACTTAATTAACCCAGGGACAAGACACACAGAACAAACTCACGTACACAAGAAGGGTGGAAAGGCAGGAGGTGGATGGCTGGAGGGAGAGGAAGGTCCAAGGGGGTCCTGCAGCACGATCGGCGCGTTTAGCAGCCGCCGTTCCTTCGCGGCCCCGCCCAAAACCGCCGTCCAGGCCCCAAGCGGCTGTTGGGTGTTGTTGCTGCTGTGGCCGCCGCTTGCTTTGCCAGGACTCGTCTGACTCGTCTGGTCCAAACCCTCAACTCAACAACACTCTTGCACGTCTCCCTGTCCAACCACTCTTTCTCTCTTGGTCCAACCACTCTTTTTCTTTCTTGGTCCAACCACTCTTTCTCTCTCTTGGTCCACTCACTCCTCACCACCGACTCCTCCATGCCACTTGCGCGCGCGCCTTTTTAGCGCCTCCGGCGATCAAGCCGCCGGCCTTCAGGACACGCCCATCGGTGTGCTCACCTCGGCCCTGGTTGGTCACGCGACCCTCTGGCTCCGCCCTTGATGACGACGGGCGGGCACGCCCCTCTTCCCCGACCCGAGCACATGTTCAATGGTGGTTTTGGAGGGGATGTAATTGGCAATCGAGGCTTGGCAATGACGAAAGGGGATGTGAAAGGAAATGGAGATTTTGGGGATGGGAATGAAAGGGGATCTATTCTCTTTCACTGGTGCAATGGAGTACTTCAATTAATGGGAGACACAGCCTTACTCTAAAACACAGAATAAGATACAACTATCGAACAGGGGTATTCTATTATTGGCTGACGTGTATGCTTGTGGACTAATTATGGGATGCCCTTTCACCTTTACACAGCTCCGGAGGCAGGGGGCGCAGAATAAACAATAATAATAATAATAAAGCACACAATCAAAAAAATATACAGTCCTCATATCCGCAACAATATATATATATATATATATATATATATATATATATATATATATATATATATATATATATATATATATATATATATATATATACATACGTATATATATTAAAGTCGCGGAAGTTTTGTGTCCGGCCGTCATGCTACGTCATTGCGTATATGAAATCATATTGGCGTAAACACACGCTCACTTCGAGAGCGGCAGGAAAGGTCATTCCTCTTTGGGGTATATAGATTACAGTCTCTCTATGGTCGGATCTCAATAACATTAGGTGTGTGTTTATTTACCAAGTTTCTTGTGGAGAGATCGCCAAGTGGTTAAAGCATTCGAGCAAGCAATCCATTCAAAACCCTTAAGGAACAGCTGGCTTGGCAAGCGCTAGCTAGCTGCTTCGTAAATGAGCACATCTCAACCCTTGTGGGGTATATAGATTACAGTAGATCATCGCTCAGTTCTGTAAGTAAAACTTACCTCATGGATGTCAAAATTCCTCCCAATTTCTTTATTTAATGTTATAAACAGCATTAGCGACTGTTTAAAAAGCTAATCTTGTGTGTTTGTGGTTTATAACATTTTACAAGCCCGGCAACGCTGCTGTTAGACTTTTGGTCTTGTTTTTTTTAAAGAATTTTTCCAAAACAATTAAAAATGAAAAGGTGACGTGACTCGAGTCAATAAGTATTCAAAACCCTTTGCTATGACACTCCAAATTGAGGCAAATCAAGCCAAAAGGCAATCAATACATTAAATTGCCATTGGTCATCCTTGAGGTGTCTCTACAACTTGATTGGAGTCCACGTGTGGCCAATTCAATTGATCGGACATGATTTAGAAAGAAACTCACCTTTCCATACAAGGTCCCACAGTTAACAGTGCATGTCCGAGCATAAACTCTACCATGAAGTCCAAGAAACAGTCCGGTGAACTCCAAGATATAGTGGGGCAGATATGTAACAAAAATTGCACGAGATGTTCACATCCGGCAGAAAGTTTGAAATTTTGCATACAGGGGTATTTTGACATGCTGAGTTCAAAAATTGGCGGATCCAAGAGGTCTGACCAATGGACAGGCCGCCATCTTGAATTCCAATATGGCTGCCAAGACGAAATGTTGATAATCCCTATCTTGGGTTCTAAATGACCTGTGGCGCTCAAATTTTGTACACAATGGTATGTTGACATGCTGAGTTCAATAAGGCAATAATTTGAAATGTCTGACAAATGGTATGGCCGCCATTTTGAATTCCAATATGGCCGCCAAGACGAAATGTTGAAAATCCCGGGTTCTTTGCAAAAGCAATACCAATTCAATGGATCCCTAGTTGACAAATCATATAACAAGTCAAAGAGCTCATTTCAAAGTATATTTCGTACCAGTTGGCAGCCGTAACATGCTGCAAGCTTTTTTCCATCCGTTTTACTTCTCCTACTGCTCATCTCGGAAGCATTGTCCAGAGCAGAAACATAGTTCTGTGCATGGTAGATTAGCAGCAGGACATTTGCAATTTCCAGCACACCGTTTTTTACACTTGCACTTGATCAGCTCTCGGCACCCTTTTGACGCCTCTGGCATTACTGTCCAAAATGGATGCCAGACATCATCTGCATTTTTAGCCCATCCCCAATCTGCAGGTGAAGGCAGCTCTGGGTTAGCAATTTGGGACTGTCCCCAGATGTGACCGGCCTGAAAGACTGCCCTCTTCACATGTTGACGCAGTGCCTCTTTTGTCGGTGGAATATTTTCCGATTGCCGATTTCCCTGAGCAAACAGCTGCTTGCGTGCTTCGTTCACTTTCTTCAGAGGGGAAGTTCTACTGTACAGAACAACGAAGAACCTCTCTATGTTGTCCATGTCATCATCTGTTACTTCCGCTGGTGCATGTGAGAGATGATTGAAGACCTCCCCCAAGTTTGGCATGGAATTCCATATGCTCCACACAGTCTTTTTGCCAATCCCACATATGGCAGAAACAGTATCGCATCCGGAAACAGTATGCAGGAATAGAAGCCCCCATGAGCGTTCAGGGCCAATGTGAGTCGCAATAGTGTGAGCAGCAATGTGCCTGAAATAGTTTCCATGTCCAAATGCCAACCACATTGCACAACCGTCCATAATGCTTGCCATTGCGATAGCCAACACAACCACATCCGTGTCTGTTGCATGAATGACGATACTTCTGTACCCCTGCTGATATGCATGCCAAGCATGTAGCATCATTCGTGAATCAGCCTCTTCATGCGTACATGGTTGAATTTGAGAAACATCAGAAGGGGGCTTTGATTTAACCTCTTCTTCTAAGGTTGTAAGAAGTGTTTTTCCCTCTGGAATAGGCATCGTTTGCAGGGAATCAGCAAGGAAACTGAATAATGTCTTTTTGTTGGAATCTACATGAAGGAAGCTGCTCCAGTTTCGTGGCACGGATGTCTGTTCAGTCACATGGAGTGGTATGCCAGTGCCACGACCAAGCCTGGTGCCTTCTTTGAGACTGTCCGTTCTGTAGGTGTCCCACACCACATCAACACGCATCACAGTCCCCTCATTTAACTTTCGGGCAATGTACGGAAGGACCTGTTTCTGTGCATAGTCACCAAATGTCCTGATCACACTGTTGCACTTCTTAGGCTCCAAATGATGGACTAAGGCAGCCCCATCGAAAATACGAACTTCTCCTTTGGGTGCATCACGAGGACGTTGTGCTAAAGCTTCCAAACAGGGCAAAAGATCAGCCTTGCCGGTTGGTGGCCGCATTGTATTGATACCTTCAGCCAATGCAGGTGGCCACCCATGACACTCATATTCATAAAATGTGTTAAGATCACCATCTCTAGTTTGGCAAGAAATGTACATTCGTGAGAAGAGCTCCACATTACTTTTCATACGTGTAATCTTCGCCTCAGACTTTCCAGGTGTTTTCTTGGGCTTCGATTTCAACAGTGGCAGATTGTTCTTTGAAATGCTATCATAGAAATTGTCAGAAGGATCCTTGATTCGCTGCCCCACAAATCCGTCAAATTGTGTTTTGCCAGTGTCCTCCATGGATCGCACTGCGGCTATCACTTCATCAGGCATGATGACCTTTGTGTCAAGCACATACAAGTCATTACTGTCTTCCGCAAACGGGTTTCCAAGTTTTTCAAAGGAACCGATTGCATTATTGAGATCTGATGCAAAGGATTTCTGGACACTAGGCAATTGTTCGTGGTGGCGGACATCAGTTTGCCTCTGTCTTTGAAACTGGTCCTCAAACTCATTCAGGATTCTGGCTATTTCTGCACCAGCTACCATCCACCGGCGAAGAGCCCCTTCATTCTCAGTAATTCCAATGACTCCACCATCACCTTTCACATAAGCGTTCTGCTGTTCGTGTATCTGATCGTGTGCCATAGCAGAGAACTTGTGTGATGACTTCTGAGTGACAAAGTTCCCCTTGACAAATTCACGATGGATATCCATGGAATCGTTTGAAAGTTCCTGAAGGTCTGTTACATGCACTGTCAACCATCTGGCGTAATGGTAATGGTCCATGGCAAATATCCACGGAATGATCGCCATGAGAGTCTCCACATAGAGCGTGTAGTTGGCTTCCCGTTGTGATCTTATGAATGCCAAGAGAAGACACTCCAACTGCAGGACTTTATTCCAGTAGCAAAACTGGGGGTACTTTGTAGCCATCTTCTTGCTCCAAAGATCAAATGATTGTAAATCTTCAGTTTCACATGTTTTCCGGTAGTCATCGTATGCCTTTCGCTGCAGAGCGTACAACGCCGCTACTGTGACTTGGTGTGCCCATTGTGACCTCGATATTTGCGAACCTTTGTGAAGACTATCTGCTCTTCCCTCTGTTGTTACACCAGCACTGGTCATTACACTTGCCCAGCCACTCCCCTCCAGGAAGCTGCCGATCGCTTTCAACAAGGCCATCTCTACATGAAGTCCTCCCATCATCACAACAAACTTGTCTTCACCATATATACCTGGCCAAGTCCATTGAATCTTCTTTGCAATTGCATAGAGTGGTTGATCAACGGTCAGAACTGGAACTTGTCCGGGGTTTACTAGTTCTGTCGCCTGCTTGATTAAATTCATTCCATGCTTCACCATTGCCAATGTGTGAGCACTCTCGCGGAACAGAGGTAGCAGTCCTGTAATTGCAGGAGGCCGAGGAACTTCAACCTGCAGATTTGCCATGTATGCTGACCAGGAGATATTATCTTCACTCTCAAGACCTTCCTTCTCCTGCAGACTTTGTACAAACGAAAGCCACTGACTTTCTTTGTCCTGTATTCCGGAGGACACACTTGGAGTGGATGGACCTTTTGGTTTTCTTGGAATGGGATTATTAGTTGGAAATGTTTCAGGAGGCACATCACTGTAAGATGCAGGAAGGGCGGCTATGGTTTTGGAGCGCTGTTTGTTCTCATTCTCAGTGACATTCTCATGATTTCGAATGCTGCCACTTTTGTCATGTGAAACATGTTGTGTCAGTGATAACGCGGTTCCATGAAATGAACTTTGTGCTGATGCTGATGATGGGTTGTGATCTATGTTGTCTAGGTTGCCTGTTGTGAATATTCCACTTCGCAATTTTGTTGGACACACAACGCCGTCATGTTTGTATATTTCTATGACTCTGTTGGCCTCATCTGTGGATACCTCCAGTATGCGATCATAGGAAACACACAAACCATGTTGAAAAATAACGTCAACGAGATCCCGTTTCCTTGTTTTGCTATGAATGAGAAGACCCAGGTAAAGTGGCAGTGATGTTTCACGTTTCAAATTGTGACGTACTGCTGTAGTTTCCAACCTTCCTCGTTTCATAGTGTTGAATGTTACAAGTTGAGTTAAGGATTGCACAGAGACGCCTCCCTTGTTGTTTGCGTTTTGTTTTTGTATGTTTGTACCAGCAAGAATCATTTCCATCAACGCTGCCAATGATGGTGGTGAGTTGTTATATGATTCGTTAACTAGGGATCCATTGAATTGGTATTGCTTTTGCAAAATATCTTTGCGCACAATCTGGGCAGCTCTCATGAGAATGACCGCGTCGTTGTCAGAGCTTTGTCTACAAGCATGCAATAAAGCTTCACCAATGTCCTCTTTGAATGACAGTGCCACTTCATGGTTGCTCTTATGTGCCTCAAGTTGCGGAAGGTGTCTGAGAAGCTTGTCCTTAAGGTGAGCTGAATTAATCCTCTTTGAGATATCACCTCCCAGTTGTGCTAGACGTTCTGTATAAAGCTTTGTGAGATCGGCTAACTTGAAAGTGTAACTGTCATCTGTACACTTCATTTCTTCCAAATAGGCTATCAATTCGGCCAAAGCTACTGATTCTGGTGGCATATTTTCACTTGAACTGACTTCCTCATTCTTTCTTACAAATGATCTGTATCGAGTGTGGAGAACAGTCATGCACTTCTTGTGATAAACAGCATCTGATGCCGTCATATCACCTACAGACAATCTAGCCAGGAGTTTTGTATCCCTCAATTCTGTTGCCATCAATCGAACATTGGAATCTACATTTTTTGTTGCCGCTCTGTGGACTATTTCTTCATTACTGATAATGCTATCACAAAAGAAACATGTGCTAGCAGTACTCTGTTCAACGGATGGAGATTTGAAACTTGTTCTGAGTCTTTTCTTAACAGGCGAGTAAGTTTCTTCACCAAGTTTAAGGTCTGAACTTTGCTTTCTTTCCCTTGATTCAGCCCTGGCCACACGAGAGCTGCTGCACTGCACATAACAGTTTTTGTGCCATTTGGCAGCATGCGCAGCTAGGGTTTCTGCAATACCGCAACCATCATCTAGTCGGGAAATGTTTATCCCGCAAGGCAAGGCACCTAAATCATTCAATGCCTTGAGATTTTGAGCAAGATTCTCGTAGACGTCTAGACACGACTTATTGCTGCCCTTACGTGCATCTCTTAGTGGTTCATTTTCAGAACGTTTCTGGCAAAGAGCGCAAATGTTCCAGTCTGTTGGCATTGGAATTGTTGACGATGTTTTCTTTGATTTCGACATTGGATCTGAAAGAGAAAAAACATAAAAAAAATAAATTATTGGAATGTCATGTGAATGTTCAGTTCCGGCAGAAAGTGTTAAATTTCACATACAGGGGTATTTTGGGGCGCTGAATTTCCCAAATTTCTACTGCCTTCGACAAAATTACAAACCCATCAGTAGATTTGAGATGCAACAATTTTCCAGTTATCATAATAATGCTCAAATGATTTAACATTATGACATTACCGTACACTGTGCTATTAAAGCAATGAAAACATCGATGTTTGTCTTGGCGGCCATATTGGAATTTAAAATGGCGGCCATACCGTTTGTCAGACATTTCAAATTATTGCATTATTGAACTCAGCATGTCAACATACCCTTGTGTACCAAATTTCAGCGCCACAGGTCATTTAGAACCCAAGATAGGGTATTTCAACATTTCGTCTTGGCGGCCATATTGGAATTCAAGATGGCAGCCGGTCCATTGGTTAGATCTCTTGGATCCGCCAATTTTTGAAATCAGCGCCCCAAAATACCCCTGTATGCGAAATTTCACACTTTCTGCCGGAAATGAACATCTTTTTCACATATCTGCCCCACTAATAGCATTCTGAGGAGGCCTAGATCTGGGGAAGGGTCAAACAATTTCTAGAGTGTTTAAAGTTCCCAAGAGCACAGTGACCTCCATCATTAGTAAATGGAAAAAATATGGAACTACTGAGATTCTTCCTAGACCTAATCGTCCAACCAAACTGAGCAACCGGACAGAAGTACCTTGGTCAGGTATGTGACGAAGAACACAATGACCACTGACAGAATTACAGAGTTTTTTGGCTGAGATCGGAGAACCTGCCGGAAGGACAACAGTCTCTGCAGCACTTCACAAATTAAGGCTTTATGGGAGAATGGCCAGACAGAAACCAACTGACAATGAAGAACTACTGAGAAAATGGCACATGACGGCATGCCTGAAGTTTGCAAAAAGACATGTGAAAGACTCAGCGCATGAGGCAAAAGTTTATGTTGTCTGATGAGATGAAAATTGAACTCCTTGGCCTGAATACAAAGCGTGACATCTGGCGGAAACTGAGCACAGCTCATTCCCCTACCGTGAATCATGGTGCTGGCAGCATCATGCTATGGGGATGCTTTTCAGCAGCAGGGACTGGGAGACTTGTAAGGATAGAGGAAACAATGAATGGAACCAAATACAGGCAAATCCTCGAGAAGAACCTGCTTCAGAGTGCAAAAGACCTTAGACTGCAGCGAAGGATAACATTCCAACAGGCAATGACTCCAAGCATACAGCCAAAACAGCACTGGAATAGCTTCAGAACAACAACAACAACAACAACATGCATTTTAAGGCCATTTTCCCTGCTAGAGTGGGGATTAGCCTTGTGGTCCCCATGACAATCTTCTCCATTTTGCCCTATTTTCTGCATCTCTCCTTGTTAACCCCCTTGCCCGCATTTCTTCTTCCACCATCTTTAGCCAAGTCTTTCTCGGTCTTCCCCGTCCTCTACTTCCTTCTACATTAATTTCCATCACTTTTCCAACCAGTCACTTTCATCCTTCCTCAACATATGACCAAACCATCTCAACCTGTTCCTTTTCACAGCATCAATCACAGGCAATATTCCCAACATCTTTCACAATTCATCATTTGTCTTCCTCTCTCTCAACGATACTCCACACATCCATCGAACCATTCGCATTTCCACCCTTTGCAGCCTTCGTTGCTGCTCTACGTTCATTACCCATGTCTTGCTCCCATAAATCATAACACTTCTCACACATGCAGCATACACCTTTCCCTTCAGCTTCAGCGACACTCTCCTCCTCATCAGCACGCCACTCAGTTCCCAAAACTTCTTCCATGCACATCTCACTCGAGCAACCGTTGTGGATTCTGATCCACCTTCTCCATTCAGCATGTCTCCGAGGTAGCAAAATGTTTTCACACCTTCCAGCTTCACGCCGTCTCTAAGATCCAATTCAACATTTCCTCCATCTGCAGCTCCCTCTGTGCACACCTTACATTTGAATGTAGCTGCCACACTCGTAAATGACCCTTTCAGACCACTACATTTTTGATGAACCCACTCATCGCACATTGTACATTGAATGGAGTTCACTCCGCCACCCTTCCTGCACACAGCACACGGCCACTTCCCAGTTCTTTCCACCTCACCACATGCTTTACCACTTGCCATCACCTTCGTCTTTCCGATATTCACCTTCAGACCTTTTGTCTCCATACATTCCTTCCACTTGTTCATCTTTTCCTTCGGTCCATCCATACTTTCCGCAATCAACACCAGATCATCTGCATACAACAACTCCCATGGTAAACCCTCCTTTACGTTCTGAGCCAGCACCTCCATCACAGCTACAAATAGTAGTGGACTTAGTACCGACCCCTGATGCACTCCCACCTTCACCTCAAACTCACCACTGTTCCCGTCCTTCGTCCTTACAGCTGTGCACGCTCTTTTGTACATTGCCATCACCACTCTGATCAACCATTCCTCCACTCCTAACTTCCTCAATGCCCATGTCAATACTTTGCGTGGAACCCTATCGAATGCTTTCTCCAGATCAACAAACCCAAAAAACAACTTCTTCCTCTGCTCCAAGTACTTCTCCTGCAACTGCCTCACAATGAAAAGCGCGTCTGTCATTCCTCTTCCTGGCATAAATCCAAATGGCTTCAGAACAAGAACGTGAAAATCTTTGAGTGGCTCAGCCAAAGCCCAGACTTGAATCCAATTGAGAATCTGTGCAAAGACTTGAAGATTGCTGTTCATCAACACTCCCCATCCAACTTGACCGAGTTTGAGCAAATGTGCAAGAAAGAATGGGAGAAACTCCCAAAATCCAGATCTACAAAGCTGGTGCAAAAGGGGCTATGAAGTATTGACTCAGGGGGTTGAATACTTATGTATATTAGATATTTGTGTATTTCATTTTTAAATATTTTGTAAAAAAAATTCTAAAAAAAAAAGTGCACCTTGACGTTATGGGGTATTATGTGTAGAGTAGTGACCAAAAAAATCTCAATTTAATCAATTTTAAATTCAGGTTGTAACAAGGAAATGTGAAAAAATTCAAGGGGTGTGAATACTTTCTAAAGGCACTGTATAGGCCATCTTGTCAGGCCTATTCTGTACATTACTTGGGTGTTATTGGCATCTATGTTGAGGCAAACCTGTTCAGCACAGGTAAACAGCCTATATTTTTTCTCTTGCTTGTATATGTGCTTTGAGGACAGCAGTACTATGTTATCAGCATAGTCCAGCCAGATCTTCAAATGAGGACATTAATGTTCACTTGATACCCAGGAATCTATCTGTTTTCGTCTTTCTTATGGTGTAATTGATAGCAACCAGTAAGAGTAGTGGATGAAAGTATGTACCCCTTCTAAACTCCAGACTGTACTGAAAACCCTAGGGAAGCACTGCATTGAATATGGCAGTACAGTATTAAGAAAACTTTGCTGATAAAGGTTATTGTCTTCAGTTGGATGCAATTTTTCTCCTCAGGATTGTCTGCAGGCTCTCACAGTGAACTATGCGAAAAGGCTTTGGTAAAGGCGATGAAGTTCACATAAGATGGGGCATTCCATTCCAGGAATTCTTCAATTAAGTTGTCGATGACGGATGTTTGTTCTACGCACCTGCCTGCTCCTGCTGCAATTTGGTGAACTCCCATATGCCAGGTCAATATGGTTGGGGAGTTTTCTGCTTAATGTTCTGCTAGGGAATTATAGAAATGTGATAACCCGTCAGTTATTGTAGTTCCATTAGTCACCATTTTTGAGAATGCCGATTCGTCATTTTGACGCGTCTTTAGGAATCGTGTCCCAGATGCTGATGTAAAGGGTATTTATTAGCACTGAGGTTGCTGTTGCTGATGTCTGGTTGTATCGAATCAGATCCTGGAGCTTTACTGTTCTTCATTATCACCTCATCATGTCTCGTTAGGGCTGCCCCTTTGCCCAAGTACATCCGCAGTGGAATGTATAGATTTTAAGGATCAGGCCTGTTCATGACTTCTTGGAAATGTTACTCCCATATAACAGCTTGCTCACACTCAGTTGAGATGGGGTTCCCATTCTTGTCCATCTCAAGAAGATTCCAACTTGATTTAAACCTAAACGACATCTTGTATTATTATACAGCATACAAAACCTAACCTCCGCCATTACCCTAACTTTAACCCTAATAGGCATATGGGCCTATGCATATCTTAAGTTTTGTGTTTCCTGCATTTCCATGTCCTGTAGTTTATTCAATATCAATCCCCGGAGCATTACATTATGACATTGTAACTTGCTTCAGAGCAACCTTTCACTTGCCTTCGACATCCATTCTGTTATTGCAACTGTTCGACAAGTATAATATCAGAAATGTTCCCAAATATATAATACAAATGTGCAATCCGCACACGGTCATGGGCCCCACACATTTTATTGGACCATAAACTGATGTTAGAGTTCATATATAGGTCTATTGCTGACTGTCTATATCCACAACCTCTTTATCGTTGCTTCTCTTGGCATCATGACTGTGTTTTTATGCTGATCTGAAAATTTTATTTGATAAATTGAATTTCATTTCATTCGCAGAAGCATTATGGTGAGAGAAAATCTAGTTGTATGTCAATGTATGCGTTTGTACCTTTGTTGTGTGCTACTGTGTCTGTGTGTCGTTGGTTGTTATCTCCATTTGCAGGTTTCAGAAGATGCAACGGAGACCTAGCAGGTGTCAAAGTATCCACTTATGTGAGCGTGTGTGTGGTTTTTTTTTTGGAGTGTATAAAATCTGTATAATATGTGTGCATATAATATGCAGTACAATATGTCAAGTATGAACCACCTTTAGAGGCCATTTTTCCCCCGCAGAGCGGGGGTTGGCCTTTTTCGGGCACCGTGGTCCTATTTTTGAAGCAATGTTTGATGGCCGGATGCTGTTCCTGCCGCCAACACTGTTAGTCGCCTCTTGCGACACACAAGGAATTATCAGCAAGCTGGTACTCAATTTGCCGACCTTGGAAGGATGACAGGCTGAGTCAACCCCCCTGGTGTTAATTCAGCGATTGACCGGGATTTGAGCCCAGGATCCTCGGATCCCAAGCCGGCACCCTAACCGCTAAGCCTGCTTTAAGTGGCTTTATTTAGTTTTTGGTTATTTTGAGCAGACAGAAAGTCTTGCTTTTCTGCATTTTGTGAATGGAAATATCAACATCTTTCACTACACTTTATTTTATCTTTACATCCTTAAAAATAGCAAAGCGTTTCTGACTGTTGGCTGCCATAATTGGCCAAAGCGTTTCTATTTTCAGTGCAGCAACTGAAATATTTTCTAAAGAGGGGGACACTGTGTCCTTATCTGTGTGGTTCTGCATGTCGTGCTTTAAAATGCAAAACAGAATGCCTTATATGTATTGCAGTGCTGTTGACTGTTTTTGCGATGCATAATTTAAATAAACTTCAAATTTATAATTCACTGAGTTTGCTTTATTTGAGGTTTAAAAAATCGTTTCTTCTCATTTTTCAAACCAGTTCGGATAATAATGTTTCGTTAGTTACCATTTCAGAGTAAGCTATATATAAATCAGCGTTTCTTTTGGAGACACATTTCAGAGCAACTTCAGGGCTGGACTACCACAGACAGTATTAATACCTAAAGAAGGATTGCATAAAGCATCATCATACTAAAATACGCAATTTCGTGCCCTTTTGTCTGTTGGACCGTGGTACATTCGGTCGTTACTTACCCAATCTCAACCAAACTTGGCAGGAGGACTACGGGTCACATTATGGAGATTGTAGCGATTTCATTTGCCCTCTTCCCCCCCCCCCCCTACCCAAAGGAGGTTTTCCGTCTTGGGTGAAATCCGTGTTAAGGTGTATAGATATAGCTTATCGTGGTGTTTTTCTAAGGAGGTTTCTAATAAAATTTAAAAAAGGAACTAGAAAGCAACTGAAAATGCAAAGCCCGTCCTCGTTTGAATTCAGACTTCTTCCGTATGCTAATCATGATGCAAACAGATAAAGAAAATACAAAAAATTGACGATTTTAGGTGATCCTGACATTTTCACCTCAAAAAACAATATGCTTCAGTGACCCAAATATGCAAACCCTGCTCAAATTTCAGGTCAATCGGATGGAAATTGCCGATTTTATGCAACCCTAACCTTTGACCGTTTGATCTAAAAAAAAACAACCAAACTATCGGCTTCTAACTTTTGATTGGCGAACCAATTCACTCACCCAATATGCAAATTCTTAAAACTTCAGGTCAATCGTATAAAAATTGACGATTTTATGCAACATTGACCTTTGACCTTTTCATCGAAGAAAAAAACCAGTCGGTTTCTAGCTTTTGATTGGTGAACCAATTCAGTGACCCAATATGTAAATTCTCCAAATTTCAGGTCAATCGGATGGAAATTGCCGATTTTATGCAACCCTAACCTTTGACCGTTTGATCTAAAAAAAAACAACCAAACTATCGGCTTCTAGCTTTTGATTGGCGAACCAATTCACTCACCCAATATGCAAATTCTTAAAACTTCGGGTCAATCGTATAAAAATTGATGATTTTATGCAACATTGACCTTTGACCTTTTCATCGAAGAAAAAAACCAGTCGGTTTCTAGTCTTTGATTGGTGAACCAATTCAGTGACCCAATATGTAAATTCTCCAAATTTCAGGTCAATTGCATGAAAATTGACGATTTTATGTGATGCTGACCTTTGACCCTTTGAATAAATTACAGATTTGACTTCTCAATATTCTCATAATAAAGCTTTGTGGAAAAATTTGATGACAAAGCACAAACAGTAAATTTAATTTTCAGGTCATTTGGACGAAAATTAACGATTTTATGTGACGTTGACCTTTGACCTTCTGCCAAAATTATTAATTTGTCTTCTCCACATTATCATAATAGAGCTTTGGTGAAAATTTGAGGACAAAAGCGCAAATGGTAAAAAAAACGTTACGTCGCGGACAGACACACATACACAGAAGTGATTGCAAAACCCCTTTTCCAGTTGTGTGGGGGGATGGGCCAATAACAACGCCAATGATAACAGCATAATATTAATGTTATTACAAAACAATATTATAATACTAATAATATCCCCCCCCCCCCACCCCCCTCAAGGGGTTAATCCTCCTTAGACAAACACCATGTTGATGTTTTTGTATAAACAGCTTATCGTGGCGTTTCGTGGAGCACCCCTACAGAACTAAAAAAAGATTATAAACTACAAACTCGTATTATTACCTTTTTAAACAATCACTACTGCTGTTTATCACGAAACTGAAAGGGAGGAAACCCGACGTTCTCGAGACATTATATGATTATCGTGTCCCCCTTAGACTAACCAACCCAAACTTAGATCTACTGTAATCTATATAACCCAGGGAGAATAATAACACGACCCTTGTGTTTACCTCATTAAAGGATGCTGAAGAGAATAGCGCAGCTGATTTCTACTTGTCTGGGTTTGATTACCGACGTAACTATAAACTGTTGGATTGGTGCTTGAGGCAGGGTGTTGGATCACAAAGTGCACCGTCCTGTCCATCCAACATATGGATAAGCTGGGTGTCCCATATGCCAGCATTAGTTGATTGTACATCACCGTTGGTGATGCTTGTGGTCGAGTTTCATCGAAATTGTGTGTGAAGTTTCAAAGAAAACAAATACCTATTTTGGGGGGGGTGGGGAGGAGGGGAGGAGGGGATCAAATTTGGACCCA
>NC_136261.1:254972531-255090031 GCF_964187855.1 Myxine glutinosa | reverse complement strand
TTTTCAAAACAACACTTCACCATCACCAAGATACAACAATTTCACTTCATTTTCAAGTTTTATAAAGCATCTGCACCATCTGGCAAAAAACGTTTGCCTCCACACAAATGTTGACTTTGTTTGAAAGGAAGGGCTGATCACTTGTGTTTGAATCCTGGTATGAAACATTTTCTCCTAATGTCTTCATAGCTCCTGCACTACTTCGTGTAGGATTTCGCTGTTGTGGTAACATTTCGGAGTCATAGACTGACCCTGCTCTCCTTGTAGCTTTCTTGCCACTTTTTGCTGTAAACCATAGTAATTCCTGAACAAGGCCTTCACCCAGTTGTAGTCGACTTGCCTCCTCCCTCATTGTGAGTGGGCAGCAAGTATTGGTGTGACGTTGATTGGCCAGCAAGATGTGGAACAGGGATGCCGGATGCATCCACAATGATGTTGGGACCATGGTGTTCAGGTCATTCATGGTCCTTACCAGGAGCAACCAGCAGAATCGTGCACAGCTGTTGTGACAAGGGCACAGCCGTTTTTTGCAGCTCCATGCTGGTTCCCCGGACGTTGGTGAAGTAATAACATATGTCCCCGCATTTCACAGAGGTTGCAGGTAAAATGTCGTTGTCCTGCAACTTCTGATGTGGTGAATGTTCGAAGCCTTCGAACAAGAGTAAGTGATCGCCTTTCTTTCATATGTTGCAGTGTGATCCAGGCAAATGGTCACATAAATTTCCTTGGTGAAGGTAAGCATTCATCTCCAAGTTACACGGGAGAATGTCTTCATCATTCTTTGAGAAAGAGGGTGTATGCCACGATTAACTTCATTTTTTAGCCACAAATTTTCTTTCTCGAACTTCTTCCCAATTCCGTTAGCAATCCCTCCAAAATGTGATCTCGTCTTATCCTTATGCTCAGTCACATCTGAATCTGCTTTCCGCACACACTGAATCAGATAGGGTACATCTTACCATGAAATCAGCATAATCATGTATATCTTCCGACAGTTTCACATTCAACAATTTGTTGTTTTTCCTTAACACAAAAGTTATATTCATTTATATGCGTCACACAAATAATATTCAATCAGGTATGTATTTTATTACTAAACTAAGAATAGCATTGTATATGATTACAATCACAAACGGGAATACCTAATTCCCAACAACAATTTTTTCAAACCAACAAATTAAACATAATGTATTATTACCATAATTCCTCTCCACTTTTTCTTTTCCCTCTTTTTCCTAACAGTGTGTCACTCGTGGTGATATGAGTTCACTGATATTGTAATTGGTCCTCGTGTAACTCAGTGTAACTTATTAATTGGCACTGTTAACTTATTAATTCTTTTTTAATAACACTGCACGCACGTACGTGAGTTAATGAAAGAGCTTATTTAAAGTGAACACACATGCACACACATTCACGCACACACACATCTGCGTGTACATCAGCGTGTACATCAGCGTGTACATCTGCGTGTACACACACATCTGTGGGTGTTCACAATTTTGAATTGGACAATTAACCTGGTAACAAAGCAGATACATTTTACCTGCAAACTATGTGAAAGACGAGTTCGTAAATGAGTGTTAGGAATGTGCCCGAACATGATAATCTCTTGTCCACCTGGTCACAGCCCCTGGCTGAAGCACCCCCCTATCGTTTGGTAAACGGAACTCACAGCAGGAGGGGAGCGAGCTGATGCCAGGACTCGGTGCACGCATGACCTCGGGGCATTAGCGGAGAAAGGATTAACGGTCAGCGGACAGGGGATTAAGTCCAGTTTTGTCCATATAAACGAGAGCAAACGTGGAGTCGAGAGGACTTGCTACCAGGAGCTCTGACCAACGGGAGTGGCGGAGGAACATCAGCCGAACGAGAAGGACCATGCGAAAAGAATTAACCTGGTCCATTGAATTATGCGGTATTATTTGGTAAATGGAATGAAGTGAATAACCAGTTAATAAACCAGACCTTTTGTAAACCTGTGTCCGGTCATTGGAGTCTTGAGTCTCTCAGCTACAAATTCTCCAACAATCTGGAGGCACCGCTGGAATTTCGAGTGGATGTCGTCAAGGTGAGCATGACCTCTTGGGGATCTGTCCATTATGAAATATGAATTCTGAAGATGGAGGATTTGGTGTGTGGGACTTGCGATTGTCCATAGGTAATACAAGGATGAAACGTGTTAAATGATTCTATTTATTCGTGTTTTCCTAAATGATTTCTGTAAATACGTATTTTTGCGCTGTCTAAATAAAATGCACAAGGTCGGCGCTGGTCATTAAAGGCCTTACTGTGACCTGGAAGCAAACGGAGCATGCGTGCACCTTGCGACCATTTGCTTCCAGGACGTGTAAGGCCGGTAAAGTAGTTTTTTTTTTTTTTGCACTTGTTCAAAGCACTCGACTTGCTCGGCGAGCGACAGGGAACCGGGAAAGGGAATTATATTTATATATATATATTTTTGCCTCATTCCAATTTACTAGGGCATGCCCGTACTATATATAAGCTAGGACGTGCCCGTACGTGGGTGCCCGTTCCTTGCCAAAAAAAAAAAAAAAAAAAAATTTGTGTAGGGGTGTGTGTGTGTAAACATCCTAGGGCGTGCCCGTATGTGGGTGCAAAAAAACATGCGTGCAAACAACAACAACAAAAAAAAACTTTGAAACCACGTGGCAGTAACGACCACAGAACCCCCCCCCCTCTATTTACATGAATGGTTTGGTCCATTCGCAACGACCACAGAACCCCCCCCTCTATTTACATGCAATGGTTTGGTCCATTCGCAACGCCAAAGCGAACGGCGAACGGCTAAATCGCCATAGCTCGGTAAGTACTTGTCCGATTAATTTCAAACCTTGAAAAGGCACATCCTCGGGTCCCCAGCAATATACCTGGCAAGTTTAAAGTATATCGGACCCGTGGTTGTCGAGAAACAGCGGTCACAGACAAACAAACAAACGTACAAACGTACAAACGTACAAACGTACAAACAAACACACAGAGATTACTGGAATTATAGATAGATGGTATTGCGACAAAACGGCTTATATCTTTGGAACGACTGGTCGGATTTAGACAAATTAAAACTCGTTCGATCAACAAATAAATTCATGACAGACAATCCCACCTCATGCCGGTCCAGAATTACTGTGAAAGATGGCGATTGGATAAAAATTGCATACCAACACTCCCTCACTGTCCCTCATTGTCCCTCATGTCCATTCCGGCACCCTGCTTCCAGGAAACAAAACCAGTGCTGTTGTTTTTTTTGACGAAATTTGCCAGATAAATAGCATGGGTGACACGGACAAAATGATTGGATTTTGGTGAAGACCCAGGTGCGAATCCGGCTACGAGAATTGTTTAAAGTGATTCTTCACCATAAAGAGATCGGGTGAAAAGCGATATACATGATATTTAACATAATATACTTATTAATGTTATTATTTTAATATTATTCATATATTTAAAAAAAAAAGTGACAAAAACACGCCGATTCCATTTTTGGTTCAGGTCCGAATCCAGATCCGGCCTATCAGTGGGATACAAAACATAAACTGTTCACCAAGGCGGAGATATGCTCTCTACTGAGCGTCGTTCTAGTTGTGTGTTTGTTCGTCTGGGCGATATCTTAGCCATCCTTTGAGATAGGAAGCTGAAATTTGGGGAAATTGGTGAACAAGTGCTTTTGAAAAATAATAATAATAATAATAATAATTCTGTATTATTTGGTTAACCAGTTTGTGTGAAACCTCAACCTAAATATAAAAATTGATCTGCTTGGTGTTAGTTTAAGGGCTGTTCCAAATTTATCCTGATTATGAGAGATAATTACAGGAAATGTGTACTGTTCTTGTTTGGTGATTATGAGACAAAAACAGCAGAGTGGGAATCGGCAGACAATGGAACAGCTAGCGACGAGTGTTTGTGAGTATCAACCACCCTCTGGTCGAGGCTCATAGGAGGGGTGATGCTTACTGATTCGGCACGCTTACAATAGGTGTTAATGGTGGGATGTCAGAGGTTTTGGTGTGGTTTAATGTTCACACTGTTTTGGAAAATAATGCTCGATGCAACATGATCCTAAAAAGAACCCATCCCTACATCGAAAGATCAGGAAGGGAAGGAATGGAAAATTTGAAGTATTAAAGTTACGGAACTCAAAATGTCTGGGTTTGGATGTAGTCATTAAAGGATTGAGTCATTCATTGGTGTGATGATGGTCCTAATATTTTGATAAATGTTTGATAATGGTCCTGGTAATTTTAGTCTGGTAAGGTAAGGTAAGGTTAGTCCTGGTAAGGTATATTGCTGGGGACCCGAGGATGTGCCTTTTCAAGGTTTAAAATTAATCGGACAAGTGGGTCCCAAGGTATGGTCACCGTACTCGCAAGCCGTTCGCTTTGGCTCTGCGAATGGACCAAACCATTTCATGTAAATAGAGGGGGGGTTCTGTGGTCGTTCGCTTTGGCTTTGCGAATGGACCAAACCATTTCATGTAAATAGAGGGGGGGTTCTGTGGTCGTTACTGCCACGTGGTTTCAAAGTTTTTGTTGTTGTTTGCACGCATGTTTTTTTTTGCAAGCACGTACATGCGGGCACGCCCTAGTATATATAAATTGAGGTAATATTGAGTATGGAATTAATTGCTTTCAACAATGCAAAGGGTGACAAGATATGGGATTTAATGGGATTTTAATGGGATTTTAATGGGATATTGGTTTAGGAATGTTTAGAGGTCATTGCAATGTGATAATTACTTGTGATCATTTGTTGTTGCAACGTTTTGGGAACATTCAAATGTTGGGTTGTGCTAACGTTTCCACAACGTCACCACAACGTTTCACTTTCGTTGTTGCAACGTTTTGCTCCAACGTTTTGTGAACATTTAAATGTTGGGTTTTGCTGACGTTTCCACAACGTCGCCACAACGTTTCACTTTCGTTGTTGCAACGTTTTGCTCCAACGTTTTGTGAACATTTAAATGTTGGGTTTTGCTGACGTTTCCACAACGTCGCCACAACGTTTCACTTTCGTTGTTGCAACGTTTTGCTCCAACGTTTTGTGAACATTTAAATGTTGGGTTTTGCTAACGTTTCCACAACGTCGCTACAACGTTTTACTTTCGTGGTTGCAACGTTTTGCTCCAACGTTTTGGGAACATTCAAATGTTGGGTTGTGCTAACGTTTCCACAACGTCGCTACAACGTTTCACTTTCGTTGTTGCAACGTTTTGCTCCAACGTTTTGGGGACACTCAAATGTTAAATAAACCGGATAAGAATTCACGAGTTATTTAATTATGAGCGAGGAATGAAGTACTCATTTAATTAATTACATTTCTTATTAAATTACAGTAATTACATTACAGTAATTACCTGAGGTAATTACAGTAATTACAGTTCCGGTAATTACAGTAATTACAGTAATCATTACAGTAATTGCAGTAATCTTATTACAGTAATTACATTACATTAACTCAGGCACCTTTTGAGTAAGGAAGCTGATATTTGGACATGACACTGACCAAGGGATGTGGCTGTCAAGGAAAATATTGATTTATTGATTAATCATTTAATAAATTAACTCGTTGATTTATAAATGACTTATTTAATTAAAAGTCCTCAGAGATACATCTTCGGATGAAATACTTACAGATTGGTTATGCTATGAGCCAATTGATTAAGGAAAATATTTTGTCATATTGGCCATATTGGCAATTTCGTGGCCATATTCGTGGCAACTCAGTTAGTGCCACTGCACCTTTAAAATGCATCCCTGCGTTCATTTTTCGATCGATTGAGTTGAAATTTTGAACAATCGGATCTGGACTGTCGCTGTTAACGACTCTAGCACGCACTCGTCCAATCAGGATGGAGCGGTATGGTCCCCGGATTATCACTGCCCGCAGTTTTAATTAATTTTACTTTTTCTCTTGGTCATATAATTTTGAAGACATGCATGTCATGATAGAGGAAATGTTTGTTCTGTTAAACGGAATAAATGTTGTTTATTTGTGTGGGTGTGTATTTTTGTGTATTTGGATATATTTTCACGACTAATTCCAGTTATCGTCCTGCAAAATGTCTGCTCGTTCTTTTTCCTTTGAGTCGTAAATTCCTGTTGAACTCTCATTAAAATGCGGAATTAAGTACGCTGTGTGATGATGGAGATCCTTGATGACGAATCAGGAATAGTGAATGAGCAAACAAATATCACGGATGGTACACCGGATAGGGAAAATGTAGATGAAACCCCTTTTGCTCAGGTGCTGTGCAGCGCTGCACAAAGATCCATATGAGCGGGGCCTGGGTGCTGTGTAATTAGTACACAAAGAACCAATTACTAGGGTGCTGAATAAACACAAAGATCCATTTTTGGAGCTGGTTCTCCCGGTGCTGTGATTTATTCAAAGAACCAAATCTTGTAAGAATTAAGATATGATTTGTCGACATTATAAATACTTTAATATATGTAACGATTTTTGTAACGATCATCCTGCAAAAGGTCTGCTCGTTCTTTTTCCTTTGAGTCGTAAATTCCTGTTGAATTCTCATTAAAATGCGGAATTAAGTACGCTGTGTGATGATGGAGATCCTTGATGACGAATCAGGAATAGTGAATGAGCAAACAAAATAACGAATGCTGCGGCTAGAGCAGTGGAAGCGATTTTTGAATTGTTCAATGATTATTCGATATTGTTATGACTTATTGTCAATAGGTATACTAAGTGGCCATGAGGTAGCCTGTTGCTATGTACAGTTTTATTCTATTGTTGATTATACCACATAGCTGTGGTGATAAAGGAAATGTTCGTTTAAATAGATGATTATGATAGGACCATGACTATAAAATCATGATGATTATTATGAATGATATCATAGGGTTCAAATGCAGAATGCTGCATGAACTTGGGAAAGAACTTTCAAGCCCTATGGGATAAATTGGGTATTACAAGCGATGGAGTTTCAAAATTTAGCATGATTGAAGGAATTTGACAGTCCCATTTCAGGAGTTTTACGAAATTTATATTGCCAAGAGATTTTGGGTACTATTAAAAGAAAAATGATGAGATATTTTTCCCAAAGAACTTTAATATCTGCCATCCATTTTGGCTGTCTCACGAATGAAGGATGAGTTGCCTTTAGTGGTTGCAAAGATAATTTGTGGAGACCAGGCAAAATGGGGAAATATGTCAGATATGACCCTAGGACAGGACGGTGATTCATCAATTAACATGAGGTACGAACCAGAGGTGACGGTCAATGGATGGACCTGTCCTGACATCATTGGGGAAAGGGCTTATGCAAGGAGTCATCCAAAATGATTAATTTGATTTATTGATGAATATTGATGAATTAATTGAAATTGAATAATTGATTGAATTGTTAATTGATTGAATCTAATTGATTGAATTTAATTGAATAAATTTAACTGAATAAATTGAATTGAATATATTGATTGTTTGATTGATGAAAATGCGGTCTCAAGAAAGAAGCTTTGATATCTTTGCGAGATATTAACAATGTGGAGACAACCTGGGAAAATTGAGCAAGGTGGTGAGTTTATATACAGATATATATGTGCGGTTACCATTGTGTGATTTCCCCGTCAACAGAGCGGACACCTGAGGATTCACCCATTTCATACTGACCCTCCGGCTCATCTGCAAATGCTGATCTGTGAGATTGGATTGTGCAAAAGCCACGGCTGAGGGAGATTCTCTGGAAATCACCGTGTGAACAGGTGGAGAGACCCTTCCTGGAGGTACGAGTGAAGCTTTAGAGGAACAAACTACAACACATCCAACGCTACTTTGATAAAAGGCAGAATGGGAAATGGAGCCTGCAAGAATACACAAGGACAACCAGAGATTCCACAAAAAGGTACTTGTACACATCATATGTACGACCGTTATGGTGCAGAAGCTATAAGGCAGGTCGAGTATTGGTATTTGTGGACAAAGGGACATGATGAGGAGTTTCCAAGAGATGGTACATTTGAGCGAAGTCGATTGGAAAGATTGGAACAAAGATTGAAAGCCAGGAAGAGACAGAATCTAACGGTAGACTGGCTTGCATTCCATCTTTGGGATGGTGAATCCAGACAACGGGAACAGCAAGAACGGATAACGGATCTAGAACTTAAAATAAAAAGGATACAGGATACAGTGGAGGAGACAAATGCACAACTGCCCTCGAAATTAGGAATGAAAGTGACGGTTGTCCCATCTGATTTCCAGTTGTCTCCCCAAAAAGGACGGTACAGAGAATTTTTTCGTGTTTCAGGAGACAACGAGAGATTGCAGTGGCAACTCAGGGATGTAGAGATGCAGCCCAGCAATACAAGTGCACAGGTGCACAGACCAGGAAACGACAGAAACCGGTGTTTCGAGTGTGGAAAGATGGGACATTGGAGAAGAAGATGTCCGTATGTCAACAGGAGGACAAGGTCATGGGGCAAACCAAGATCAAGGGTACCAGTGCGTACCGGTACCTCAGACAATGATTAGGCCTTCATTGCTGCAAATCCCAAATGAAGATTGGCCTCAACAGATTCGATTACTGGACAAACAAGAATAATTGTTTGATTGGGTATTACAAGCCAATTGTAACTAGCCAATGATGCTAGTCAGCCAATAATGCTAATCAGCCAATGATGCGAATCAGCCAATGATGTTAATCAGTCAATGATGCTAATCAGCCAATGATGCTAGTCAGCCAATGATGCTACCCCTCAGCCAATGATGCTAATCAGCCAATAATGCTAATCAGCCAATGATGCGAATCAGCCAATGATGTTAATCAGTCAATGATGCTAATCAGCCAATGATGCTAGTCAGCCAATGATGCTACCCCTCAGCCAATGATGCTAGTCAGCCAATAATGCTAATCAGCCAATGATGCGAATCAGCCAATGATGTTAATCAGTCAATGATGCTAATCAGCCAATGATGCTAGTCAGCCAATGATGCTACCCCTCAGCCAATGATGCTAATCAGCCAATGATGCTAATCAGCCAATGATGCTAATCAGCCAATGATGCTAGTCAGCCAATGATGCTACCTCACAGCCAATAATGCTAATCAGCCAATGATGCTAATCAGCCAATGATGCTAATCAGCCAATGATGCTAATCAGCCAATGATGCTAGTCAGCCAATGATGCTACCTCACAGCCAATAATGCTAATCAGCCAATGATGCTAATCAGCCAATGATGCTAATCAGCCAATGATGCTAATCAGCCAATGATGCTAGTCAGCCAATGATGCTAGTCAGCCAATGATGCTAATCAGCCAATGATGCTAATCAGCCAATGATGCTAATCAGCCAATGATGCCACCTCACAGCCAATGATGCTAATCAGCCAATGATGCTAATCAGCCAATGATGCTAATCAACCAATGATGCTAATCAGCCAATGATGATAATCAGCCAATGATGCCACCTCACAGCCAATGATGCTAATCAGCCAATGATGCTAATCAGCCAATGATGCCACCTCACAGCCAATGATGCTAATCAGCCAATGATGCTAATCAGCCAATGATGCTAATCAGCCAATGATGCCACCTCACAGCCAATGATGCTAATCAGCCAATGATGCTAATCAGCCAATGATGCTAATCAGCCAATGATGCCACCTCACAGCCAATGATGCTAATCAGCCAATGATGCTAATCAGCCAATGATGCTAATCAGCCAATGATGCCACCTCACAGCCAATGATGCTAATCAGCCAATGATGCTAATCAGCCAATGATGCCACCTCACAGCCATTGATGCTAATCAGCCAATGATGCTAATCAGCCAATGATGCTAATCAGCCAATGATGCCACCTCACAGCCAATGATGCTAATCAGCCAATGATGCTAATCAGCCAATGATGCTAATCAGCCAATGATGCCACCCCTCAGCCAATGATGCTAATCAGCCAATGATGCTAATCAGCCAATGATGCCACCCCTCAGCCAATGATGCTATTCAGCCAATGATGCTAATTAGCCAATGATGCCACCCCTCAGCCAATGATGCTAATCAGCCAATGATGCTAATCAGCCAATGATGCTAATCAGCCAATGATGCCACCCCTCAGCCAATGATGCTAATCAGCCAATGATGCTAATCAGCCAATGATGCTAATCAGCCAATGATGCTACCTCACAGCCAATGATGCTAATCAGCCAATGATGCTAATCAGCCAATGATGCTACCTCACAGCCAATGATGCTAATCAGCCAATGATGCTAATCAGCCAATGATGCCACCCCTCAGCCAATGATGCTAATCAGCCAATGATGCTAATCAGCCAATGATGCTAATCAGCCAATGATGCCACCCCTCAGCCAATGATGCTAATCAGCCAATGATGCTACCCCTCAGCCAATGATGCTAATCAGCCAATGATGCTACCCCTCAGCCAATGATGCTAATCAGCCAATGATGCTAATCAGCCAATGATGCTAATCAGCCAATGATGCTACCTCACAGCCAATTATGCTAATCAGCCAATGATGCTAATCAGCCAATGATGCTAATCAGCCAATGATGCTACCCCTCAGCCAATGATGCTAATCAGCCAATGATGCTAATCAGCCAATGATGCCACCCCTCAGCCGATGATGCTAATCAGCCAATGATGCTAATCAGCCAATGATGCTAATCAGCCAATGATGCTAATCAGCCAATGATGCTACCTCACAGCCAATGATGCTACCTCACAGCCAATGATGCTACCTCACAGCCAATGATGCTACCTCACAGCCAATGATGCTAATCAGCCAATGATGCTAATCAGCCAATGATGCTAATCAGCCAATGATGCCACCCCTCAGCCAATGATGCTAATCAGCCAATGATGCTAATCAGCCAATGATGCTAATCAGCCAATGATGCTACCTCACAGCCAATGATGCTAATCAGCCAATGATGCTAATCAGCTAATGATGCTACCTCACAGCCAATGATGCTAATCAGCCAATGATGCTAATCAGCCAATGATGCCACCCCTCAGCCAATGATGCTAATCAGCCAATGATGCTAATCAGCCAATGATGCTAATCAGCCAATGATGCCACCCCTCAGCCAATGATGCTAATCAGCCAATGATGCTACCCCTCAGCCAATGATGCTAATCAGCCAATGATGCTACCCCTCAGCCAATGATGCTAATCAGCCAATGATGCTAATCAGCCAATGATGCTAATCAGCCAATGATGCTACCTCACAGCCAATTATGCTAATCAGCCAATGATGCTAATCAGCCAATGATGCTAATCAGCCAATGATGCTACCCCTCAGCCAATGATGCTAATCAGCCAATGATGCTAATCAGCCAATGATGCCACCCCTCAGCCGATGATGCTAATCAGCCAATGATGCTAATCAGCCAATGATGCTAATCAGCCAATGATGCTAATCAGCCAATGATGCTACCTCACAGCCAATGATGCTACCTCACAGCCAATGATGCTACCTCACAGCCAATGATGCTACCTCACAGCCAATGATGCCACCCCTCAGCCAATGATGCTAATCAGCCAATGATGCTAATCAGCCAATGATGCCACCCCTCAGCCAATGATGCTAATCAGCCAATGATGCCACCCCTCAGCCAATGATGCTAATCAGCCAATGATGCTACCCCTCAGCCAATGATGCTAATCAGCCAATGATGCTAATCAGCCAATGATGCTAATCAGCCAATGATGCTACCCCTCAGCCAATGATGCTAATCAGCCAATGATGCTACCCCTCAGCCAATGATGCTAATCAGCCAATGATGCTACCCCTCAGCCAATGATGCTACCCCTCAGCCAATGATGCTAATCAGCCAATGATGCTACCCCTCAGCCAATGATGCTAATCAGCCAATGATGCTACCCCTCAGCCAATGATGCTACCCCTCAGCCAATGATGCTAATCAGCCAATGATGCTAATCAGCCAATGATGCTAATCAGACCACCTACGTTGGCCCTGCTGGCCACAAAAAAAAAAAGCAGACGCGGTGTGTGCCCTTTTTATTAATAAAAACATCAAGCAAGAAGATCAAGCCAAGATGCATCAGCCCAGCAGAGAAGCAAGAAGACATCATTCATCATTTTATTATTTTTGAAATGTTTGGTGCATTTTCATGATGGTGCTTTTTGGAAAAAAAATTATTATGGTGCATATTGGTACATATGGGTATGGTGTATCGGTGCAGTGCATGGCAATGGCATTTCCTCTTATCAAAACATCTTCTCTTTTTCCCACAAAAGACAGGTCCTGGGTTCTAGTTTTGTAAATGATCAAATTATTAGTGTCTTGTAAATAATGCTCTCCACCGGCTCTATGTGTAGTTTGAAGACCATTCCGTAATTTGGTTAATTGTGGGCGTGAGTCAGTTAGGTAGGATGCAACGCAGCAGGTGGGACATATCTAGTGTTAAAACTGTCGCACTCAGGGTGAGGTTAAAAGTAGAGGGTAACCACACCTAAGTGTCACATTAATTTAAAAGATAGTCCTTTTGTTTCGGCTCGGGACGAGCCTGGAAAAAGGGGGGGGGGTGCAGTGTTGCGGTTTTAGAACCCACACTTGTGTAAATATGACATTATTAAATGGTTAAAGGCAGCACCCCTAGTTAGTCCACAAGCAACACGTAGGCCACCATCGGACTTCAGTTATTTAATTAGTATGTGTTTTAGATAAGGCCGTGTTTCCAATAGTTTAATCTGCGTTGTGTCAATTAAATAAGGAGTAGGCCCCATTCCGTCCATTTTGCGACCTCCCTCTCCAAGCGATGCCATTACGCGCCCCTACAGTCGATGCCTCATGGCTCTCCCCATTTGTTACGCACCTTTTTCTAGCAGCGTTCGCTGCCTTAGCGCTCGCCCCAGCCGCCATAAGCCACGAGGTTAGCCCCAGAAAGGGGGCAGAACGCCAAGAAGAAGGTATGGCCACGTCATCCAGCCATCAAGGGCGGGGCCTGTAAGCCCTCACCAGCCAACCAGGGCTGAGGTAACATCACCGACAGGCGTGGCTTTTTGGCTCCTGGAGTGATCGCTGGTCGCGTTATATAAGCGCGAACGCAAAGCCCTTTGAGAGGACTGCGTGAGAGAGCTCGCCTACACAGGACTTAGAGGACTCACTCGCTGGCGCTGTTAAGAGAACTACTTACAGGACTTGGAGGACTCACTCGTTGGCGCTGTTAAAGGACTTGTTGGAGCCGCGCGCGTTGTAACAAGACTAATGTGATTGACTATTGTGATTACAAAGAACCCTTATTGGAAGCGCGCATTACAGGACTGATGGGCGAGAGTGCATGGAGAAGAACCTTATGAGATATACGGCGTGCTGATAAAGGAGAACATTGGAGAGGGTGCGTTTGGCATGAGGGTGCACATATTACGTAGGCCATAGGACACCAGCTTCCCCCCGTTATATAAGGTCCTGCGCGTTCAACTATACGCGGAGCTGCCTGCCGGGTTTTGCCGCTGGACCAGAGCCTGGACTGGAGCCGACTGGAGCCTGGACGAGCTGGTGACCATCTACAATCCAGCTACAATCCCCATGTGAGTGTGTATGTTTGTCCTGGGTAAAGTTAAGACTGCCATAAGACTGCCCTGTGTGCTGCTTCTTCCTCTTCCTATCCTGTACATTCTTTCGTTTCCTCTTCTCCTTCTTGTAAATAATTAATAAACCCATCTTTGTTCTTCCTATACTCTGGTTTCCTCTTGTCTGATCGCATCCGTCCTTTCTCTCATTGGGTAAACGTGGCACGAGTAGGAACCGCTCAGAATCGGGTTTAGTCTCATTGTTAACGGCCCGAGTCGCGGCTCGCTTCGCTCGGCGTATCCACTAACGCTGCGGCTCAGGTGGGAGGTTATCTCCTTGCTTCACGGTCAGTGTTGGTAATTAGGTAACAGGACCAAATTGACCAGCAACCCTACTTAATACTGACCGGAAGGAACGGGGTAACTTCAGGATCATGTCGGTCAGTAACAGACAAGGGGATTAACCCCCTCTTGGTAAGGGGAAAAGGCTGATGTTTGAGATCCGTAACAATAACATCATTAAAGGTTAAAGGTTTGCCCCCATAGTTAGTCCACAAGCACACGTAGGCCCTTTAGAACATTAGTTATGTCACAGTATGTGTGAGGATAAGGCCATTTCCACGAGTGATACCTGCGTTGTGTAGAAGAAATAAGCTTGGTTCCCATTCATTTTGCCTCCACCCTCCAAATCTACCTCGTTGGGCAGCATCCATCCCGTGCCCTGATTCGGCGAATCCACCTCGTTTGCCAGCAGCGTTCGCTGCCCTTGGTTTCGCTCGAAACCAGTCGAATGCCACGAGGTAGGCCTGGAAAGGGGGAGGAGCGTGAGGTTGGGGTGTGGCCGCATCAAGCAGCACGTCAGAAGGCAGTGACGGTAAGAGCCACCAACCAACCAGTGCTCGGTGGGCCTGGCTTAAGAGGGCGTGGTAAGGGCGCATCCAGCAAGTTCTGGAAGGTTCGCTGAAAAGGCTATATAAGTGCACGCACAAAGCCCTTAAGAGGACTGGCACAATTCACGCATGTATGAGGACTGATGAGCGAGGGGCTTTGTGAAAGGACTGCAAGGGATCGCGCTCTGTGAGAGGACTCCTGCAGGAGAGGCGTTTGCCATTGAACTGTATTGGAGCGCATATAGCGCTGGCTATTCTATTACATACGTGGCTGTGACCACAAGTATAACCACCAAGCTGGTTCATCTATTACGTACGTGACCGTGGTCGCAAGTAACCGCCCAGCCTACCTTACCTTTCGCCCCGCATTTAACCCCGTAATTGTCCGATCCGCGTCAACGACCCGCGGGGAGCTTCTGCTGCCCTGACCATCTTTTTCGCGGTGCGAGTCGGGGACCGGAGTGAACTGCCTGGACGCCATCATCCCTGGACCATCAACCTGACCATCTGCAATCCTCATGTGAGTGCCTGAGTGTGAAACGGGCCCGTGTCCTGGGATAAGTTAAGACTGTATAAGCTTCACTGTGTGTTCTTCTTCTCCTTCCTGTACAAATTGTAAATAAACCAATCTGTTCTTCCTGTCTTTCCTGATTCGACCGTATCAGTGTTTTCCTCAATTGGGTAAGCGTGGCACGATTCGGAACCACTTAGATCGGGTTTAGTCCTTGTTAACGGCCCGGGTCACGGTTCGCTATCGCTCGGCATTTCCACCTATAACCATGATTTGGGTGGGATTTATTTCCTTGCTTCCCGGGTGGCGTTGGTACTTAGGTACTAGGAATTTGGCCTACCACCCTATTCAACGCCGCCCGGAAGGAAGGTCATAGCCCCGGATCCCGTCGGCTCGTAAAAGACAAGGGGACTAACCCCCCTTTGGTAAGGGGAAAGGCCGACGAGGAGATCCACAACATTTGGTGTCAGGAGTGGGATTGGACCCGAAGTGCGCCTAACGCACTCAAAATTACGAGCGGCCGAAATTTAATTAATAAATCCAAATTAAATCGTGCCATGGATAACCAAGACGGTTGGATGCTGGTGGAGGTAAATGTGGAGGTAGAGGAGGAATTAGAATTAATAACCCAGGACCCCCGGGAAGAATGGGAAGAAGAGGAGAGCATTGATGAGGGTGCAGCAGTAGGGGTGGCAGGCGAAGAAAATGGCGGCGCCTCGCACGGGGCAGCGGAAGCCGAGGCCACGGTGCCAATGAATGTGGACCTATTTATGGCACAAATATGGGCCTATATGATAAAGACGGCTCATAAAATGGATGCAATGAGTGGCAAATTGGACACCCAAAGTGATAAATCCACCCGGGAAATAAAAGGGTTGGAAAACAAAATGGGAGAGCAATTGGGAAATCAAATTAGGGGATTGAAAAATGATATGGGAGAAATGAAAGAGGGGTTAGTGGGGTTGGAAAACAGGATGGCCACCCAAGAGAATCAAATGGTAGGAATGAAGGACGGGTTAAAAGGGTGTGGTAACAGAATAGGAGGCCAAATAAAAGAGATGGGGAAAGAAATAAAGCACAGGTCAAGCGGAGAGGTCGCATTGGTACGCGACAGGGTAGCGCGACTTGAGGAACACAGGGAAAGCAAGGTGGAGCAAAGCGCAGTTAAGTGGACCGGGGTGGAAATTGCGACTCGGGGTGTGGAAAAGCCGACGGCCGCCGAAGTGGAAAATTTTCTTTTATGTGTGCCAGCGGTCGTCGAGCTTAATAAAGAAAAATAAATTATAATTGAAATTGGGGACGAAGAGATGGCAGAAGCAGAGATTAAATCAGAGATGGAGATGGAATTTGCACAAAGTCTGTGTTCACATTGTGATGTCGTGCTGCCTAACCAAAATGGAAGTTTGAAGGTGTGGGAGGAGAAGAGAATCCCGAAGGTAAGTAGGGTTGTGTATGGCGCGAAAGTGTTTGGCGGGAAAAGATTTTTCGCACGCTTGGGATCCCGACGTCACCTGGGCGCTCATGGAAGGTCGGTGGTGTGCTGTGTGAAGGTGAATGGCACGTGTGTGCGAACAGCGCCGGAGCGCGAGTATGAAACTGAGAGTGAGAGAGAGTGCACAATGGAGTGTACGTGGGAAGAGTGTGGAACGGAGTGTGACACAGAGTGTGCGATGGACGTGGAGAGTGTGCGAGAGTGCACACCAGAGCGTGTGATTGGGTGTGCAACAGAGTGCACCCCCATGGTGGTTACGGAGTACGTAACGGGAGCGTGTGCGCGAGGGTGTGCGGTAATGATTGGGTGTGTGCAGGAGTGCACACCCGTGGGTATTACAGACTGTGTGCGAGAAGAGTGCACAACAGAGTATATGGAAAGCACGTGTGCGCCTGGTTGTGCGGTAAGATAGTGCATACTGAAGTGTGTGAGCGGCGTGAGTGCGCCTGGGTGGTGTGCACGAGAGCGTGCGGTCACAGTTTTAAGGGAGTGTATGGGATGTGTGAGTATGGGAAGGGTCGCGTGGTGTGAGAATGCGACTCGAGCATCGACGCGGACCGGGGCAGCGTTTAGGCCGACATACAGCCGACGCGAGCTCTCGGGGCGTGGTGGTCTTTGTGTGCTGCGGGGGCCGGCGGGGATCGTTGATGCGGCGGCATGCACGATTTGGGCCGGGCTCCGCCCTGTATGGTCGGTGCCGCGTCATAAAGGCGAACGGCACGGTTTGAGGGGTGGAAGGAGAGGTCGGACCTTCGCCCCCTGGCGGGCGCGGTGCTCCGGCCGGGGGAGGTTGGGCAATTGTGCCGGAGACCGGAAGGCTCCATGCCGGGATGGTGCCTGGAACCTCGGCCCAAGCATGCCTCCTCCCCAGAATCGAAAATGCCGGACGGACCCAACCAGCAGTAGATAAACCACCCGCATGCATTGCTCGGCTTTTCTAAGCCGAGCTGTGACGACAATGGAATGCCGCACCAAGAGGCTCAAGTATAGTGGACAAATGGCGATAGTGATGGTGAATGGTAGCTTTACCATGCACCATTATTTTGGGACACATGAGCTTTAGTTTATGGGGTTGGCAGTGTAAACTAGCCGAGGGCATGCTAGGATATTGTTAGGGATTTAGAAGTGACAGTAGGGACAAGATTTAAGTAGAGACATTGAACCGGTAGAGGGGACGTAGTCAGATTAGATGGATGTTAATGACGAGGGAAGTGCTTAGTGTAAGGGAAGACGGGAAGCACGAGTATTAGGGGAAATAGTTAGTTAGATGATGCTGTGTGTGTGAGTATGAGGATGAGCTTTAGGTGCAAATGAGGAATTGAGTGAAATTGTTTGTGGATGAACTTGGTGAAATGAGGCATTGGTTGCAAATGGTTGTGTGTGTGAGAATCTGGTTATTGGTGAACTTGGTGAAATGAGGCATTGGTCGGGGATGACCGGAGAAAGTGTATGAGTGGTGTATTCAGGACATGTGTAATGGTGTTGAGTGAATGACTTGCAAGAGGTGCAAGTGAAGAACAGGTGTGTGTAATAAATGGTGTGGTGTGGAGTAAATGGTGTGGAATGAGTGGTGTGGAGTGCATGGTGCGAAGGAGTGGGTGGGGGAAGATGGACCCCTTCACGAATACCCGGGGAGGGTAGTTTAAAGTTAGGTAGAGGGGGTAGGTAAATTGTTGGATATTGACATCTGTGGTGCAGGTAGTAGAAAGAAGTGCTTTGATGGGTGCATGAGTGAGTGGAATGGCTGGGCGTGTGGGCTTAATTGGTGAGTATGGTTAAATGGGCACTCCGCCACTGGTAGTCTGTCGGCCAGGTGAGGCCGCAGGTAGGCTCTGGGAGGCAGGTAGAGTTCAGTGTAGTGTTCAGTGGGGCCCGAGGATCCTAAGAGAGGACCCGGGTAGCCCAATGCCAGAGAGGGCACCAGAGGGGTGAGAGAGCCAGGAGGGCCTTCCCCAGTGTAGGGTAGTTGTAGGAGCATGGTAAGCTCGGGTGGTGACTTCAGTGGCGGAAGTGCGCAGGTAGTTAGACCTGCTGGTAGAGCCACACGACCCAGCCCCGAAATTGTGCGAAGGCACAGTAAAGAAAAATTGGGAGAGTGAGACCCCAAATTGGAAGAGCACCACAGGATGGTCAATGGGAATTGGTTTTTAGAACCACATAGTGTAATGATGGCCAATTAATTGGCAGGGCAAGACCCCGGGTAGTTTAAAGAGTTAATGTTATTAGAAGGATAGTTAGGATGAAATCTCTTCACACCATCCGCATTCACTTAGCAAGGTGACAGAACTCCACACCAGGTTTTGCAGATGATTTGGAATGAAAGACGCATCATGACATGGGTGAGACATTGTGTGTATTCCATGCCTTCCTTCTTGGGAGGGATTGGCTGACAAATTCGGAATTAGAGGGGATATAGGGAGACAAAACGTAGAGACGGAATTTGTAAAGTGTAAATACGGGGAGGGGCAAGGGTAGTGTAGGTTGACATGGGGGGTGACCAACGGCTAGGGACGAGCTTTCTCCGCTCGCTCTCCCGCGCCCCTCATGTTGCATTGCCTTGTATTGACGTGTACCCTTGCGCCCTTGCCTCCGCTAACCTCCGCTTTGTCTTTCTTCCCCACCCATGGACCCATTTTCTTTGTTGAGGGGAGTGTGCAGGAATCCTGAGTTGTGTGGCTGCACTTTTGCGCTGCACCCTGCTACCTGTTTCCTGCACCGGTACACCTAAGGACCACACGTTCTGTGGCCTGGCACCTTTGCTGGGGCAGACAATCGCTGCAAACGTTACCTTGTGCCCTGTGGACCACTGTTTTAAGTGCCATCAATGCCATGCAGTCAGACCACCTAAGTTGGCCCTGCTGGCCAAAATGAAAACGGACACGGTTTGTGCCTTTTTATTAATTCCTTTGGTGTGTCAGGAAAAGAAGACTTTAAGTTTTGATGATGGCACACCGAAGACGAAGACGCAAGACGCAGCCAAGATGCAGCAGCCCAGCAGCCAAGCACAATACATTATGGATTTTTGAAATGTGATTGAGCATTTTTTGATGACTGTGCATTTTTGTGCAGATTGGTGTATGGTGTATTGGTGCAGTGCATTCTGTGTTTCTTCTCCTTTCCAAAATTTCTCTTCTTTCCCACAAAAGAACAGGTCCTGGGTTGTAGTGTTGTAAATAATTAGTAGTCTTGTAAATAACATGTTCCCCACCGGCTTGATGTTTAGTTTGCGAATTCTTTCCGTAATTCGGTTAATTGTGGGCATGAGTCTGTTAGTTAGTACACAACGCAGTAGGTGGGAAATATGTAGTGTTTAAAACTGTCACACACAGGGTGTTCGAGTAAATGTAGAGGGAAACCACACCGAAGTGTCACACTAAGTTAAAAAGTAGTCCTGACCCTTGCATCAGAACCGGTCGTACTCACTTGTGTGGGTTCGGCTCGGGGACAGGCCTGGCAAAGGAGGGGTACAGTGTTACGGTTTTGAGAGTGTAAATATAACATCATTAAAGGTCAAAGGTTTGCCCCCATAGTTAGTCCACAAGCAACACGTAGGCCCTTAGAACATTAGTTATGTCATAGTATGTGTGAGGATAAGGCCATTTCCACTAGTGATACCTGCGTTGTGTAGAAGAAATAAGCTTAGGTCCCGTTCATTTTGCCTCCACCCTCCAAATCTACCTCGTTGGGCAGCATCCATCCCGCGCCCTAATTCGGCTAATCCACCTCGTTTGCCAGCAGCGTTCGCTGCCATTGGTTTCGCTCGAAACCAGTCGAATGCCATGAGGTAGGCCTAGAAAGGGGGAGGAGCACGAGGTCGGGGTGTGGCCGCATCAAGCAGCAAGTCAGAAGGCGGTAACGGTAAGAGCAACCAACCAACCTGGGCTCGGTGGGCATGGCTTAAGAGGGCATGGTAAGGGCGCATCCAGCAAGTGCTGGAAGGTTCGCTGAAAAGGCGATATAAGCGCACGCACAAAGCCCTTAAGAGGACTGGCACAATTCGCGCATGTATGAGGACTGATGAGCGAGTGGCTTTGTGAAAGGACTGCAAGGGATCGCGCTCTGTGAGAGGACTCCTGCGGGAGAGGCGTTTGCCATTGAACTGTATTGGGAGCGCATATAGCGCCGGCTATTCTATTACGTACGCGGCTGTGACCGCAAGTATAACCGCCAAGGCGGTTCATCTATTACGTACGCGATCGTGGTCGCAAGTAACCGCCCAGCCAGCCTTACCTTTCGCCCCGCATTTAACCCCGTAATTGTCCGATCCGCGTCAACGACCCGCAGGGAGCTTCTGCTGCCCTGACCATCTTCTTCGCGGTGCGAGTCGGGGACCGGAATGAACTGCCTGGACGCCATCATCCCTGGACCATCAACCTGACCATCTGCAATCCCCATGTGAGTGCCTGAGTGTGAAACGGGCCCGTGTCCTGGGATAAGTTAAGACTGTATAAGCTTCACTGTGTGTTCTTTGTCTCCTTCCTGTACAAATTGTAAATAAACCAATCTGTTCTTCCTGTCTTTCCTGATTCGACCGTATCAGTGTTTTCCTCCATTGGGTAAGCATGGCACGATTCGGAACCGCTTAGATCGGGTTTAGTCCTTGTTAACGGCCCGGGTCACGGTTCGCTATCGCTCGGCGTTTCCACCTATAACCGTGATTCGGGCGGGGTTTATATCCTTGCTTCCTGGGCAGCGTTGGTACTTAGGTAATAGGAATTCGGCCTACCACCCTATTCAACGCCGTCCGGAAGGAACCTCATAGCCCTGGATCCCATCGGCTAGTAAAAGACAAGGGGACTAACCTCCCCTTGGTAAGGGGAAAGGTCGACGAGGAGATCCGCAACAATATATTGTTACGTGCTCCTCCCCAACCCCCTGGTCATGGTGTACCTCCGAGCCCCGAGAGGAGTCAAGGCAGAAAAATGTGTTATTCTGTATGTCAGAGATCAATGGAGAAGCCACACCAATTGTTACTCACAAACAAATATTGTATTAAGATCACACAAGAATAACAGTACAACAATAATAGTAATCAAAAGTACAATCAATATGTCCTATGATGGTACCATCAGTTTCGCAATATATAACTCACTGTGCTCCAAGTGAGCGGAAAGAAGAAGATTCCCAATGTCTCTAATTCCCGGCTTCAAGCCAAAGTGGATGCGCTCCAGCGATCGTCAGATCAATGTCCAATCGAGACCAGAATCCCGTTGAGTTGGCAGTTACAGTCCGGCTGCCAAGGCTGTGCAAAGGCGCCCTCCAGGCGACTGGGAAATCCAAAGGCGCCCTCCAGGCGACTGGGAAATCACACCCTCGGGTATGGACGTTCCGTGGCTCACAGTCGGCGAACCTCTGATTTACCTTCAAAATCCACGTTGCACACACACACACCAGATACGTCTGGTGCGGTGAAAACGGCTGAAGTCAAACAAAGAAAAACCTTGTGCGATGCGCAAAGGCTGAAGCGAAGCAAAGAAACCTTGCTCGACGCGCAAAGCGCGCCAGTCAAAATGGCCGATGGCCCGTTCACGAGACGTAACGGCTCGATGATGATTCTCTCCTGAATCGATCGCAAAACCTGACACGCAGGTTAATCTGTCACAGCGATAACCACTCTGTCACAGGAATCCCTTTCCTGGGAAACCCAAAGTTCACTCGTGAGTCTTGCTCGCCAACGTTCGCTCCAGACAGCAAAGCAACTATGCTTCTTGTCCGACTCCACTCGCTCCGCCTTATTTTTTCCTCTTCCTCTTTGTCGTCGTCCGGTTCCCGATCCGG
This sequence comes from Myxine glutinosa, assembly GCF_964187855.1. NCBI lineage: Eukaryota > Metazoa > Chordata > Myxini > Myxiniformes > Myxinidae > Myxine > Myxine glutinosa. The sequence goes on along the minus strand of NC_136261.1, from coordinate 255,067,824 downwards.
TTTCCAGTTTCTTTTAACACTAACTTTTTCACCTTTTGAAAACAGTTCATAAACAATAAACCTTTTGAAAACAATAATAGTACATGGAATCAAAAATGTTTACAGTGGATGTAAACCACAACAACGGAAGTGACGAATCCGTAACAATATATAGGGTGTTTCAAAAAGATGGACCCGATTTGAAATCGCTATATCTCTGCAACCACGAACCGCCCATAAATGACCCTCTTACCACTTGAAAGGGCGGGGCATAGAGTTTCAAATGACCACCACTAGATGGCTCTCCCAGCGCACCAACAGCCTCTAGCCTCAGTCGTTCGCAAGATGGCGACCCCGCAACACAAGGTGTTTTGCGTTCTGCATTTCAGCAAGACTGAATCTGTAATTGCGGTGCAGCGTGCGTTTCAACGGCGTTTTGGCATTGATCCGCCAATGCCAAAGAGCATTCGTCGTTGGTACCGACAATTTGAGGAAACAGGCTGTTTATGTAAGGGGAAGAGCCCAGGGCGACCACGCACTTCAGAGGAAAACGTGAGAAGAATTCAAGAGTTTTCTGCGTAGCCCACGCAAGTCCACTCATCGTGCCAGCCAAGAACTTGCGATCCCTCATACGACTGTCTGGCGTGTGTTAAGGCGACGTTTAATCCTGAGGCCATACCAGTTGCAACTGGTACAGGCTCTTCGTACAGGTGACAAAGGAAACCATGTGGAATTTAGTGATGCGATGTTACAGAACATGGAAGGCGACAGCTTCTTACCACGTTTGATTTTTAGTGATGAAGCAACGTTTCATCTAAGCAGTAAAGTTAACCGTTACAATGTGCGCATATGGGGACTAGAGAATCCACACAAAACTGAAGAGCATGAGCGTGATTCCCCGAAAGTGAACGTGTTTTGTGCCGTTTCTCAAATAAAGGTTTATGGCCCTTTCTTTTTCGAGGGAAAAACAGTCACGGGCAAACCTATCTCGAAATGCTGCAGAACTGGCTCTTTCCACAACTTAATGAAGATTCCGATGACTTCATTTTTCAGCAAGACGGAGCACCGCCACATTGGCACCTGCAAGTTTGACGTTTTCTAAATGACACACTGCCTCAACGTTGGATAGGTCGCACGGGACCCCAAGACTTGGCGCTACACTCTTGGCCCCCACGATCCCCAGACATTACACCCTGCGACTTTTTCTTGTGGGGATACGTCAAAGACCGTGTTTTTGTGCCACCATTAGCGACTAATCTGGATGTCCTCAAAAACCGAATCACGGCAGTGGTGACTTCAGTGAAAGAAGACACCCTGAGAGATGTTTGGGATGAATTCAACTATCGTCTCGATGTTGTCCTTGCAGCAGGTGGAGGGCACATAGAGCATTTTTAAAATGATTAGTAAAACTTGATAACTCATTAAACCGTTTGTAACTTTTTGTGTAATTGTAACATGTTGCCATCGTGAAATTGGGTCCATCTTTTTGAAACACCCTGTATATGTATATATATATATATATATATATATATATATATATATATATATATATATATACAGTGGTACCTCGGCTTACGAGTTTAATCCGTTCCGTGACGGAGCTCGTAAGCCAAATCGCTCGTAAGTCAAAGCAAATTTTCCCATTCAAATGCATTGAAATGCTATTAATCCGTTCCAGCCTCAAAAAAAAAACACCAATTTTTTTTGTTAGGTGCTTTTAAATAACAAAAATGTACTTTATAAATAACAAATAATGTATAAACAAGCACGACCTCGTATATACTGTACATAATACAAGAGAATGTAAAGAAATAAACTGGTTTTTTTAAGCAGAGGAGAAGAGCATGCCAGGTGAGGTGTGCGTGTTGTCGACTTGGCGAGGCAGTACGATCGTACTCCTTCTACGATATGTACGATTTTGAAGCAGAAGGAGTCCATAAAGGCTATAACGCCAGCCAAGGGCGTTACGATTATTTCAAAGCTCCGGACCTCTATCCATGAAGATATGGAGAAGTTGTTGTTTGTGTGGTTGAAGGAGAAGCAGCTCGCAGGAGATACCGTGACCGAGAGCATCATGTGTTTGAAAAGATTGAAACTCGGATATCGAGCACGGACCACAAGGTGTTTTTTCTTTTTTCTTAATCTCGGTTTCAGTGAACTTTTGCTCTGTGCTCACGTGTACTGTACCTGTACCTGTAATGGTACGTCAGAGGATGGCACCTGTTGTCATCATATTAAGTGCAAGATGTTCTGCATCGTAAGTTGGTACACCGTGGTCTTTCGGCGGTGTTTAAGCCGGCCGTCTTGGCTTCTGTCACCATTGGCATTGAGTCTTTCGATGTAGGTAGGTCGTTGTGTGCCGGTGCCTTGGCCGAATTCCTTCATTGCTGCATTGTTAGCTCACCTGGTTTTTTATACCACATCTTTGGTTATCGGACCAGCGAATGACGTCATCTCCAAAGTATGGCTTATTCTCACTTGTCTTGGACGATCTTCTACTTCTAGCCTTCCACCGTGCATTTGGTGTCCACTGTACTTACTGTACAGTGCCTGGTAAAATTGATGTAATGGGTTTTTGACCGTCAACGCCATGAACCGTCATGAACCGTCAACGCCATGAACCGCTAACACTCAAAAGCCCATTTATCGCGCCTTATAAAGCAAAACGCAAACCGAAAGCCATGCCTCTCAAGCGAGGCGTGCTTCCGTGGTCACGTGATCCACAGGTGTAGCTCATTATACCCGCACGCGCGACACGCTTTGGCGGTCACGTGACCAGCCACTCTGGAGGCGGGGATCCCCGCCGATGACGTCACCGGCTGGAGCAAGGAGATTCCTCGCTCATGTATTTCGACGATTGCGTGTTTTATATCCAAGCAGAGATGCTTTCACGGCAAGATAACCACGTGACCGGAACCGGAAGCCACAACCGGAAAATTCAAAAAAATAAATTTTTTGAGCTCGTACATCGGATCTCGGCTCGTATCCCAAAGCAACAAACCGCCCGAGCGACGGCTCGTATCCCGAAAAACTCGTACGTTGGGGCACTCGTAAGCCGAGGTACCACTGTATATATATATATTGTTACGGACACGGCTAAAGATGTTGCTTGACCGAGCGGAATGGCCGCCGTGTTCGTACAGTTTACCCGATTCTTCCCCAACTCACCCGATTCCACTCGAACGTTGGCCAAATCGCGCTACGCTAAATCAATGATGGAAAGGACACAACGACTGGGATAAAGGAAACGACGCAAGGGGTACAGTTCTCAAGACCTCCGGAGGAGGATATAATTAGTGGTGGAGAAAAGGGGTAGATTACAAGGTAGAGTGAGGTAAAAGACACAGAAGAGATAGGCACTTAGTTACAGTCTTATCTTATCCCCGACAGACCACAGACAAACGGAACAAGACTGACTTACACAGGGATTGATGGCAGGGAAGGACAGGCAGTCGATAGCACAAGGTGCACCTTGGCTCAGGGACAGGATAAAGCACGGTCCAGTCCAGAGATGCGGGGAGGTGTCACAGCGCTCGGAGGTGGCGTCCTTCTCTCTCCAAGCTCAGCGCGCATCTGACGTCACCTCCCTCTTCCTGCGCATGCTCAGCGGGGAGTCACACGCCCTCGGCTCGTTGGCTCCGCCCCAGATGGGACCGGTCCGCCGCTTCTATTGGGTGCGGGGGTTACCGGGCTCCGCCCTTGACGAGGAGCTGACAGCGAGCCCCTACTTGGTAACCCCGTCGAGCACATGTTCGATGGCGGCTCGTTGGAAAGGCCTGGTGCCCTCCCAACACCCCCTAACAACCAAGCCGGAGTGAGGACGCGCACTCCCCGCGCCGCCGCCGTTGTTGTTGTTGTTGTTGTTGTTGAACCGTGACGAAGAGCTGCGGGGAGGTATTGGGAGGTCCTAAACTTCCTAACGGTGCCATACAATCACATTCTGGTGCAACGAAGAGTCAGAATTAATGGAAACGAGTCCTTAACTGACATAGACTAAGAATAACTAGCAAGATGTCCTATAGTTGTCTTACATGAGATGCGGTGAACCTGGGTGCGACATTTAATGGGGGAAATAGGGGGAGGTCGGGTCTACAGAGTGTTGTTTACAGAAAATGGGACTAGGGAATGGGGGATTGGGGATAGTTGGGAAGTATTGAGGAAATAGGGGAATATTTACAAGCGGATATGGATGGATGCAAATCCCATATCCGCAACATTGCACCCTTCTCTACCTCGGGGCGTCCCGACCCGATAAATTTTTACCTACTTTAGTGTGGCACTCAGATGTAGTTCCCTCTACTATTGACTCAACCCTGAGTGCGACAGTTTTACAGATGTTCACAAATGAGTAAATATGTCCCCCTGCGACGTTGCACCCTTCTCCTAACAGAAACACACCCACAGGATAACCGAATCGCGGAAAGAATCCTCAAACTAAACATACAGCCGGTAGGGAGCATCATTTATGCAAGACTACACTGATATTTACACTACGATCCAGGACCTGTTCTTTGAGGAACACATGCAGATGTTATGCATAGAGAGAGCATGCATGCCAGCATCGATACACCAACCCACGAGTGCCCTGTGGCCCTACGGCCTTTAATAATGTGCAGAGCACCCCGTCCAAGCACCAAAAGCACCACCCCATTATGTACAGTCAGCACCATCCGGTGCACCAATAAAGTGTTCAATAAAAAAGGCACAATCAAGTGTCCATGGTCACCGGTGGTGTCGCAGCCGGCCGATGTTCTGCCGCTGGTCTTGCCTTGGAGCCCACTTGGCCTTCTGGCTTCTTTAGAAATAAAGAAAGGCGCCAACCGCGTCCATTTCTAAATTGTGGCCGTCAGGGGGGCCAACTATAAGTGGTTCACCTGTATGGCATAGATGCCACGTTGACCCAGAGGTCCATCAACGGGTGGTGCTTGTCCGCAAAAGAACTGCGGTCCATGGTGGGCGGCCACAAAAATTGCGGTCCATATGGTGTATCGATCCAGGCAGCAAGCAGTGGAAGTACAGGCCCACAACTGCGGAGCCAGCACCTCTCTCTCCTCTCTCTCTGCCCCAAAGCCAGATCCTCGGAGGTGGGAGACAAAAGAAGACAAGTGAGTAAGGTGGTAAGGGCGCAAAAGTGCACGCAATATAAGGTAATGCACACTGGGGGCACATGGGAACCAGGTGAGACAGGTACGTTCCTACCGTACGCCCCCCCCCCCACCAGGTAACCTACATTGCCCCTCCCTTACCCCTTACTGTATCCACAAAACACAACACTACCCATAAACATCTACTTTACACATCAACAAACGTCCCTACTGTCTTCCCCATTCCTCCCATAAACCAAATTCGTCTTCTCTCCCTCCTAACCAATCAAATTTGCCATTTCCAAATCTCATCAAAATTTGCCATCTCCAACTCAACATCAAAATTTGCCATCACCATTTCATCATCAGTCCCTCCTAAGGAGGGAGAGATGGAATCACCCCAATGTCTCATCCACGTCGTGATGCGTCTCACAAATCCACACAGCAATTCTCCTTTCCTGCAACACAGAACAAAGGAACACAGGTGTGGAGTCATCATCATCACCTCAGGTAAGTGGCTGCGTATGGTGCGACAGGTTCATCAATCCTAACTATTTCCTAAATGACTTTAACAACTTTACATTACCCGGGGTCTTTCCCTGCCAATCCATTGGCCAACTTACACTATGGGTTCTAAAAACCAATTCCCATTGACCAAACTGTGGTGCTTCTCAAGTTGGGGTCTCACTCCCTCGATTCATCACTCGGTGCCCCCGCACAATTTCGGTGGCTGGGTCGTGTGACGCTCCCAGCTGGTCCGCCCACCTGCACACCTCCACCACTGTTGTTGCCTACCGAGCTCACCTGCTCCTCACCCTAACCTAACTAACTGGGGAAGGCCCTCTCGCACTCTCACCCCCTCAGTGCCCTCTCTGGCACGGGCTGCCCGATCCACACCCGGGATCCTCAGGCACCCACTGACACTAACTGCTCCCAGAGCCCACCTGCGGCCTCACCTGGCCAACATCTAACAGTGGCGGAGTGCCCAACCATTCACACTCATACTAACAGGCCACACGACCAGCCAATTTCACCACACCAATGCACCCATCCACACTACCATTCTGCAACCGCACCACAAATGCCAATATCCAACCACAATTTACCTATACCTTCTAACTATTCTTTAAACTACCCTCCCCGGGTACTCGTGAAAAGGGGTCCACTCTTCCCCCATCCACACCTTCGCACCATGCACACCACTCCGTACCACTTACTCCAACTCTCTCCACACCACTCATTCTCTGCTCCATATATTCCACACACCTGTACTTGCACACCTGTGCTCTCATACTTGGTGCCGCCTGCACCCTTCTCTCCGCCAAGCGCATTCGCGCTGATCCACAACACTCACTACTCATACACTGCTCCACACACCTGTCCAGTTCTCACACAGCATCATCTCATCTAACTACTCCCCTCTGAAACTTGCGCTTCCCAGTCGTCCCTTTAAACTATTGCGCTCCCTCGTCATTATCATCCACTCTAATCTACCTGCGTCCCCACTACAGGTATCAGTCACTATCTGAACCTTAACGTTACCTAATGTCATCTTCGCTAGATCCCTACACACAATATCCTAACCCACCCGGGCTAGTTTTCACTGCCATACACTCCATAATCTATAGCGCATCTGCCCCCAGTTTGTGAGGGATGACAGAGTTGCCATCCCACCACATCGGGCATCTCCCACTACCAATTTTGCACATCAAATTTCAACAAATCAAAAATTTTCTATTTACTGCCAATTCTATTCACTTTTCTAAATTTTGGATCAAAACCACTATCACTATTATCATCATCCGTCTACTTATTAGATCCTTTCGGTGCGCCAATTCCCTTCTAAAGCTCGGCTTCGTACAGCTGAGCAATGAATGCGGGTTGTTTTGGGCCAGCGGCTGGATACGTCCCGCATTCGGGGCAGGGAAGGAGGTTTACCCGGGCCGAGATCCCACGCACCATCTCGGCACGGAGCCATCCCATGGCCCGATCTCGACCTGCCGGAATGCCTCAACAAAAAGTGGTCGCCATGACGACCCTTCCTATCGGGCTGCCCGCTCCGCCTAGTGGAGCACGGACGCGGCCGTTCAAAGCGAGGCCCAGCGTGGATCGCGTACGGCGGTCCTTTCGAACCCGCCGTGGCTCGGATCCCCGCTGGTTCTTGCGGCATGCGAAGCCCGGCACGCACCGAGGGCCCGATTCGGCTATAAGTCGCTCTAACCGCTAACCCGGTTACCGTCGATGCCTCACCTGCATGCTTACACGCATACGCTACCCCTTTCTTGCTCATACCTCCAGCTGTTCCCATGCTCCTCGTACCTTTCCTTACACACCTTGGTACACTCATTCCACTCACAGCCTTGGTCACACACCTGACCACCGAACACTTTGGCACACATTCGTTGTTCGCACACCTCACCAACACACCTCTTCGCGCCCCTTCCTTGGTCACCTCCTCTGTGACAATCACAGGTGTGCTTTCACTCGCACACCCAACCACGTGCCTCACGACCAACTCAAGTGTGCATTCCCACACACGCTCTACCATTCCAGGTGTGCATCCTTCCATTCCAGGTGTACATCCTCGCTCACCTGTCACAACCAACTCACGCTCCGTGTCACTCTTACTACTCTCACCTCCACTCTTGACAGCGCACTCACCCTTACTCTCGACAGCGCACTCTTTCCTCATGCACCCGTCCGTTACACACCTTTCTCGCGCACACTCTCCCGTCACACCCTCTGTAACACTCACCACAGGCGTGCATTCTTCCTTACTTTTGACAGCGCACTCTTTCCTCATGCACCTGTCCGTCACACATCTTTCTCGCGCACCCTCTCCCGTTACATCCTCTGTAACCCTCCCCACACCGCGCTTCCATGTACCCCCTCGCACACGCGCTACGACCGACTCACTCTCGACGGCACACTCACTCCTCGGCGTGCACTTTTTCCTCACACACCCCATGGTCGGACATTCTCCCACACCTCGTTTTTCACACACCAGACCTGTCGCACACTTCACCAACGGCCTCTCACGAACACCCGGGTCCATCTCGACCCCCAAGCTTGTTAAATCACCTGGCGCATCATACGGACGACCATATTGGTCACCACTTACACCGGGTCCTCTTTCTCTTCGCTTCTCCTCCATCACCTGCGAATCCCTCATCCGGTTAATGAGCACATCATCACGATCCAAACACAGACTTTGGACCAATTCTTTTACTTCCTCCTTTATCTCTTTCTTATCCTCTCTCCGTCGCTTCTTAATTTCGCTTACCCCTTCTTCCACTTCTTCTAATTTCTGCTTCACCTCTTTTATTTCCCGGTGCGTCTCCTCAAGCTCGGCCTCTAAGGCCACCTTGACCGTTTCTATGTGCGTCCTCACCTGCCGGTCCTTCGTCTCCATTACCTCTGTCACCTCGTCCAACCTCGTTGTCAGCCCCTCACGTACCATCTGACATTGCCTCTGTGTCGCTATCAAGTCATTTTTTATGTCGTTTTGTGTCGCTTTTAACCCTCTAGTACCGCAGTGTTCCTTTGAACCTGCTCCGTTAGTTCTTTTTGTCGCTCCGTCAGCTGTTCCACTTCCAGCGTCAACTCCTCTATACCACCTTGCAATTTTACAGTCCCCTTTCTCACCTCCTTCTCCATGCGCTCCTTACAGTGCCTCACCTCCTCGCGCACACCTCCGACCTCCTCACTCACACCTCTTCTGATCTCTTCTCCCATCACTTGCATCTCCTGCCCAGATGCCACCCTCATCTGCTCCATTTCCTCCCTGTGAGCATCCAATTTAGTTTCTACCCCCATTCTGACCCCCTCTATCTGCTGCCCCAGTTGTTTAACTTCCCTTTCCGCTTGGTCCCTCATGTCCCTCAATTTGCCTTCCATACTGTTTTCTAACCCCTCTAACCCCTTTTTCATCCCTTCCATTTGATTCTCTTGAGCGGCCATTCTGTTTTCTACCCCCGTTAACCCCTCCTGTATTTCCCCTAATCTATTGTCTAATTTCACAAATTTCTTGTCTAACCCCTCACCGGTACCCATCGCTTCGTCCCTCATTACCCACAATTGCTCACCCTGAGCATCCATCCGGTTCCCCATTACCCCCATTTGGCCCTCCAATCGCTCACCCTGAGCATCCATCCCTTTGAAATTATCGTCTGTTTTTACCATAAAGGCCATCATCTGTTTCATAAACAGGTTCCAATTAATTGGCATCTCGGGTTCGGCTACCGCGACCATGGGCGCGGCTAAATTTGGTGCCGCAACAACCATGTGCGCGAGGACGCCATCTTGTGCGCCCGAAACCTCGTGCGCGAGGACGCCATTTTGCGAACCTGCCGCCCTCACTGCTTCGCTCTCCTCTTGTCCCTCAATTTGGTCCTGGATCGACCCTGCCTCACTCTCCTCTACCGGAACCCAGCCGTCTTGATCTGCCATAGCGCGACTTTCAAAATTCGGGTTTTCCTTTAAAAACAAAACAATTTCCAACTGCTTGTAATTTTGAGCGCGTTAAGCGCGCTTCGGGCCTCGTATCTCACTCCTCGACACCAATTGTTACGGACACGGCTAAAGATGTTGCTTGACTGAGCGGAATGGCCGCCATGTTCGTACAGTTTACCCGATTCTTCCCCAACTCACCCGATTCCACTCGAACGTTGGCCAAATCGCGCTACGCCAAATCAATGATGGAAAGGACACAACGACTGGGATAAAGGAAACGACGCAAGGGGTACAGTTCTCAAGACCTCCGGAGGAGGATATAATTAGTGGTGGAGAAAAGGGGTAGATTACAAGGTAGAGTGAGGTAAAAGACACAGAAGAGATAGGCACTTAGTTACAGTCTTATCTTATCCCCGACAGACCACAGACAAACGGAACAAGACTGACTTACACAGGGATTGATGGCAGGGAAGGACAGGCAGTCGATAGCACAAGGTGCACCTTGGCTCAGGGACAGGATAAAGCACGGTCCAGTCCAGAGATGCGGGGAGGTGTCACAGCGCTCGGAGGTGGCGTCCTTCTCTCTCCAAGCTCAGCGCGCATCTGACGTCACCTCCCTCTTCCTGCGCATGCTCAGCGGGGAGTCACACGCCCTCGGCTCATTGGCTCCGCCCCAGATGGGACCGGTCCGCCGCTTCTATTGGGTGCGGGGGTTACCGGGCTCTGCCCTTGACGAGGAGCTGACAGCGAGCCCCTACTTGGTAACCCCGTCGAGCACATGTTCGATGGCGGCTCGTTGGAAAGGCCTGGTGCCCTCCCAACACCCCCTACCAACCAAGCCGGAGTGAGGACGCGCACTCCCCGCGCCGCCGCCGTTGTTGTTGTTGTTGTTGTTGTTGTTGAACCGTGAGGAAGAGCTGCGGGGAGGTATTGGGAGTCCTAAACTTCCTAACGGTGCCATACAATCACATTCTGGTGCAACGAAGAGTCAGAATTAATGGAAACGAGTCCTTAACTGACATAGACTAAGAATAACTAGCAAGATGTCCTATAGTTGTCTTACATGAGATGCGGTGAACCTGGGTGCGACATTTAATGGGGGAAATAGGGGGAGGTCGGGTCTACAGAGTGTTGTTTACAGAAAATGGGACTAGGGAATGGGGGATTGGGGATAGTTGGGAAGTATTGAGGAAATAGGGGAATATTTACAAGCGGATATGGATGGATGCAAATCCCATATCCGCAACAATATATATATATATATATATATATATATATATATATATATATATATATATATATAAAATATATATATATATATATATATATGTCAAGAAACAACTCTTGGCTCTTAAAAGAAGTTCCACCAATAGCCTGAAAATGACGGTCTTTATTAAATACCAACTTATACAGATCCGGAGGAAGGCGAACATCTACAGCACGACTTGCCCTCATGCCACGTTCAGCCCTTCCTGGTGTGCAAAGATTCACAGTTTACTTATATAGGAACACGATTATCAGAAAATCTCCGAGAGAACAAAGGAACTGGCGAGAGTTCCTCCCACCGTTATCCCTAGCCCCCACCGTTATCCGCTCTGTCATTCGGGGGAGTGCAGCACGCACCTTATCATTCGGACCAGATGTAGTTTCAAAGCTCCGAGGTGACAGAAAATGTAACTCACAGAGAGAAGAGTGCATGCTTGGCCCAGATAAGACCATTATTCAAAGGTTTACAATCCGAGCATCTTACATGAAACTACACATTCCACGCGCGTATAAACGTCCGCCAGCCCGCGGCTCGAGGCGCCATCTGCGAATCAAAGAGGGTTTTTACGACCGGACTTATCTAGGTGAAAGGGCACACGTATACGAAAAACCATTTGCCCAGCACGACCGAAGCGAGCATTTCTCATTTATACTAAAGCGAAGAGAAAAGCCCTTTATTCACTTATGAAAATAGCATATAAGCAACATTAAAATCATAACATATTATTCAAGACGTCTTATACAGAATTCTTAGCAATAACGAATCTACGACTTGACATTCCTTCCTCTTGTCTCGTCGAGACAAAGTATCTTAAGAGACAACGTGCCACATCGGGCTTTATTGAAAAATAATTGTGTAATGCGGGTATCTCCCAAGGGCATATCGTGCGCCCAAAGCGCCTCGCCCGTGCATTTGGCGAACGTGTCGTGTGGTGCGTGCTTGGAGCCTGAGGGCTCAGAACATGAAAGTCCATTAACGTTTCGGATCCACAACGAAGGCGTCTGGTCCAGATGAGGTTCTGCTCCGCCAGGGGGCCAGCAACCTCCCCTGTGGAACTTGCTCCCCCCACCCTTTGCAGACTCGGTCCTTGCAGATCTTCGAAGTTAATCAACGATCATGCCCATGAGGTCCCTCACGTGCTGCTGTTCTGGGGAATACATAATATTGTCAGTATCTTGTGTCTCAATTTCCTGGTCAGGGTACAGAGCGTAAAAATCCGATTCACTTGAAGCATTTGAACTTAATACATATGAAGCAAAGAGAGGAACTTCCTTTATGTCAAAGTCTCCCTTGGGCGCCTGGTCGGCTTGCGGGTCTAAGATATCCACGTCGGGTCCCTCGACCGCCAGACCCAGCGTCGCAATCAGATCCATAGTTGGGTCGGAAGGGGGCGTGCAGCTGTCAGCTTGTAATACATAAGCAGCGTTAGCCAGTACACGCAAGGGGTTTATAGCACAAGTATCACAGTCATCACATACACCGTTACAGGCAGCAGCCAGTTCCCACATGGGATCCACACAAGTATCACAGTCGTCACAAAATTCAATACAATTTTCTGGAGCGTTGGTCGCAACTGCCTTGTTGAAGGACCCGTTCAGGTCGACGGCCTCTGTGGTCAGAGCCATAGTCGTTGTCGGCGGCTTCTTCACTTTCCATCCTGTAAAATACTTTCTCATACAGAGGAGGACTAGAGATTTCATTAGTGCCCCCCAAATTACTACCCCGATTATCACAGCCAGTGCGGTCAATAACCACTTCACTATGGTGCCCGTCCATCCCCGGAACCAGTCAGTGAGCCAGCTAAATGTATAATAATTTTCGCGCGCCATCCGATCGATCGTCAGGGCGTGGCTAGTTTCCCTTAGTCTCACTATTGCGGCTGACACTCCTTCAGATGGATCGGGTATGTAAGTGCAACATTTTCCCTCTATAATTCCGCATACCCCTCCTTTCTCTGCCAAGAGCATGTCCAAAGCCACCCGATTCTGCATCACCATTGTACGCATGTGAATCACCGTATCCAATAGTATGTCATGAGCCGTAGCGGTGTCGTTTGCCACCTTTTCTAGGGCCAAAGCCAATTTATCTATCCGGAAACTATCCATGACTGTGCCCGCTCCTGGGAAGAAGAAACCAAACACCTTTTCCCATAGGCTCCCGTGTAGTTTAGTGGTTCCATCTTCGTTCATGACTGACCTCTTATAACGCCTGTCCAAGGACTTTGGGTCTAGCTCATCCAGTATCTCAACGTCAGGAAGGACTGAACCCAGATAACATGTGCCCCCCCAATTATTTGGTAAATAGGGGTAAGCCTTGTCGCCGCATATAAACATTGTCCCATGGGGTGGGACCAGGTGGGTGGATAAGCACCGGAGTCCCTTTACCACCCCATTAATCCTACTAACCCCCCTGGAGAATGTTATAGCCGTTATGTTGTGGTTGTGTTTATCTTGCAGTACTATTCGTAATGTAATCCCTGAGCTCCCTTGTCCCAGCTTCCCGGGGAGAGTGTAGGCGCATTCTGATTCTCCCATACGCAAGTGGCCGGAACCCTGGAGGCAGACCCTCCCTTTCTGTGGTTTGACCCAGACGGGGGCAGGCCTCTCGGCCACATGGGCAATCATTGACGGGCGATAATTAAATTGTCGATTGCAACTCTTGCCGTTGTCAACCCCTTCTCTTTCCAGCGTGGTGACTAAACATGGGGAATCGATAGGTTGTGAGCAGAGGTCATTGAGGGACAGAGGTAGCACTATCATGTGTATTCCTGTGGTGCCTGCTTGGGGAAAGTGCATGCACGACCAGCAGTGTGTCCTATTTTGAATTGTTGCCACCTCCCTGGCCACTTTCCAATATGTGTTTTCCCCCCTCTTTGGGGCCTTATCCTGGGGGTGTGGCGTGAGTATGTATTCGATGCATGGTGTGTGTTTAGTTTCGCCACTGGCCGCTCCTGGGGTCCAGACGCTGCACCGGACCTGCATAGTCATGCCTTTCTCTAGGCGCGTGCGTGTTTGTAGCTTAAAATCAGGGGTTCCCCATTTGTATCCTGGTTGGGCCAAGGTCTCAATGCTAGCTTGCCCGTTTTCCCGGACTCTCGTTGCTTTTGTAGTACCATGCCAACGCGTCCAGGCCCTGCCGACAGTGCTAGCCAATTTATGTTCACCCAATTTGTGTGCAGGGCTTTCTGTTCGAAACATGGTAGTGATACTCTTTGTCCCCATGTTACGGTGAGGTGTCGGGTTTCGTTTTCGCATCTATTGGAATCGGAGTTTCCCCTAGCTGCTGTCGCTATCAATAGTATTGTACCTATGATTAGGCCCATCCTTACTGTGGTTGCTGTGGTGTAGTGTCTGGTGCTTGTATGGCCAACTTACAGTGCGTGGCGTGGATCCACGAGGTCTTGCCCTCGCAAAAGACTGCCGTTGGTGTAGTCAGCAACACCTGGACTGGTCCCTTCCACCTTGGTTCCAAGGCGTTCTTGCAGGTGAAGTGCTCCACGAACACCTGGTCTTTTTCCTCTGGTGGAACACCTGGTCCACAAGTCTCCTGGGAACACCTGGTCTACAGGTCTCCAATTCATAGATTCAATTCATTCAATTTTAAATTCAATCCCATTTAATCCAGTCCAATTCAAATTAAATTCAATCCTTCTCTCAGCATCCCATTACCTGTTTCCAACATCAATAAAAATAAAATTATAAAATAATAAAAATCAATCATCTCAAATCTCAAATCAAATCAAAAACTCAAAAATCAATCAAAATCATAAAAATCAATAAAATAATAAAAATAAACGAAAATTACTTCAGCTAGAGTTTCAACTAGAATTAACACAAACAAACCACCATTAACCTCCATTAACACAAACAAACCACCATTAACCTCCATTAACACAAACAAACCACCATTAACCTCCATTAACCTCCCCCTATTATTTATTTATTTTCACGAATAAACAAATAATAGAAATAACCTGGTCTACTTCCAATTTCAATTCTGGTCAGTTCTGGTGTCTGGTCACACACAATGTTTTCCTCACCCACTGTGATTCGCTCAAAATAGATTCTCACTGTTATGTCTGAAATTTGTCTCATGAAAACCCATTCAAGAGTCCGGTGTAACAGACAGCCAAACACATAGACACGCCGAAGACCCCAGGGTACCCATCAAACTAGCTTGTCCCCAGATCCACAACACAGCGAAACATGTAACTTTACTAAAACTAGAACGGGCACTCGGTAGAGCGCATACCTTCGCCGCAGCTACTTTTGTTGCCAAAATAAAAGACTACAAGATCTGTGTAGCAAAGCCACACCTACGTTGTCATGCGGGAAGATTTGTTTCAAATTAAACCATTCTATCCCGCCAAAAGTTTGATATTGTAATCACATCCATGACCTTTTCATGACCTTGACCTTTGACCCGATCGATTCCAAAATCTAATCAAATGGTTCCCGGATAATAACCTATCATCCCACCAAATTTCATGCGAATCGGTTGAATACCTTTTGAGTTATGCGAATAACATACACATACACACACACACACACACAGACATACAAATAAATACACAGCGATCAAAACATAACCTTCCGCTTTTGCGAAGGTAATAATCACTTACTCATAACTAATACTCATAATAACTCATAATTACTTATGTAATTACTCATGCCAATACTTACTTAAAATAATGTAATATCCCAATCTTCACCCCCTATGCAAATCGAAGCACCCCGGACAATCCACAACCAATATCAACCACTGTAGCCGCCTTTCCGACTCCAGGCAGCCACACACAGCCACATACATCTCCACCCACGTCACACAAGACAACAGCCAACGAGTGTGTCCACCACACAGAAACCTTTGGCAATGCAACAACCGAACTCCCAGACAACCAACAACAAAACCCAATCCATCTCCATGGCTCATCAAGCAGTTCCAACTTTATCCAGCTTCACATACCGATTTCCCCAAAAACTCGTGAAACTTCACCCCCATTCTGGAAAAACCCTGGACTAAACCCTGACACCCTAAATAACTTCAGACCCATCTCCAACCTACCCTTTCTGTCAAAAGTTTGGAACGTGCTGTGGCCACTCAACTCAAACATCACCACTCTGCCAATAACCTGTATGAAACATCCCAATCCGGATTCTGCTCCAGCCACAGTACTGAAACTGCTCTCCTCAAAATCACCAGCGACCTTCTCTCTCCTCTGACGCCGGCAACCTCAACATTTTCATCCTCCTCACCTCAACGCCTCCTTTGACATCATCAATCACACCATCCTCCTCACCCTGTTTAGACCAGCTTGTGCCTATTAAACCCAAATCAGTTCACTCCCAAGCCTACAAGGACCACCTACAGCACTGCAAAGATGTCCTCTACTCCACCTACTACTCTCAAATTATCCACTCTGGCTCCGGAATCCCAAAAGCACTCTTCTCTACAATAAACAAACTAAATAAACAAACTTTACAACGTGAACAAACTCCTCAGCGCCCTGGATACCACCACCTGTCATTCAGAGTAGACAACAGCATCTCCTTTCTGGCTTTCAGCATCTCCTTTCTCCTTTCTCCTTTCCATCTTTCATCATTGACCAAAACCCTCTCCTTTGGAAAATACACTAAACAGATCATAAAGACAGCCTTCTTTCACCTTAAAACATCGCCCGTCTCTGTCCATCCCTTTCCTTTCTGGTTCAAGATTACTCATTTTATTCAATTAATTGGAGCACGATGCATTTTTTTTATGAATTGTGATAAACTGATCATTTGAACACAAATTGAACAAAATTAATCGAACAAAACACTTCCATTAACTCGACATTCTTTTCACAGCACAAAGTTCACTTGAACATCCTTTTCCTGGATACTCCCTCTTTATTTTTATTTTTATTTATTATTATTTTTTTACAATAAAAATAACCTAGTTTTATCATCACATTTACAATTTTCATATTTCCACTCTCACCAGTGAATACAAATGGCACCGGTATGTAGACGTCACACGTTATCAAACTGTATGGTGTTGGGATATATATCATCCACTGGATCGTAATTTCAACCATGCTTCTCCACTTGCAACCCAAATATTTTCCATGAAATAAATAAAATGAATTTTATGAATCTTCTCATTATTCGAAAGTTTACAAAATGTCCCAAATCTGTATATTATTTTCTACTGTGGTTATATTAAACCATTATTTTACAAAATCCAACTTTCAATAAACTGAAAAATGCTTCGCCATGGAATAGTCCACCACTCATATAAATAATCATAAGAGTTCTGCAAAACATCTCCATCTTTAAAACTTGGCCAACCATTTTTAAACCACATGTTTTCCCCCCAAAAAACAAGTCACATTCTTTGTATATTGCCAACATTGTTCATCGTTTAAGTATCATCCAGAACTAAATTTTTATAAACCATCAACTTGTAGATGCATTTATTTATATCCCATTAACCCAAGAACTCTCAATTGCTTGGTTATATTTTAGTAATGTCATATATCCATATTTCTTTTCCAAAATGTTCCTGATATACACATTAATCCCATCTGTCTTTGTTTCCAGATCAACTCAAATCAAGAAATCGACACAAATCCTTATTACCTCCAATCAACTCAAAATTAAATCAAACAATTCAAAACCAGATCGGATCAGCGATCAGAAATCACTTTTCCAATCAACACATTCCAAGCAACAATTCATTCAAAGACCAAGCTTAAAAACACAACTCTCATCTTACTGTGACAAATAAGCAACCAACCTACTTCACACTAAAACAAATAACTTTTCATCACCCCTTTCTTCTCCACCGCCTCTTACACTTAAACAGATCACAATTACTCACTCATACACTGTTGCCCATCATGAAATCCCAGTAGGTTGTTCTTCAATCCCAACCATCATGTGATCCCAACCACCACTTCTGACACCATTGTCGACGTCTCCATTTATTTCGTTCCTCATGGGGTTGGTGTTTTATGGCCTTTACCTCCTACCCAATCACACTGCACATCATTCCCCGTCCTTGATGGATAATTTTACATCCAGATGGGCACAGCATCCCATTTTTGGCGACCCAGCCCTGAAACAAGCCCCTGGACTCCTTGCAGGCTGGACCAAAACCCCTGGACGAGGTTGCATCCCAGTACTGACTCTGCTGCCTTCTTGCAAACCACTTCAACTCCATGAATTTTACATGTTTTGTGAACAGAACAAAGCACTCTGTAATCGTCAGATTGAAACTGCCCCAAACCCGTCCATATAAACTCCATTGTTGTCCTGTCCATCTCTCTGTGTTACATTTACATTTTGTGACTCACAGTACCTGCCTCCATGGAACAATGACGCCTAAGCACTCAATTAGCCCTCCCAGTACCAAAGACTTACAATCAGACCGACAGACAGACAAATAACAGAGGCATGTCGCCAGCCCCAGCACAGGACATCACCTTTCCGGGCAGGCACAATATAATCCACAGTATCGAAATGCCAATTTCTATCCGGAGCCTCGCAAAGCCAAAATCGGGCATGTTCACTGCATTTCAACCTCCAACCACACGGGGTGTTCCACCCTGCGCCTGCTCCACCATGCAACCCGATCTGTACTTGGTGCACCCGGCGCCCCCTATAATCAGCGAGTTATAATAACCACAATATACTTACTTGATGTACCAATATACCAATATACAGCACCCACCTCTTGATACCACAACTTAATTCATGTTACTTGCATCTCTTTGCATCTTCCCAATTGTCCTCCATTTACCATGACTATCCCCATTGCTCGGTCACACACGTCACTGTGCTCGGCCCGGTTAAATTAAACTCAAGCGTACTGTACCTGACGCTTCCGGTCGGCACCGGAAGTCTGTTTATTTATTGAGACCCCTGAATCGGGACATCAACGACAATTACAACGACAAACAGAACTCGATATTCTCTGTTCACTAATTACGTACATGATTTCAGTTTTACCCACAATATAATGTCCCGATATTCTCTGTTCACTAATTACGTACGTGATTTCAGTTTTAACCCACAATATAATGTCCCGATATTCTCCAGATTTAAGTCCTATATATCCTGCCGTTAAAGCAACCTCCAGTAGACTGACAGCCTGTCGTTCTTCCAAGGTTAGTGAATTATCTCCGACCTCTTTCCCTTACAAATCTCGAAAAAAGGTCAAATGAACTTTAAAAGGTCAAACTTCAAACGGAGAAAGGTGGTACCAGTTCTCATTCCACAACTAATACAAGTCCGGCGACATTCCCGTTCCTTGCAAGAACTCCACATCCGGACAGACAGACGACCACTATCGTGGCTCCACATCGCAAAATGCTAGCTTCTACGAATCCAACAACCGTATAACTCCACAGACAGACAAACACAACCACATCCTCCTCGCGCCCACACCTTGGCACCAGCCACGCCACATACCGACAGTTGAAACTGAACGTCCGACATCCAGCAAAGTCGAAATGACCCACAATGCATTTGGGCACACATCCTCCTCTGAGAGTGGGCGAGTTATCGCCGGCACTCTGAGCAAATCTCATGCTCTGAACCCAATTCAACAAGCTCAACAACAACTGCTCTTATTTCCCATCCTGACAACAACAATTACAACGACAACTGCCCAAAACCGAGAGCCCCCCATTCAGCGCACACGTGACTCGCGGTTCGCTCGGCTCCTGCCCGAACGCACAATAACTCTACCCAAACTTCCACGGAGCCGCACGGCGGAAACACAGGTTTGTACCACACTTTAATTAAACGAACATCGCCAGGATTCTCGGATAGACGTTAATTTCACAACACACATGACAAAAATCCGATTTAAATTCAGAGATCGCCGATCGACCTGGCACAACCATCTCAACGCGACGACGCCACGCCGCCCCCCGTCCTGGCGCGCACCCTCGTGCCTCCACACGAATCCCAACACTCCCGCCTCGCGGTTTCCTGCGAGGCTCGTAGCCGTGGCAACCAAAACTGCGCGCCGCTCTCGAATGAGGGCCGTCATAACAGTGAGCTATCAGAACATTGAGCTGTCAGAACTCATCCCTAGCTCGTAAACATCGCAAAAAAACAGGATCTCTGACGCTTTACCTCTCTGACCCCAAATGCACTACATGACATCAATTCTAAAGGTGAGCTGCCTCAGTGATATATCCCACACATACAATCCACAATATCTGCCATTGAATGAACTCTTCGATTCCAGTCAAACACACACTTCGACCCAAACTCTGAACCTCCAGTTCCACAAACTCCAAATCTCCGTCCGACTGCCGCTCGAAAGACAAAGCAGCCCATCCTGCAACCATCTCCAAGAAACCGCTTCATATCAACAGTAGGTCGACAAGGGCACTCCGAGTGCTTTCCTGACCCGATTTATATCAATTCGCTTCCCAAACAACTCCCAAACAGATGAAAATCCGGACTCAGTTCAGGACCTCGCCTGTTCCCTCGGATAGTCGCTAGGGAATGTCAAGTAGACCACTTACAAAGCTTCACACCGAAACCCTCTGCTTTGCATATGTCATACAGACAAATACATTGGCCAGATACACACGTCAATTAACATCCCAATATACATTCATTCCTCATTCATATACCAGTGAGTCTCCCAGACTTCGCGCGAAACTCAGATCGACTCAAATCATGCCTTTCTCCAGCCACTCCCATGTACAATCTTTGCTCATTCATGTTACGTCTCTCATTCAAGGAAAAGGATTTTTGGGACGGGTTGGACGGGGTGGGTTGAGGTGGAAAAGGGAAGGCAGGGCGGGGTGTTGGGGTGTTGCCTAGAGCCCCGGGACTGAGCTCAGGTCTTGGGGGGGGTGGGGGGTGTTGCCTAGAGCCCCGGGACTGAGCTCAGGTCTTGGGGGGTGGGGGGTGGGGGGTCTTGGTCTGGCATCTGGTCCAGCGGCATCAATCGCTGATTTACTTGCTTAACTGCTTACTTACTTGTCCTCTGTCTGGTGTAGCTTCAATAACCATAGCTGCAATGCTTAAAATTTCAATATTTCAAAAACCATTCCTGTCCTTCTCACCCTGTGGCCACCTGGCCCATTTCCTGTGAGCTTATTTATTTTCTCTTGTCCACCAGATCCTGGCCTGTTTTATCTGGACCTCTGTTGCTTGCTTCCTTCTTGTCAAGCCTACCTACTGCGCGTTTTCCTTTTCCTGGCCATGTTCCTATGGCCCTCTAAGTTAGCCACAGCCCTTCGTTCCCTGGCATGCAATGGCATACCCCATCTTGTCTCTGGGCTGTTCCTTCCTGGAAAAATCTTGGCCACCTGGCTTCAACCTATATGGCTGTCCGACCTCATTTTCCCCTCCTGGTGCTAACTGTAACTTTAAGCTTACTGTTAAGTCCTTACTGGTATCCTGCGCAAAATCTATTCTTAGCTTTACCCTTAATGTTTATCCTGGCTTTAACAAAGACACGTCATTCTGTTTACCTTTTCTGTCCGGAGCGCAGGCAATACAGGTGACAGGGGAGACGAACTGTGCCTGTTCGAGGAGGGGGGTATGAATTTGGATTGCCCTCTGATAAAAAAACAATTCTCACCTTAAACGAATCAGCGTACCGGCGTCCCGGCCTCAGGCAGCCCCCCTCGGGTCGTTCAGGATTCGCCTCGACTGTCACTGTCGTTTGCTGCACCCCACTCCTGGTACCATTTGTCAAGAAACAACTCTTGGCTCTTAAAAGAAGTTCCACCAATAGCCTGAAAATGACGGTCTTTATTAAATACCAACTTATACAGATCCGGAGGAAGGCGAACATCTACAGCACGACTTGCCCTCATGCCACGTTCAGCCCTTCCTGGTGTGCAAAGATTCACAGTTTACTTATATAGGAACACGATTATCAGAAAATCTCCGAGAGAACAAAGGAACTGGCGAGAGTTCCTCCCACCGTTATCCCTAGCCCCCACCGTTATCCGCTCTGTCATTTGGGGGAGTGCAGCACGCACCTTATCATTCGGACCAGATGTAGTTTCAAAGCTCCGAGGTGACAGAAAATGTAACTCACAGAGAGAAGAGTGCATGCTTGGCCCAGATAAGACCATTATTCAAAGGTTTACAATCCGAGCATCTTACATGAAACTACACATTCCACGTGCGTATAAACGTCCGCCAGCCCGCGGCTCGAGGCGCCATCTGCGAATCAAAGAGGGTTTTTACGACCGGACTTATCTAGGTGAAAGGGCACACGTATACGAAAAACCATTTGCCCAGCACGACCGAAGCGAGCATTTCTCATTTATACTAAAGCGAAGAGAAAAGCCCTTTATTCACTTATGAAAATAGCATATAAGCAACATTAAAATCATAACATATTATTCAAGACGTCTTATACAGAATTCTTAGCAATAACGAATCTACGACTTGACATATATATATATATATATATATATATATATATATATATATATATATATCTTTATATATACAGTGGAACCTTGACTTACGAGTTTAATTCGTTCCGTGACCGAGCTCGTAACTCAAATTGCTCGTATCTCAAATCAAATTTCCCCATTGAAATGCATTGAAATGCTATTAATCCGTTCCAGCCCGCCAAAAACCACACCAATATTTTTTAAAATATACAGTATATATAAAAATATCTCGCGCTTTATATTTCACCTGTATGCAGCATACAAGTTGGCAGGATGGCCTGGACTGGAGGTACGCACACTTGACTCTAAAGTCTAAACTGTCCAGCCTGGGTTTGAATCCCGACCCAGCTATAACCTGTCATGGGTGAATCACAGGCAGGGTGATTCATCAATGTGTGTACCGCTAAACTGGGCGCCCCGTTTGCGTCCCATTAGTTGTTGGATGTTAAGGATCTCACCGTGTTTTCCACAAAGAGAAGGCGAGCTATCGCCGGCATTCTGAACAAGTTGTGGCCTGGCATGCTCTTCTCCTCTGCCGTTATATACGTCCTCCTCGACACCTCGCTCATGTTTTTCGACGATTGCGTGTTTTATATCCAAGCACATCATCCTCTTCTTCTTCTCAGCACTGCACTTGCCACTCACTTTCTTAGGCCCCATGGTTAAAACTAAGAAATTTTCCGAAATAACCAAAATGCGAAAAAAAAAATGCAGCGCTGTACGACAGAGATACGTACTGTACTTGCACGGCAAGATAACCACGTGACCAGAACCCACCTGGCGGCGTGAACTCGAAATAACCAAAATGCGAAAAAAAAAATGCAGCGCTATACGACAGAGATACGTACTGTACGTGCACGGCAAGATAACCACGTGACCAGAACCCACCTGGCGGCGTGAACTCGAAATAACCAAAATGCGAAAAAAAAAATGCAGCGCTATACGACAGAGATACGTACTGTACGTGCACGGCAAGATAACCACGTGACCAGAACCCACCTGGCGGCGTGAACTCGAAATAACCAAAATGCGAAAAAAAAAATGCAGCGCTATACGACAGAGATACGTACTGTACGTGCACGGCAAGATAACCACGTGACCGGGTGGCGAAAGCTCGTAACTCGGACCTCGGCTCGCATCTCAAAGCAATAAACCGCCCGAGCGACGGCTCGTATCTCGAAAAACTCGTAAGTTGGGGCACTCGTAAGTCAAGGTTCCACTGTATATGTATATATATATATATATATATATATATATATATATAGATATATATAGATATATATATATATATATATAGATATATATATATATATATGTAGACTTGGCATTTAATATGGAATATTTTTTTTGTGGGGGTGAACTGACTTTTCAAGATGTCTTAGAACCAAAAGTTCATTGGAATTATGTTGAAATTATTCCAGATTTTGTTGATGTGACCTTTAAAAGAAACAAAAACCACATTTGACATTTCGAAACAAATAAATTGATCCTTGAAAGTGATGTAAACTAATATCGAACTCAATTCATGGACAGTACTGTGTTAAACTTCTGTACGTTTTGCAGAAGTATCTCTTTATTTTGCACATTAGCCAAATTTTTTTTAAACAAAAACAAAAGCTAAATTATGACTGGGATTACGGACAGTAAAATTACAGTTCAGTACTTCGTGTAACCCCCATGAGCATTCAGGAGAGCATGTACATGTTGAGGCATGCTGTTCACGAGATTTGCCAAGGTTTGGACAGGAATTGCTTGCCATGCAGTGACAATAGTCTGCTGCAATTCACGCACAGAGGTCGGCTGCTGGTCCAAATGGTCGATTTGACGCATTAATTCTGCCCACAAGTTCTCTATCGGATTCATATCCGGGGACATGGCAGGCCACTCCATATGCTCTACACCACCGTCAGCAAGAAAGTGTTGGATCATGCGAGCACGACGAGGCTGTGCATTGTCATCTTGGAAGACAAAGTTTCCTCGAGAGGCTGCACGAGCAAATGGAAGCAATGTTTCTTCCAGAATGGCCCTGTACTTGAACTGGTCCAGGTTTCCATTCAGAACAACCAGGTCAGTTTTGCCCCCTGCATGAAAAGCAGCCCAAACGGTCACCCCACCACCTCCAGCTTGGACTCTTGGCACTATACAATCTTTGTTGTAGGCTTCATGCACTTGTCTGCGCACTCGGACGTGGCCATCTTGACGATAGACCAGAAATCTAGACTCGTCACTGAAGATCACGTGATTCCAGTGTCCTGGCTGCCATTGACGGTGCTCTCTGTCCCACTGCAATCGGCGCTGGCGGTGTTGTCTGGTCAGGCGTGTCTTTCTCAGGGGATGCCTGGCATGACAGCCTGCTTGAACCAGTCGATGGTTTACTAGCCTTCTGGATACAGGCACATTTGTCAGTTGCTGCCACTCAGCCCCAAGCCAATTAGCTGACTTGGTACGGCCATTGCGGACGAACCGGTGCAGCTGGCGATCATCCCTCCTTGTGGTTCTGCGGGGACGTCCTGGCCTCGGTATTGGAGTAGGCACACCCCTCTGAGCATTTCGTTTCAGGATATTTGACACCTGACCTTGAGTGATGCCATACTGCCGAGCAATAGCACGCTGTTTCATGCCGTAATTTCGTAAAGCCACCACTCCATGACAAACAGCATTGTCGAGTTGACGGACCTTCTCCAGAGGAAGCGGCAATAACTTTTGGAGACGTGCAGCAGTTGTTTTCCACTAATGCAGAACGCAACAACCCTTGTATACCCGACTATGAAGCCAATCATCAAATGCACCTGTCCATACATTTTGCCACGCCACCTGTGATATAATCCTGTTGTTGACTTCTTGCTGCGACAGACAATCAGTGACATGGTTCTTTTAACAAACTAGGGCATGCCCGTACGTGGGTGCCCGTTCCTTGCCAAAAAAAAAAAAAAACGCTACCCGTACGCTCTACCCCGCCCGTACGCCCGTACGCCCGTAAACAAAAAAAACAACGCTCTTCGCTTCCGCCCTTCGCTCTGACTGAATTGGGAGAAATAATGCGCATAAGAAATTGAGAAATTATTATTTTCTCCGGAAGAAATCGAATTACGAACCGTAATGGCGCACGCGCTCGGCTCGGCTCGCTCTCACATCGGCCACGCCTACGCAACAACGCGTTCTGTGATTGGCTGACGGAAGTGCAGTCTTCACTGTCCGGAAGGTCGCATATCGCAGTTACGATGAATCGCAAATTAGTTTTAATTAGTTTTAAAACATAGTTGAACGCCAACATAGTTTGCCAACGTGAAATAAATGAATACGCTCTCAAATGTGCCGTCCGAGGCAGAGTCTGTTCGCCACGTTCGGCACACGTGATAGCTCGCTGCTCTCTGATTGGTTGAATCGTTTTTTGGACATAGCTCGGTAACTACTTCTCCGATTAATATGAAACCTTAAAAAGGCACATCCTCGGGTCCCCAGCAATATACCTGGCAAGTTTCAAGTATATCGGACCGGTAGTTGTCGAGAAACAGCGGTCACAGACAAACATACATACATACATACATACATACATACATACACACAGAGATTACTGGAATTATAGATTGATAAATCACCAAAGTGTAAAAGAAACTCACCAGATTGATATACTGAGTTAAGAAATTAAACCAAAGTCAAGAAGAAAAAAAAATTCCATATTAAATGCCAAATCTATATATATATATATATATATATATATATATATATATATATATATACTAGCAGAGGTACCCGGCTTTGCACGGGAGTGGGAGGAGGAGGGGAGGGGGAAGAGGAGGGGAGGGGAACGGGGGGGAGGGGGGAGGGGAGAAGCGGGGGAGGAGGAGGGGAGGGGGAAGAGGAGGGGAGGGGAATGGGGGGGGGAGGGGGGAGGGGAAGGGGGGGAGGGAAGGGTGCGGGGGTGCCCAGGGGAAGAAGGGCCCCTCCCCTCCCCCTCCCCCCCCGTTTCCCCTCCCCCCCTCCCCTCCCCCTTCCCCCTCCCCCCTCCCCCTTCCCCCTCCCCCCTCCCCCCCTCCCATCCCCTTCCCCCTCGTTCCCCTCCCCTTCTCTTCCCCCTCCCCTCCTCCTCCCCCTTCACACCAGGGGGGTTGACTCAGCCTGTCATCCCACCGAGGTCGGAAGTCGGAACTCATTGTCGTCAAATAAATGTAGCCTGTATGTTTCACTCTTTGTCACATGCCGTTGGTCCCATGTCAATCGGATGAAGTTGAAAAATTAACGTTACGAAGGTTCTCTCGGACGTACTGATTCCGAATAATGAAGTTGAAAAATTAACGTTCCGAAATACGCTAATTACGCTAACAGAAGCGCTGGAGGGAGCACTGCGCTCCCTCCCTTAGATTCCCTCCCTCTTCTGCTAGCGCTAATTACGCGTAACACACTAATTTTAAAACCCGAAGTTTTTTTAATTTTAAGGTGTGCTGTAGTCAGAAGCGCTAGAAGCGCTGCGCTCCCTCCCTTCGAATCCCTCTCTCTTCTGCTAGTGCTAATAATACGCTAATTTTAAAACCCGAAATTTTTTAAATGTTTATGTCTCCGTGACATTCCTGGGACCATCCCGAGTCGAACAGTACTTTCCGCTCGCAAATCCGTCCACGGGTTCTCGAGATCTTAGAGATCATAGATAGATCAGGATACAGACACAGAGGCCAACTCTACTTTATATATATATATATATATATATATATATATATTTTTTTTTATTTATATATATATATATATATATATATATATATATATATATATATATATATATGTCGAGATTATGCAGAGTGTGATATTACTCCGACATACCTTAATCTCCCTTAAGATATTTAATTAACGTGCACGGAACATTTTCCCGTCCATGCGCCCAGGCGGTCGCTCCCAGCGCACGGTAGCACGACCCCCATTTGCAAGAAGCAGCTCGTGATGCGTACAAGGCGCAAGGAAGCGCCCCGAGGCCATCCACCGAAAAATCCTGCCTTTTAGTTTACCGCGCCGATATTTCCCTCATCCGGTCCTCCCGCGGCGCTAACTCGCGGTCAATGCTTGTATAGCGCTTCTAACTTGTCTAACTTATCACCCATGCCAGGGCTTTCCTAAAGGGGTTCTCCCTTCTTAACTTAGCTTAACACTTATCCTGGCCATCCTCCTTGGGTCCCCTCCGTTAGTCCGCAGCCAATACTTTCTCTGGTTACTATCAACCCCATCAACTCCATCTTGTCTCTAGACTGCCCTGCCTGGGAAGTTCTTGGCTTTATCAAGAAGTCCCCCCTTTTTGCTAACTGACCCCCATTTCTTGGTTCATCAATAGACAACTTGTTACCCGAGCCAAATAGGCCTGTACTTACACACCAGATTCCAATTTGTTCGTGATCCAAGCACGGAACGACGAAATGGAAGACAGACAGCCTGAGTGAGTGAACGGAGCTCAATTTGGAAAGACCCCTCAGTATGAAAACTCACGTTAATCGAATCAGTGCTGGCCAGCCTCTCCGCTGAGTCCCCACAGGGTCTGCCTCCCAAATAACGCTCAGAGTCGGATCCCACTTCTGACACCAAAACTGTCGAGAACAGAACCATGTTCCACACCTTGAGTTCAAGAGATAACAAGATTTAATGATGAACCAATATCACAGCGCTGTGGAGGGTGTAAGAGTCATACTATTCACAGACGAACAGCATGGCCACATACACTCCTGAGTTCCTTACAGAAAGAACTTCCTTATATACTTGCAGAGTGTGATAAAAATCTCCGCTAATTTTGGCAAGTTTCAGCAGTATAATACACAATGGGGGAAACGTTGACCAGTACCCCCACCAATGTCCTATCTTCTTTGGCATGAGCAAAGGGCAAGATGCGGGAGGGAGAAAGAGCACCGTGACATTCTCAAAACTTATCTTCCATGTTGGCTTTTGGTCAAGGACAGACAGACGCGTTTTCACTAGGGGTCTAACAGAGCAAGCAGTTTCACTATCTTTCTACATTTTTTGGCACAGTTGGACAATAAAACATAGTTCAAAACAAGAGGGAACATGGTAAGCTTAATCCTTTTCACAAAGCATCCATTATTAAATGCAAACCACAATTACATAAGGCACAATAAAAGGCATAATCTCGACATATATATATACATGTATATATATATATATATATATATATATATATATATATATATTTATTTATATATATATATATATATATATATATATTGTTGCGGAACCCAACGTCAGCCTATGGTTCTCCTTTGAGGGGGGATTAGTCCCCTCGTTTGTGACTGACCGACGTGGTCCCTGAAGCTGCACTGCGACCTCCGGAAAGGCCGGTGCACAGCCCCGTTCGTACCGCGGACAGATGTTACTTAATTGCCGAGCGGTGTTTAGCAACCGCAGCACGAACTGTTACCAAGACCAACCCGATCCTGAAACGTTGGCCAAAATCGTGCCACAGGTGTCCAATGAGGGAGAAGACAACAACGACGGATGTAGAGGAAAGAAAGGCAAAGGGTAAGAAATACAAATATGATTTATTTACTATCTATCTATAATTCCACTAATCTCTGTGTGTATGTTTGTTTGTATGTTTGTATGTTTGTATGTCTGTGACCGCTGTTTCTCGACAACTACCGGTCCGATATACTTTAAACTTGCCAGGTATATTGCTGGGGACCCGAGGATGTGCCTTTTCAAGGTTTGAAATTAATCGGACAAGTAGTTACCGAGCTATGTCCAAAAACGATTCAACCAATCAGAGAGCAGCGAGCTATCACGTGTGCCGAACATGGCGAACAGACTCTGCCTCGGACGGCACATTTGAGAGCGTATTCATTTATTTCACGTTGGCAAACTATGTTGGCGTTAAACTATGTTTTAAAACTAATTAAAACTACTTTGCGATTCATCGTAACTGCGATTCGTAACTGCCGTTCGCTTTGGCTTTGCGAATGGACCAAACCATTTCATGTAAATAGAGGGGGGGGATTGTCACCGTACTCGCAAGCCGTTCGCTTTGGACCAAACCATTTCATGTAAATAGAGGGGGGGGGATATAATTTTAGATATAGATATAGTACGGGCATGCCCTAGTTTACACAATTGAAAGCAACCAAGGAGGAGGAAGAATAAAAAAATAAAAACAGAAGAAGAAGAAGCGGACACTGTGCACCTTAGCTTACCTATGCAGTCTTACTTAACCCAGGACAGAACAAACAAAAGACAGACTCACACGAATGGGGAATGAAGGCAGGAACGATTGGCTGGAAGGAGGGGAAGGTCCAACTGGAACCGGAGCATGGTCAGGCCGGGAGTGAGCAGCCGCCGCCCCCTTCTCGATCGGCACGTTCAGCAGCCGCCGTTCCTTCGCGGCCATGGTCGAAAACTGCCATTGAAGCTCAAAGCTGTGGTGGTTTAAAGCTCATGGGACATCCCTCTCTCCTCTCCTGGATCACGCAGCTCGTCTCAGGTGTGTCGCGTGCTTTTTAAGCGCTCATCCTCTGTGCTCATCTCCATAGCTCATCTGGACTCATCTGGACTCATCTCCGTAGCTCATCTGGACTCATCTGAGGTGGGGGCGTCTCCCGCGGGTTATATAAGCCCCCCCCTTGAACCTTCGCGAACCTACTCGATTGCTCTTCCTCCGCCCCCCTCAAGCCAAACCCCTCGTGCTTGGTTGGTCGGCAAGGGCCGGCTCACTCCTCCCCTCTATGACGAGGTGGAGACAGGCCTTTCTTCTCCAAGCCGACCGTGTGCTCAATGGAGGCAAATGCAGTTGGTAATGGATGCTTTAGGAATGGGATTGAAAGGGAATCTACTCTATGTGAATTTGGTGCAATGGAGTATTAATTAATGGAAGACAAAGCCTTAACCTAATACACAGAATAAGGAAATAACTACCAACAAGGAGGAAATCTATGATTGGCTAACGTGATTGTATATGACCTAACTAAGGGACGCCCTTTGACCTTTATACACAACTGGAGGAAGGAGGGTGATATTTTTACAACAATAAAAAACACAATTCTCATTTCCACAACACTGCACCCTCCTAATCTTAGGCCCGTCCCGGGCCTATTACCTTTACTTTTAATGTGGCACGTAGGTGTAGTTCCCTCTACATTTAACCTGACCCTGAGTGTGACAGTTTTAAAACACAAATAAATATGTCCCGCTGCTCCATTGCACCCTACCTAACAGCCACACGCCCACCGCTAACCGAATTGGGGAATTGTCTTCAAACTAAACACTTACGGTGGGGGCGCATTATTTACAATTGACGCTATTTTATTTACAACACGCAACCCAGGACCTGTGATTGTTCTTTTTGGGGGGGAGACAGCTTGCCCTGCATCGGCGCACCATGAAGCACCCAAAAACGCACCAAAACACCATAAAGCACCAATCGGTGCACAGTCACCACAGTTCAATGATAAAAATGAACCCAACAAACCCTGGTGCTGGTCTTCCTCTTCGGCTCCCTCTGCTGGCCATGGTTCTTCCAGATGTTGTCTTCTTCGTCTTCTTGCTGGTGGCCTATTTGGTGGAAATAAAACTTGCACCAAACGTGTCCATCGTTCTTTTTATTTATGGCCCACAGGGCCGACTATGTGTGGTTCACCTGTATGGCATAGGTGCCCTGTGACCAAGGTCCGCCAGCAAGATTTCGGGCCATCATGGCCGGTTCCAGCAGAGGGGCCATGCCCCAACCCATGGGGTCCATAAGTGGTGCTCAGCCACAGACATGTGGTCCATAAGGTGGTGCATCGATGCAGACAGCTGTGGTTGCGAGAGTTTCGGGCGCACAATGGCAGACTCCCGCACGCTCCCCTCGGCGCCCAGTGGCGCACAGTCCTCGTGTGGGAGACAAGGGGGGGGGGGGGGGGAAGACAGGTGAGCGAGGGGTAAGGTCACAAGGGTACACATCAAACAAGGTAATGCAGGACGAGGTGCATATGGAGAGCGAAGTGAGAAATGCTCATCCCTACTGTACGCCCCCCACATGTGACCTACACTACCCCCCCTTGCCCCTCCCCATATTTACAAAAAGCTACACATTTACAAATTCGTCACTACTGTCACGTCTCCCCCATATTTCCCCCATACCAAATTCGTCTTCACTCCCACTAATCCAAAATTTGCCATCACCCAATTCATCATCAATCCTCATAAGGAGGAAGAGATGGAACAACAAAGCACAATGTCACACCCACGTCATGATGCGTCTCACAATCCAAACATTTGCACAATAAAATAATAAAAACAACCTGGCATGGTGTGGAGTTTCGTCACCTCAGGTGAGTGGATGTAGATGGTGTGAGGAGATTCTTAATCCTAACTATCCTTTAAATGACTTTAATACACTTTACACTACCCGGGGTCTTTCCCTGCCAAACCATTGGCCGACTTACTCTATGGGTTCTAAAAACCAATTCCCATTGACCAAACTGTGGTGCTTCATCAATTTGGGGTCTCATTCCCCCGATTCAACTCCCTGTGCCTTTGCACAATTTCCGGGTTGGGTCGTGCAGCTCTCCCAGCAGGTCTACCCACCTGCACACCTCCACCACTGCAGTTGCCTCTGAGCTTACCTGCTCCTTACCCTAACCTATCTACCTGGGGAAGGCCCTCTGGCGCTCTCCCCACTCGGTGCCCTCTGGCACTGGGCTACCCGGGTCCGTCCTCCGGATCCTCGGGCCCCATCCACAACAACTCTACCGGCTCCCAGAGCCCACCTGTGGCCTCACCTGGCCGACATCCTAACAGTGGCGGAGTGCTCAACCAACTACACACACTAACAGGCTACACGCCCAGCCATTTCCACGACACTAATGCACCCATTCAACCATCATTCTTCCACCACGCACCACAGATGCCAATATCCAACCACAATTTACCTGTACCCTCTACATAACACTTACACTACCCTCCCCGGGTATTCGTGATGGGGTCCATCCTCCTTTCCCCCATCCACACCTTCGCACCATCCACTCCACTCCACAGTTTCCACCATACTCACTCCACGCCCATTCATTCCATACTCCACATATTCCACACTCCATGTATTCCACACAACCATTCTCCATTCACCTGTTCAGTTGCACACCTGTGCAATCACCTGGTGCCACCTGCACCCTCCTTGCTCCCTGGACCATTTGGTCAACACAACACACATCACCATCACTCACTCATACACTGCTCCATACACCTGTTCAGTTGCACACCTGTGCAATCTCACTTGTTCCTCACTCACTGCTCCATTCACCTCCACGCTCAATACACTTTCGATTCTCAAACACATGGCATCATCTCATCTAACTACTCCCCTCTGGAACTTGCGCTTCCCAGTCGCCCCTTTAAACTATTGCGCTCCTTCGTCATTATAATCCAAACTAATCTACCTGCGTCCCCACTACAGGTATCATTGTCACTACCTAACCTTACCGTTACCTATGGTCAACTTCTCTAGATCCCTATCATTTTATCCTAACCCTCCCGGGCTAGTTTTCACAGCCATAAACCCCATAACTAGTGCTCCTTTGCCCCCACTGTGAGGGATGGCAGAGTTGCCATCCCACCACATCGGCATCTCTCACTATAAATTTTGCTCACCAAATTCCAGCCAATCAAAAATTTTCCAATTACTGCCAATTATCAAATTTTGCTTTTTAAATTTCGGGTCCAAAACACTATCATCATCACCCGTCTACTCACTTGAGCCTCTCGGTGCGCCAATTCATCTCCAAAGCCCGGCTTCGCAAAGCCGAGCAATGAATGCGGGTTGTTTAGTGCCGGCGGTTGGGTTCGTCCGGCATTCGGTGCAGGGAAGGAGGTTTACCCGGGCCGAGATCCCACGTACCATCTCGGCACGGAGCCGTCCAATGGCCCGATCTCGCCCTGCCGGAACGCCTCAACAAAAAGGGGTCGCCATGACGACCCTTCTTACCGGGCCGCCCGCTCCGCAGAGTGGAGCACGGACGCGGCCGTTCAGAACGAGGCCCGGTGTGGCCCGCGTATGGTGGTTCTTTCGAAACCGCCGCGGTTTCGATCCCCGCTGGTCCCCGCGGCACGCAAACCCCGGCACGTACCGAGGGCCCGCTTCGGCTAAACGTCGATCTAACCGCTAACCCGGTTAGCGTCGATGCTCCACTTGCATGCTTACACCCCGCAGCCCGTTCCTTGCTCATACATCCAGCCGTTCCCATGCTCCTCGTCATTGCACCTTCTCTTACACACCCAGGTACACTCATTCCGCTCACAGACTTTGTCACACACCTGACCACCGCACACCTTTGCACACACTCGTCGTTCGCACACCTCACCAACACACCTCTTCGTGCCCCCTCCTCGGTCACCTCCTCTGTGACAACCACGGGTGTGCACTCGCTTGCACACCCAATCACGTGCCTCACTACTAACTCCAGTGTGCATTCCCATACGCGCTCAACCATCCCAGGTGTGCATCCTTCCATTCCAGGTGTAGATCCTCTCTCACCTGCCACAACCAACTCACGCTCCGTGTCACTCTTACTACTTTCACCACCACTCTCGGTCACGCATTCACCCTTACTTTTGACAGCGCACTCTGTACTCATACACTCCTCTGTTACACACCTTTCTCGCGCATCCTCTTGCGCACACTCTCCCGTTACACCTTCCGTAACACTCACCACAGGTGTGCATTCTCCCGTTACATCCCTTGTAACACTCCCCACTACACGCTTCCATGTGCCCCCTCGCACACGCGCTACGACCAACTCACTCTCGACAGCACACTCACTCCTCGGCGCGCACTTTTTCCTCACAAACCCCCTAGTCGGACATTCTCGCACACCTCCTCCGTCACACTCTGTACCTGTCGCACACTTCACCAGCGGTCTCTCACGAACACCCGGGTCCAAACCAACCCCCAAGCCGACCGAATCTCCCCTCACACCATATACATTTCCGAGTATCCCGTCACTCACCTCGGCACCTCGTCTCCGCACCTCCTTCGCCACCTGCAAACTCTTTATTTGGTTAGTGAGCACACCATCACGATTTGAGCACCGACCTTGTACATATTCCATCACTTCCTCCTTTATCTCCCTCTTAGTTTCCCTCCGTCTCTTCTTAATTTCACTCACCCCCTCTTCCACATCCTCTAACTTTTGCTTCACCTCTTTTATTTCTCGGTGCGTCTCCTCAATTTCGTCCTCTAAGGCCACTTTGACCGTTTATATGTGCGTCCTCACCTCCGGGT
Source organism: Myxine glutinosa (assembly GCF_964187855.1). NCBI lineage: Eukaryota > Metazoa > Chordata > Myxini > Myxiniformes > Myxinidae > Myxine > Myxine glutinosa. Next base: position 255,033,379 of record NC_136261.1, on the reverse strand, counting down.
CCTTTGTCTCCATTGCCTCCGTCACCTCGTCCAACCTCGTTGTCAGTCCCTCACGTACCATCTGACATTCCCTCTTCGTCGCTATCAAGTCATTTTTGATCTCGTTTTGTGTTGCCTTTAACCCCTTGATCACAGCCGTATTCTTTTGTACCTGATCCTTCAGCTCCCTTTGTCCCACTGTCAGCTGTTCCACCCCCTGTGTCAACTCCTCTATGCCACCTTGTAACTTGGCCGTTACATTTCTCACCTCTTTCTCCATACGCTTCTCACCTCGCTTTACCTCCTCGCTTACACCTCGTCTTATTTCCTCCCCCATCTCCTCCATTTCTTTCGTAGATGCCACCCTCATCTGTCCCAATTCATTCCTCTGAGCATCCAATTTAGTGTCTAACCCGATTTTTACCTCCTCTATCTGCTCTCCCATTTGTTTAATTTCCCGGGCGGATTGCTCCCCTATTGCCCGCAATTTGTCTTCCATCCTATCTTCTAGCCCCGTTAACCCATTCTTTACCTCTTTTATCCCGTTGTCTAACCCCTCAAATTTATTGTCTAACCCCTCAAATTTATTGTCTAAACGTTCACTGGTACCCCTCGCTTCGTCCCTCATTGCCCCCATTTGGCCCTCCATTGCTCCCATTTGGCCCCCCATATCATTTCTCAATTCCTCGATTTTGGCTTCCAGCCCCATATTCCCCATTAGTATGGCTGCATTAATCTGCGCCATGAGGTCCCGCACATCAATTCCCCCTATTTGCGCAGTGGGCGCGGCTACCCCGCGCTCGTGCGAGCCGCCACTTTGTGTGTCTGATACCACGTGCGCGAGGGCGCCATTTTGTGCACCTGACACCTCCTCAACCACATCATCATTTCTCTCCTCCATTTCTTCCCTCTGGTCCTGGGTTACCCCTAACCCCTCCTCTAGTTTCCCCACCGGCATCCGATCATCTTGACCATCCATGGCACGATTTTCAAATTTTGAATTTTATAACCAAATTTCGGCCCACTCGTAATTTGAGCGCGCTAAACGCTTCAGGTCCGTATCTCGCTCCCGACACCAATTGTTGCGGAACCCAACGTCGGCCTATGGTTCCCCTTTGAGGGGGGATTAGTCCCCTCGTTTGTGACTGACCGACGTGGTCCCTGAAGCTGCACCGCGACCTCCGGAAAGGCCGGTGCACAGCCCCGTTCGTACCGCGGACAGATGTTACTTGATTGCCGAGCGGTGTTTAGAAACCGCAGCACGAACTGTTACCAAGACTAACCCGATCCTGAAACGTTGGCCAAAATCGTGCCACAGGTGTCCAATGAGGGAAAAGACAACAACGACGGATGTAGAGGAAAGAAAGGCAAAGGGTAAGAAAAACAAATATGATTTATTTACTATTTACACAATTGAAAGCAACCAAGGAGGAGGAAGAATAAAAAAATAAAAACAGAAGCAGAAGAAGCGGACACAGTGCACCTTAGCTTACCTATGCAGTCTTACTTAACCCAGGACAGAACAAACAAAAGACAGACTCACACGAATGGGGAATGAAGGCAGGAACGATTGGCTGGAAGGAGGGGAAGGTCCAACTGGAACCGGAGCACGGTCAGGCCGGGAGTGAGCAGCCGCCGCCCCCTTCTCGATCGGCACGTTCAGCAGCCGCCGTTCCTTCGCGGCCACGGTCGAAAACTGCCGTCGAAGCTCAAAGTTGTGGTGGTTTAAAGCTCATGGGACATCCCTCTCTCCTCTCCTGGTTCACGCAGCTCGTCTCAGGTGCGTCGCATGCTTTTTAAGCGCTCATCCTCTGTGCTCATCTCCGTAGCTCATCTGGACTCATCTGGACTCATCTCCGTAGCTCATCTGGACTCATCTGAGGTGGGGGCGTCTCCCGCGGGTTATATAAGCCCCCCCCCTTGAACCTTCGCGAACCTACTCGATTGCTCTTCCTCCGCCCCCCTCAAGCCAAACCCCTCATGCTTGGTTGGTTGGCAAGGGCCGGCTCACTCCTCCCCTCTATGACGAGGTGGAGACACGCCTTTCTTCTCCGAGCCGACCGCGTTCTCAATGAAGGCAAATGCAGTTGGTAATGGATGCTTTAGGAATGGGAATGAAAGGGAATCTACTCTATGTGAATTCGGTGCAATGGAGTATTAATTAATGGAAGACAAAGCCTTAACCTAATACACAGAATAAGGAAATAACTACCAACAAGGAGGAAATCTATGATTGGCTAATGTGATTGTATATGACCTAACTAAGGGACGCCCTTTGACCTTTATACACAACTGGAGGAAGGAGGGTGATATTTTTACAACAATAAAAAACACAATTCTCATTTCCACAACAATATATATATATATATATATATATATATATATATATATATATATATATATATATATATTGTTGCGGATATGAGATTGGCCTCCATCCATATCCGCTTGTAAATATTCCCCTATTTCCCCAAATACTTCCCAACTATCCCCAATCCCCCATTCCCTAGTCCCATTTTCTGTAAACAACACTCTGTAGACCCGACCTTCCCCTATTTCCCCCATTAAATGTCGCATCCAGGTCCACCGCATCTCACGTAGACAACTATAGGACATCTTGCTAGTTATTCTTAGTCTATGTCAGTTAAGGACTCGTTTCCATTAATTCTGACTCTTCGTTGCACCAGAATGTGATTGTATGGCACCGTTAGGAAGTTTAGGACCTCCCAATACCTCCCCGCAGCTTTTCCTCACGGTTCAGCAACAACAACAACAACAACAGCAACAACAACGGCGGCGGCGCGGGGAGTGCGCGTCCTCACTCCGGCTTGGTTAGCCGCCATCGAACATGTGCTCCGACGGGGTTACCACGTAGGGGCTCGCTGTCAGCTCCTCATCAAGGGCGGAGCCCGGTAACCCCCCGCACCCAATAGAAGCGGCGGACCGATTCCATCTGTGGCGGAGCCAACGAGCCGAGGGCGTGTCACTCCCCGCTGAGCATGCGCAGGAAGAGGGAGGTGACGTCAGATGCGCCCTCAGCTTGGAGAGAGAAGACGCCACCTCCGAGCGCTGAAATACCTCCCCGCATCTCTGGACCGGACCGCGTTTGATTCTGCCCCTGAGCCAAGGTGCACCTTGTGCTATCGACTGCCTGTCCTTCCCTGCCATCAATCCCCGTGTAAGTCAGTCTTGTCCCGTTTGTCTGTGGTCTGTCGGGGATAGATAAGACTGTGTCTAAGTGCCCATCTTTTCTGTGCTTTACCTCTTACCCTGTAATCTACCCCTTTTCTGCATCACCAATTATATCCTCCTCCGGAGGTCTTGAGAACTGTACCCCTTGTGTTGTTTCATTTAACCCAGCCGTTGTGTCCTTTCCATCATTGATTTAGCGTAGCGCGATTCGGCCAACGTTCGAGTGGAATCTGGCGGGATCGGGTTCTAATCGGGGAGTAACTGTTCGGACGCGGTAATACACCACCGCTCGGTCATTATAACATCTGTCCGCGATCCGCAACAATTGGTGTCAGGAGTGGGATCGGACCCGAAGCGCGCTTCACGCGCTCGAAATTATTAACGGCGAAATTTAATTTTGTTTTACAAAAAAAAAAAAACCCGAATTTTGAAAGTCGCGCTATGGCGGATCAAGACGGCTGGGTTCCGTTAGAGGAGAGTGAGGCAGGGTCGATCCAGGACCAAATTGAGGGACATGAGGGACATGAGGAGAGCGAAGCAGTGAGGGCGGCAGGTTCGCAAAATGGCGTCCTCGCGCACGAGGTTGCGGGCGCGCAAAATGGCGCCTCGCACATAGCTACGGCGGCCGCACCCGCTGCACAAGTGGGAGGGATGGCCCAAATGCAGGCCCTCATGGAGCAATTTATGGCGCAAATGCAGGCGTCCCTCAAACTGCAGAGTGAGCAATTGGGGGGCCAAATGGGGGTAATGAGGGACGAAGCGAGGAGTACCGGTGAGGGGTTAGAACAAAGGATGGGGGCCCAGATCGGAGGGTTAGGGAGTAGAATAGAGGGATTAGACAATAGATTAGGGGAAATACAGGAGGGGTTAATGGGGGTAGAAAACAGAATGGCCGCTCAAGAGAATCAAATGGAAGGGATGCAAAAGGGGTTAGAGGGGTTAGAAAACAGTATGGAAGGCAAATTGAGGGACATGAGGGACCAAGCGGAAAGGGAAGTTAAACAAATGGGGCAGCAGATAGAGGGGGTCAGAATGGGGGTAGAAACTAAATTGGATGCTCACAGGGAGGAAATGGAGCAGATGAGGGTGGCATCTGGGCAGGAGATGCAAGTGATGGGAGAAGAGATCAGAAGAGGGGTGAGTGAGGAGGTCGGAGGAGTGTGCGAGGAGGTGAGGCACTGTAAGGAGCGCATGGAGAAGGAGGTGAGAAAGGGGACTGTAAAATTGCAAGGTGGTATAGAGGAGTTGACGCTGGGAGTAGAACAACTGACAGTGGGACAAAAGGAGTTGGGGGACCAGGTAAAGAAGAACACAGCGGTAATAGAGGGTTTAAAATCGACACAGAAGGAGATGAAAAAGGACGTAGGGGTAATTAAAAAAGAGTGTCAGACGGTACATGAGGACCTGACGAGGAAAATGAACAAAGTGGTAGAGGTGATGGAGGTTAAAGAGCGGGAGGTGCGGGAGCACATAGAAAAAAATAAGGTGGAGTTAGAGGAAGAACTTAAGGGGGCGCACGAGGAGATGAAGAAGTGGAAGAAGGGGTGAGCGAAATTAAGAAGCGACGGAGAGAGGATAAGAAAGAGATAAAGGAGGAAGTAAAAGAATTGGTCCAAAGTCTGTGTTCGGATGGTGATAATGTGCTCATTAACCGGATGAGGGATTCGCAGGTGATGGAGGAGAAGCGAAGAGAAAGAGGACCCGGTGTAAGTGGTGACCAATATGGTCGTGCATATGATGCGCCAGGTGATTTAATAAGCTTGGGGGTCGAGATGGACCCGGGTGTTCGTGAGAGGCTGTTGGTGAAGTGTGCGACAGGTCTGGTGTGCGAAAAAGGAGGTGTGCGAGAAAGTCCGACTCTGGGGTGTGTGAGGAAAAAGTGCGTGCCAAGGAGTGAGGGTGCTGTCGAGAGTGAGTCGGTCGTAGCGTGTGTGCGAGGGAGCACATGGAAGCGCGGTGTGGGGCGTGTTACGGAGGAAGTAACGAAAAAGTGTGCGCAAGAGGATGCGCGAGAAAGGTGTGTAACGGATGGGTGCATGGGGAAAGCGCATGCTGTCAAGAGTAAGGGAGAATGCATGCCTGTGGTGAGTGTTACAGAGGAAGTAACGAGAGAGTGTACACCTGTGGAGAGAGTTACAGAGGATGTAACGAAAGAGTGTGCGCGAGAGAATGCGCGAGAAAGGTGTGTAACAGACAGGTGCATGGGGAAAGAGTGCGCTGTCGAGAGTAAGGGTGAGTGCGTTGTCAAGAGTGGTGGTGAGAGTAGTGAGAGTGGCACGGAGCGTGAGTTGGTTGTGACAGGTGAGCGAGGATGTACACCTGGAATGGAAGGATGCACACCTGGAATGGTAGAGCGTGTGTGGGAATGCACACTTGAGTTGGCCGTGAGGCACGTGGTTGGGTGTGCGAGTGAAAGCACACCAGTAATTGTCACAGAGGAGGTGACCGAGGAAGGGGCGCGAAGAGGTGTGTTGGTGAGGTGTGCGAGCGACGAATGTGTGCCAAGGTGTTCGGCGGTCAGGTGTGTGACCACGGCTGGGAGTGGAACGAGTGTACCTGGGTGTGTAAGAGAAGGTACGACGAGGAGCATGGAAACGGCTGGAGGTATGAGCAAGCAAGGGGTAGCGTATGCATGTAAGCATCCAGGTGAAGCATCGACGGTAACCGGGTTAGAGGTTAGAACGACTTATAGCCGAATCGGGCCCTCGGTGCGCGTCGGGCAGCTTCGCGTGCCGCGAGGACCAGCGGGGATCCGAACCACGGCGGTTTCGAAAGAACCGCCGTACGCGATCCACGCTGTGCCTCGCTTGGAACGGCCGCGTCCGGGCTCCACTAGGCGGAGCGGGCAGCCCGATAGGAAGGGTCGTCATGGCGACCACTTTCTATTGAGACGTGCCGGCAGGTCGAGATCGGGACATTGGATGGCTCCACGCCGAGGTGGTGCGTGGGATCTCGGCCCGGGTAAGCCCCCGTCCCTGCCACGAATGCGGGACGTATCCAGCCGCTGGCACAAAACAACCCGTATTCATTGCTCGGCTGTACGAAGCCGAGCTTTAGAAGGGAATTGGCGCACCGAGAGGATGTAATAAGTAGACGGGTGATAGTGATAGTGATCGTGATTTGATACGAAATTTATAATAGTGGGTAGGATTGGCAGTAAATGGCAAATTGTTGATTTGTTGGATTTGGACGAGCGAAATTGATAGTAGGACCTCCCCGATGTGGTGGGATGGCAAATCCACCATCCCTCACAGAAGGTGGGGCAAATCCGCTATAGTTTATGGGGTGTATGGCAGTGAAAACTAGCCCGGGTGGGTTAGGTTATATTGTGTGTAGGGATCTAGCGAAGATGACATTAGGTAACGTTAAGGTTAGTTAGTGACTGATACCTGTAGTGGGGACGTAGTAGCTTAGTGTTTGATAATGACGAGGGAGCGCAATAGTTTAAAGGGACGACTGGGAAGCGCAAGTTTCAGAGGGGAGTAGTTAGATGAGATGATGCTGTGTGAGAACTGGACAGGTGTGTGGAGCAGTGAGTGTTGTGGATCAGCGCGAATGCGCTTTGGGGAGAGAAGGGTGCAGGTGGCACCAGGTGTGAGAGCACAGGTGTGCAAGTACAGGTGTGTGGAATACATGGAGTATTGGAATGAGTGGTGTGGAGAGAGTTGGAGTAAGTGGTACGGAGTGGTGTGCATGGTGCGAAGGTGTGGATGGGGGAAGAGTGGACCCCTTTTCACGAGTACCCGGGGAGGGTAGTTTAAAGAATAGGTAGAGGGTATAGGTAAATTGTGGTTGGATATTGGCATTTGTGGTGCGGTTGCAGAATGGTATTGTGGATGGGTGCATTAGTGTTGTGGAAATGGCTGGGCGTGTAGCCTGTTAGTGTGTGTAGTTGGTTTGGGCACTCCACCACTGTGAGGATGTCGGCCAGGTGAGGCCGCAGGTGGGCTCTGGGAGCCGTTAGTGTCAGTGGGTGCCTGAGGATCCCGGGTGTGGATCGGGCAGCCCGTGCCAGAGAGGGCACTGAGGGGGTGAGAGTGCGAGAGGGCCTTCCCCAGTTAGTTAGGTTAGGGTGAGGAGCAGGTAAGCTCGGGTGGCAACTACAGTGGTGGAGGTGTGCAGGTGGGTAGACCTGCTGGGAGAGCTACACGTCACAGCCCAGAAATTGTGCGAGGGCACCGGGAGATGAATCGGGGGAGTGAGACCCCAAATTGAGAAGCACCACAGTTTGGGCAATGGGAATTGGTTTTTTAGAACCCATAGTGTAAGTTGGCCAATGGATTGGCAGGGAAAGACCCCGGGTAATGTAAAGTTGTTAAAGTCATTTAGGAAATAGTTAGGATTGATGAACCTGTCGCACCATACGCAGCCACTTACCTGTGGTGATGATGACTCCACACCTGTGTTTCTTTGTTTTGTGTTGCAGGAAATGAGAATTGCTGTGTGGATTTGTGAGACGCATCACGACGTGGATGAGACATTGGGGTGATTCCATCTCTCCCTCCTTAGGAGGGACTGATGATGAATTGGTGATGGCAAATTTTGATGTTGAATTGGAGATGGCAAATTTTGATGAGAGTTGGAAATGGCAAATTTGATTGGTTAGGAGGGAGAGAAGACGAATTTGGTTTATGGGAGGAACGGGGAAGACAGTAGGGATGTTTGTTGATTTGTAAAGTAGATGTTTATGGGTAGTGTTGTGCTTTGTGGATACAGTAAGGGGTAAGGGAGGGGCAATGTAGGTTACCTGGTGGGGGGGGGGGGCGTACGGTAGGAACGTACCTGTCTCACCTGGTTCCCATGTGCCCCCAGTGTGCATTACCTTGCATTGCGTGCACTTTTGCGCCCTTACCACCTTACTCACTTGTCTTTTTTTTGTCTCCCACCTCCGAGGATCTGGCTTTGGGGCAGAGAGAGAGGAGAGAGAGGTGCTGGCTCCGCAGTTGTGGGCCTGTACTTTCGCTGCTTGCTGCCTGGATCGATACACCATATGGACCGCAATTTTTGTGGCCGCCCACCATGGACCGCAGTTCTCTTGCGGGAAAGCACCACCCGTTGATGGACCTCTGGGTCAACGTGGCACCTATGCCATACAGGTGAACCACTTATAGTTGGCCCCCCTGACGGCCACAATTTAGAAATGGACGCGGTTGGCGCCTTTCTTTATTTTTAAAGAAGCCAGAAGGCCAAGTACACCACATGAAGGCAAGACCAGCGGCAGAACATCGGCCGGCTGCGACACCACCGGTGACCATGGACACTTGATTGTGCATTATTGTTGAACACTTTATTGGTGCACCGGATGGTGCTGACTGTACATGATGGGGTGGTGCTTTTGGTGCTTGGATGGGGTGCTCTGCACATTATTAAAGGCCATAGGGCCACAGGGCACTCGTGGGTTGGTGTATCGATGCTGGCATGCGTGCTCTCTCTATGCATAACATCTGCATGTGTTCCTCAAAGAACAGGTCCTGGATCGTCGTGTAAATATCAGTCTTGTGTAAATAATGCTCCCTACCGGCTGTATGTTCAGTTTGAGGATTCTTTCCGCGATTCGGTTATCCTGTGGGTGTGTTTCTGTGAGGAGAAGGGTGCAACGTCGCAGGGGGACATATTTACTCATTTGTGAACATCTGTAAAACTGTCGCACTCAGGGTTGAGTTAATAGTAGAGGGAACTACATCTGAGTGCCACACTAAAGTAAGTAAAAATTTATCGGGTCGGGACGCCCCGAGGTAGAGAAGGGTGCAATGTTGCGGATATGAGATTGGCCTCCATCCATATCCGCTTAAATATTCCCCTATTTCCCCAATACTTCCCAACTATCCCCAATCCCCCATTCCCTAGTCCCATTTTCTGTAAACAACACTCTGTAGACCCGACCTTCCCCTATTTCCCCCATTAAATGTCGCATCCAGGTCCACCGCATCTCACGTAGACAACTATAGGACATCTTGCTAGTTATTCTTAGTCTATGTCAGTTAAGGACTCGTTTCCATTAATTCTGACTCTTCGTTGCACCAGAATGTGATTGTATGGCACCGTTAGGAAGTTTAGGACCTCCCAATACCTCCCCGCAGCTTTTCCTCACGGTTCAGCAACAACAACAACAACAACAGCAACAACAACAGCGGTGGCGCGGGGAGTGCGCGTCCTCACTCCGGCTTGGTTAGCCGCCATCGAACATGTGCTCCGACGGGGTTACCACGTAGGGGCTCGCTGTCAGCTCCTCATCAAGGGCGGAGCCCGGTAACCCCCCGCACCCAATAGAAGCGGCGGACCGATTCCATCTGGGGCGGAGCCAACGAGCCGAGGGCGTGTCACTCCCCGCTGAGCATGCGCAGGAAGAGGGAGGTGACGTCAGATGCGCCCTCAGCTTGGAGAGAGAAGATGCCACCTCCGAGCGCTGAAATACCTCCCCGCATCTCTGGACCGGACCGCGTTTGATTCTGCCCCTGAGCCAAGGTGCACCTTGTGCTATTGACTGCCTGTCCTTCCCTGCCATCAATCCCCGTGTAAGTCAGTCTTGTCCCGTTTGTCTGTGGTCTGTCGGGGATAGATAAGACTGTGTCTAAGTGCCCATCTTTTCTGTGCTTTACCTCTTACCCTGTAATCTACCCCTTTTCTGCATCACCAATTATATCCTCCTCCGGAGGTCTTGAGAACTGTACCCCTTGTGTCGTTTCATTTAACCCAGCCGTTGTGTCCTTTCCATCATTGATTTAGCGTAGCGCGATTCGGCCAACGTTCGAGTGGAATCGGGCAGGATCGGGTTCTAATCGGGGAGTAACTGTTCGGACGCGGTAATACACCACCGCTCGGTCATTATAACATCTGTCCGTGATCCGCAACAATATATATATATATATATATATATATATATATATATATATATATATATATATATATATATACATATATATATATACATGTGTATATATATATATATATATATATATATATATATATATATATATATATGTGTATATATATATATATATATATATATATATATATATATATATGTATATATATATATGTATATATATATATATATATATATATATATATATATATATATATATATATATATATATATATATATATATACCAGGCAAGGATCTCTCCCTCTCTTTGTTTGTATATGTTCTATGCACGGTCACATCTTTCAGGTTACAGACTCCAAACTCGGTGTACAAATACAACTCTGTATGGCAGTGACATAGGCTATGTGCCTGGGGGTCATGCGGGGGTGTGGAGGGGCGAGCGGAATAAATTATCTCTGTGATTGTGCACCGTGCAGCGCCACCTTGTGGTGATGGCAGAAGGTATTACATCTCCCGTTTTTTACTTGGGCAACGCTCAGGTTAAAGCAATCTTTGCATGGATAAATTTGCCCTCCTCCTCTCTCCCTCCCTTCCGCCCTCTTCCCCACTACCATCCCCTGCCCTCTCCCCTCTCCCCTGGTTAAATATCCCGCTCGAAGGACACCGTGGAATCTTTAACTCAACGAACGAATGCTGACAGACGAGACAACGGTTTAACATCAATCCAAGGGACAGCACACACTTTGATGAATCACCTGCCTGTGAAACACCGGGATGACAGTTTATAGCTGGGTCGGGATTCAAACCCAGGCTAGACAGCTTCGAGGCAAGTGTGTGTACCTCTCGGGCTCTACGAGGCCATCCTACGGGTTGAGTGCTCCAATGGGAATGCCAATTAAACGAGGTGCAGAAAGTGGTTTTTAAAGAAGGAATTGAATGGATGGGAGGGAATTGAAATAGATGGTGATGCTAAAAACGAACGACGGTATTTTGCAAAGCATCTGTCAATCGCTGTTGTAGATGCTTTCCTTCATTTATTTAACGATCTTCCTTGGGAATAGATTTCTGGCATCGAGTGCTCAGGACAAGGGCCGCCTTAAGAGCATTGTCGGCCATGGGCAAAGCAATCCACTGGGGCCCCTTCCCACCCACCCACGGGAATAAAAATGTAAACGGTTAATAAAATTAAACCTATAGATTTGTTGGTACTTTCAACAAAATCAATGTTTAAACATAAAAAACATGCTGTAAAACGAGGATTAATCAACACAAACTTTTGAACAATATAACACACACTATACCGGTCAAAAGTTTTAGAACACCTCAATTTTTCCTGTTTTTATTGAAACTTACGCAGTTTAATGTTCAGTGAATAACCTGAAATGGTACAAAGGTAAGCAGTAAACTGCTCGAGGTTAAAAAAAAGTTTAGGTTAGCAAAAACGGGAAAATAATGTAAGTTGCAGTTATATTGTAAAAAAAAAAAAAGGCCTTCTTCAGGAAACAAGTAATGGGTGAACAACTTACAGCTATTCTGCAGCAATGTAAGTAAATTAAGCCTTGAAAGTTGATGCAAACAATTCCTACAGCTGTCCCAACCTCTGCTGATTACTTGATTACAAACCCCCTGTATGTATAAAAGCAGTATTGATACAGACTGTTATTACACACTCTGAAGCATTATTTGGACAATATTGCACTGCAGGAAGTAGTATATTGGAAACTGGAGGAAACTCTGACAGGAAGAGGTCTGGCAGACCCAAAGCCACAACAGAATCAGAAGACAAGTTTCTGAGAGTCAACAGCTTGCGTGATAGGCGGCTCACAGGACAACAGCTTCAAGCATAGCTTAACACTGGTCGAAGTAAGCAAGTCTCAGTTTCAACTGTGAAGAGAAGACTTCGAGCTGCAGGTTTGACAGGTCGAGTGGCAGTAAGAAAGCCATTGCTAAGATGGCAAAATAAGAAAAAGAGGCTTGCCTGGGCCATGAAGCACCGCCAGTGGACTACTGAAGACTGGAAGAAGGTCTTATGGACCGATGAATCAAAATTTGAAATATTTGGTTCATCACACAGGGTTTTTTAGTCCAGGACCTGCTCATAACCCCATATACAACTCATCCGCAAGAGATTTTGAAACTTGATTTGAGTTATTGGACCATTTACCTTTAAAAATCACACAGGTGCTTCTTCGGAACCGGCTGTGAATGGCCGCTAGGGGTGAAAATCCTAGATGGCCGCCAGTAGCCATATTGAAAATATAAATTTTGAACCACTCACCATAGAAGTATGTGTAATACCTTGTTTTATGGGCTTTTGGGTGTGGGGAATCCATTTGTGACATCATTTTCATGATTGAAGGCCAAGGTCACATGCTAAGGTCAAGGTCAAGGTAGAAATCACAAAAAACGACCAAAATCGCAGTTTCACAGACATCGAGAAGCAAACTATCAAAGTTTGATGAGTGATACAATTACTAATGTTTCGCAACTTAACTGACTGTGGGAATAAGTGTAGGCCATGTAGTTTTTTCAAATTTATTTTACTTCTTTTTTTACATTTATTTTTACGTTTATTTTACAACTCATTCTATTTGTCTCACAATATCGTCGGCATACACATTGTTCACTTATGAATTGGAACATTTTAATCATTCTTTAGAACACACAATCTGAAAAAAACCAAACACAATAGCTACATTACAGTGCCATATAATACCTGCATATAAGCCATATTCCTTATAATTATAACTAAAAATGAATGGTATATGAGTCAGATGCCCAGACGAGAGAGCTGAGGTGGGAACTTGGCATTTGTTAATTTATTCACACAGATGGGCTCAACAACCTTCTTATGGCAGTAGATCACACACATAACTTCTGCTGCTTTGCAGGAACAACGCTTTGAGTTACACTTCCCACTACAGCCACACAGGGTCAGAATTTTGGTGGGGATCGGCTTCAGAGACTTAAGGGGCAGGAGCGTGCTGTCTTGGTTGATCCAACCATAATGAATAGGGTCAAGCTGACTGGCATCAGCTAGCAAGGTCAAGGCATTCCGGATCATGTAGAATGCTTAAAATGTTTAAAACATGGGAATTCTTCCGGATTATTTGTCGATAATTAGACTCTTCAACTCAACTTCAACAAGAAGTGCGTGACGTCATTCAACAAATGGCAATCGGGATGCGCTGTGAAACTTGTTTGTATTTTACACAGTGAATAAATGAGTGGAAATCTTAATGAAATAAGGTTAATGCATATTATACCATTTGCATATAAAATGAAATGTAATCTGCTTCAGTCATATTTCGTAACTTAATCCCAGGCCTTTCCAGCGAGAGGTCGAGTAATTATTCACTCTGCCAAGAGATCTCTCATGAACAATATGGCAGCATGGTGCCCCTAGAATCGTGGGGCCCCTGGGCAACTTGGGGCCCCTGGGCAACTGCCCAGTGTGCCCATGCCTTAAGACGGCCCTGCTCAGGACATCAATATTTTAAGGCGTTGATCTGTGTCTCATTTCCTGAGAACCGCTTTCATTGAAGACTATCAGTTCCATCGATCCATCTTCAGCTGCAAATGATAAAATAACAAAAAGATGAAAAATGCATCTGACCGGGAGTTTGATGTTGAGAGATTGCGATTGGGAGCTTTGCCAAGTTTCTACCTTATTTGTAACCCCAATCATTTGCCATGCATTATCTGCTGCCTCCCCTGACATGCTCACATAAATATTTGCATTCACACGTGATCACCATGAATAAATCACTGTCTGAGCAATCGTCCAAAGTAACAGAATGGGCTTACAGCAATGAATTGAACTGTCTCTGTATGTACTTGTACTTATTGTTTGCACAGGGGATCCTGTTATTATTATGGTTGGCAGTGATTGGATATGAACATGTAACTTGTCTTCCTTTTCAATTTTTACTTCAAATGAAGGCAAAGTGTATCCTGGTTGTAGCCAGAGTCATTGAATGTTAAATGTGGCCAACTGGCAGGGACTGCAATCTGCTCTCTCAGAAGGATTCGGCTGCCATTTCCACAGCATCTGATATTCATTCCACCTGGGAATACTTTCACAAAAGCCTACTTTCTCCCGAACCGGCTTATCCCATCACGTCTGCGGATATCCGATCCAACCTCAGAACCGTTATACACTGAATCCTGCGTGTGCTGTTGCTGTCAAGCAGTTTTCTTTCTCAACATGGATGCATAAAATGACCGACGTCAACTTTAGGACACTTGGTAAGATTCAGGTCAAACAGCCTCACCACTGTCTCTGCTCGAGAGAAGCTCAACTCAGTGTTTGCCTCCACACCTTGTGTCCCCAACCCATCCCACTATGCCACCCTGTTAACCCTATTGTAGCCACTTTATCAAACCTGATGAGGTAAATAAATATCTGTTCAGTGTCAACTCCTCAATGGCGATGGATCCAGGTGGCATCAGTGCCCAAGTAAGAAATCCTGCTGTGGTTCCGTTAATTCCCCTTTGTATGCTCCCTCTCTAACCTGTTCAACCTTCCTCTTTAGCTACTATCCACCTGCCTGGAGGTCTGCTATACCATTTAGTAGTTGAAGCAGTTTGGGTTATTAGATGAAAATGTGTATTCTGGAGTTGCTCAGGAGGGAGGTAAGTCTGAAGAGCAGCGGGAATGATACCAGACGAGAGGCATTGGGGGTGAAGAGCAGAGGGATTGAGACCAGACGAGATGGAATGAGACCAGACGAGAGGCAGTGAAGAGCAGAGGGAATGAGACCAGACGAGAGGCAGTGGGGGTGAAGAGCAGAGGGAATGAGACCAGATGAGAGGGAATGAGACCAGACGAGAGGCAGTGATGAGCAGAGGGAATGAGACCAGACGAGCGGCAGTGGGGGTGAAGAGCAGAGGGAAGGAGACCAGACGAGAGGCAGTGGGGGTGAAGAGTAGAGGGAATGAGACCAGACGAGAGGCAGTGGGGGTGAAGAGCAGACGGAATGAGACCAGACGAGCGGCAGTGGGGGTGAAGAGTAGAGGGAATGAGACCAGACGAGAGGCAGTGAAGGGTAGAGGGAATGAGACCAGACGAGAGGCAGTGAAGAGCAGAGGGAATGAGACCAGACGAGAGGCAGTGAAGAGCAGAGGGAATGAGACCAGACGAGAGGCAGTGAAGAGCAGAGGGAATGAGACCAGACAAGTGGCAGTGAAGAGCAGAGGGAATGAGACCAGACGAGAGGCAGTGAATAGCAGAGGGAATGAGACCAGATGAGAGGCAGTGAAGAGCAGAGGGAATGAGACCAGAGGAGAGACAGTGAAGAGCAGAGGGAATGAGACCAGACGAGAGGCAGTGAAGAGCAGAGGGAATGAGACCAGATGAGAGGCAGTGAAGAGCAGAGGGAATGAGACCAGACGAAAGACAGTGAAGAGCAGAGGAAATGAGACCAGACGAGCAGCGGTGGGGGTGAAGAGTAGAGGGAATGAGACCAGACGAGCGGCAGTGGGGGTGAAGAGTAGAGGGAATGAGACCAGATGAGAGGCAGTGAAGAGCAGAGGGAATGAGACCAGATGAGTGGCAGTGGGGGTGAAGAGTAGAGGGAACGAGACCAGACGAGAGGCAGTGAAGAGTAGAGGGAATGAGACCAGACGAGAGGCAGTGAAGAGCAGAGGGAATGAGACCAGACGAGAGACAGTGAAGAGCAGAGGGAATGAAACCAGACAAGAGGTAGTGAAGAGCAGAGGGAATGAGACCAGACGAGAGGCAGTGAATAGCAGAGGGAATGAGACCAGATGAGAGGCAGTGAAGAGCAGAGGGAATGAGACCAGAGGAGAGACAGTGAAGAGCAGAGGGAATGAGACCAGACGAGAGGCAGTGAAGAGCAGAGGGAATGAGACCAGATGAGAGGCAGTGAAGAGCAGAGGGAATGAGACCAGACGAAAGACAGTGAAGAGCAGAGGAAATGAGACCAGACGAGCAGCGGTGGGGGTGAAGAGTAGAGGGAATGAGACCAGACGAGCGGCAGTGGGGGTGAAGAGTAGAGGGAATGAGACCAGATGAGAGGCAGTGAAGAGCAGAGGGAATGAGACCAGATGAGTGGCAGTGGGGGTGAAGAGTAGAGGGAACGAGACCAGACGAGAGGCAGTGAAGAGTAGAGGGAATGAGACCAGACGAGAGGCAGTGAAGAGCAGAGGGAATGAGACCAGACGAGAGACAGTGAAGAGCAGAGGGAATGAAACCAGACAAGAGGTAGTGAAGAGCAGAGGGAATGAGACCAGACGAAAGACAGTGAAGAGCAGAGGGAATGATACCAGACGAGAGGCATTGGGGGTGAAGAGCAGAGGGATTGAGACCAGACGAGATGGAATGAGACCAGACGAGAGGCAGTGAAGAGCAGAGGGAATGAGACCAGACGAGAGGCAGTGGGGGTGAAGAGCAGAGGGAATGAGACCAGATGAGAGGGAATGAGACCAGACGAGAGGCAGTGATGAGCAGAGGGAATGAGACCAGACGAGCGGCAGTGGGGGTGAAGAGCAGAGGGAAGGAGACCAGACGAGAGGCAGTGGGGGTGAAGAGTAGAGGGAATGAGACCAGACGAGAGGCAGTGGGGGTGAAGAGCAGACGGAATGAGACCAGACGAGCGGCAGTGGGGGTGAAGAGTAGAGGGAATGAGACCAGACGAGAGGCAGTGAAGGGTAGAGGGAATGAGACCAGACGAGAGGCAGTGAAGAGCAGAGGGAATGAGACCAGACGAGAGGCAGTGAAGAGCAGAGGGAATGAGACCAGACGAGAGGCAGTGAAGAGCAGAGGGAATGAGACCAGACAAGTGGCAGTGAAGAGCAGAGGGAATGAGACCAGACGAGAGGCAGTGAATAGCAGAGGGAATGAGACCAGATGAGAGGCAGTGAAGAGCAGAGGGAATGAGACCAGAGGAGAGACAGTGAAGAGCAGAGGGAATGAGACCAGACGAGAGGCAGTGAAGAGCAGAGGGAATGAGACCAGATGAGAGGCAGTGAAGAGCAGAGGGAATGAGACCAGACGAAAGACAGTGAAGAGCAGAGGAAATGAGACCAGACGAGCAGCGGTGGGGGTGAAGAGTAGAGGGAATGAGACCAGACGAGCGGCAGTGGGGGTGAAGAGTAGAGGGAATGAGACCAGATGAGAGGCAGTGAAGAGCAGAGGGAATGAGACCAGATGAGTGGCAGTGGGGGTGAAGAGTAGAGGGAACGAGACCAGACGAGAGGCAGTGAAGAGTAGAGGGAATGAGACCAGACGAGAGGCAGTGAAGAGCAGAGGGAATGAGACCAGACGAGAGACAGTGAAGAGCAGAGGGAATGAAACCAGACAAGAGGTAGTGAAGAGCAGAGGGAATGAGACCAGACGAAAGACAGTGAAGAGCAGAGGGAATGAGACCAGACGAGAGGCAGTGGGGGTGAAGAGTAGAGGGAATGAGACCAGACGAGCGGCAGTGGGGGTGAAGAGTAGAGGGAATGAGACCAGACGAGAGGCAGTGAAGAGCAGAGGGAATGAGACCACACGAGAGACAGTGAAGAGCAGAGGGAATGAGACCAGACGAGAGGCAGTGAAGAGCAGAGGGAATGAGACCAGATGAGAGGCAGTGAAGAGCAGAGGGAATGAGACCAGACGAAAGACAGTGAAGAGCAGAGGAAATGAGACCAGACGAGCGGCAGTGGGGGTGAAGAGTAGAGGGAATGAGACCAGACGAGCGGCAGTGGGGGTGAAGAGCAGAGGGAATGAGACCAGATGAGAGGCAGTGAAGAGCAGAGGGAATGAGACCAGACGAAAGACAGTGAAGAGCAGAGGAAATTAGACCAGACGAGCGGCAGTGGGGATGAAGAGCAGACGGAATGAGACCAGATGAGCGGCAGTGGGGGTGAAGAGTAGAGGGAATGAGACCAGACGAGAGGCAGTGAAGAGTAGAGGGAATGAGACCAGACGAGAGGCAGTGAAGACCAGAAGGAATGAGACCAGACGAGAGACAGTGAAGAGCAGAGGGAATGAGACCAGACGAGAGGCAGTGAAGAGCAGAGGGAATGAGACCAGACGAGAGACAGTGAAGAGCAGAGGGAATGAGAACAGACGAGAGGCAGTGAAGAGCAGAGGGAATGAGACCAGACAAGAGGCAGTGAAGAGCAGAGGGAATGAGAAAAGACGAGAGGCAGTGAAGAGCAGAGGGAATGAGACCAGACGAGAGACAGTGAAGAGCAGAGGGAATGAGACCAGACGAGAGGCAGTGAAGAGCAGAGGGAATGAGACCAGTTGAGAGGCGGTGAAGAGCAGAGGGAATGAGACCAGATGAGAGGCAGTGAAGAGCAGAGGGAATGAGACCAGACGAAAGACAGTGAAGAGCAGAGGAAATGAGACCAGACGAGCAGCGGTGGGGGTGAAGAGTAGAGGGAATGAGACCAGACGAGCGGCAGTGGGGGTGAAGAGTAGAGGGAATGAGACCAGATGAGAGGCAGTGAAGAGCAGAGGGAATGAGACCAGATGAGTGGCAGTGGGGGTGAAGAGTAGAGGGAACGAGACCAGACGAGAGGCAGTGAAGAGTAGAGGGAATGAGACCAGACGAGAGGCAGTGAAGAGCAGAGGGAATGAGACCAGACGAGAGACAGTGAAGAGCAGAGGGAATGAAACCAGACAAGAGGTAGTGAAGAGCAGAGGGAATGAGACCAGACGAAAGACAGTGAAGAGCAGAGGGAATGAGACCAGACGAGAGGCAGTGGGGGTGAAGAGTAGAGGGAATGAGACCAGACGAGCGGCAGTGGGGGTGAAGAGTAGAGGGAATGAGACCAGACGAGAGGCAGTGAAGAGCAGAGGGAATGAGACCAGACGAGAGACAGTGAAGAGCAGAGGGAATGAGACCAGACGAGAGGCAGTGAAGAGCAGAGGGAATGAGACCAGATGAGAGGCAGTGAAGAGCAGAGGGAATGAGACCAGACGAAAGACAGTGAAGAGCAGAGGAAATGAGACCAGACGAGCGGCAGTGGGGGTGAAGAGTAGAGGGAATGAGACCAGACGAGCGGCGGTGGGGGTGAAGAGCAGAGGGAATGAGACCAGATGAGAGGCAGTGAAGAGCAGAGGGAATGAGACCAGACGAAAGACAGTGAAGAGCAGAGGAAATTAGACCAGACGAGCGGCAGTGGGGATGAAGAGCAGACGGAATGAGACCAGATGAGCGGCAGTGGGGGTGAAGAGTAGAGGGAATGAGACCAGACGAGAGGCAGTGAAGAGTAGAGGGAATGAGACCAGACGAGAGGCAGTGAAGACCAGAGGGAATGAGACCAGACGAGAGACAGTGAAGAGCAGAGGGAATGAGACCAGACGAGAGGCAGTGAAGAGCAGAGGGAATGAGACCAGACAAGAGGCAGTGAAGAGCAGAGGGAATGAGACCAGACGAGAGGCAGTGAAGAGCAGAGGGAATGAGACCATACGAGAGACAGTGAAGAGCAGAGGGAATGAGACCAGACGAGAGGCAGTGAAGAGCAGAGGGAATGAGACCAGATGAGAGGCGGTGAAGAGCAGAGGGAATGAGAACAGATGAGAGGCGGTGAAGGGCAGAGGGAATGAGACCAGATGAGAGGCGGTGAAGAGCAGAGGGAATGAGACCAAACGAGAGGCAGTGAAGAGCAGAGGGAATGAGACCAAACGTGAGGCGGTGAAGAGCAGAGGGATTGAGACCAGACGAGAGGCAGTGAAGAGCAGAGGGAATGAGACCAGACGAAAGGCAGTGAAGAGCAGAGGGAATGAGACCAGACGAGCAGCGGTGGGGGTGAAGAGTAGAGGGAATGAGACCAGACGAGCGGCAGTGGGGGTGAAGAGTAGAGGGAATGAGACCAGATGAGAGGCAGTGAAGAGCAGAGGGAATGAGACCAGATGAGTGGCAGTGGGGGTGAAGAGTAGAGGGAACGAGACCAGACGAGAGGCAGTGAAGAGTAGAGGGAATGAGACCAGACGAGAGGCAGTGAAGAGCAGAGGGAATGAGACCAGACGAGAGACAGTGAAGAGCAGAGGGAATGAAACCAGACAAGAGGTAGTGAAGAGCAGAGGGAATGAGACCAGACGAAAGACAGTGAAGAGCAGAGGGAATGAGACCAGACGAGAGGCAGTGGGGGTGAAGAGTAGAGGGAATGAGACCAGACGAGCGGCAGTGGGGGTGAAGAGTAGAGGGAATGAGACCAGACGAGAGGCAGTGAAGAGCAGAGGGAATGAGACCAGACGAGAGACAGTGAAGAGCAGAGGGAATGAGACCAGACGAGAGGCAGTGAAGAGCAGAGGGAATGAGACCAGATGAGAGGCAGTGAAGAGCAGAGGGAATGAGACCAGACGAAAGACAGTGAAGAGCAGAGGAAATGAGACCAGACTAGCGGCAGTGGGGGTGAAGAGTAGAGGGAATGAGACCAGACGAGCGGCAGTGGGGGTGAAGAGCAGAGGGAATGAGACCAGATGAGAGGCAGTGAAGAGCAGAGGGAATGAGACCAGACGAAAGACAGTGAAGAGCAGAGGAAATTAGACCAGACGAGCGGCAGTGGGGATGAAGAGCAGACGGAATGAGACCAGATGAGTGGCAGTGGGGGTGAAGAGTAGAGGGAATGAGACCAGACGAGAGGCAGTGAAGAGTAGAGGGAATGAGACCAGACGAGAGGTAGTGAAGACCAGAGGGAATGAGACCAGACAAGAGGCAGTGAAGAGCAGAGGGAATGAGACCAGACGAGAAGCAGTGAAGAGCAGAGGGAATGAGACCAGACGAGAGACAGTGAAGAGCAGAGGGAATGAGACCAGACGAGAGGCGGTGAAGAGCAGAGGGAATGAGAAGAGATGAGAGGCGGTGAAGGGCAGAGGGAATGAGACCAGATGAGAGGCGGTGAAGAGCAGAGGGAATGAGACCAAACGAGAAGCAGTGAAGAGCAGAGGGAATGAGACCAAACGTGAGGCGGTGAAGAGCAGAGGGATTGAGACCAGACGAGAGGCAGTGAAGAGCAGAGGGAATGAGACCAGACGAAAGGCAGTGAAGAGCAGAGGGAATGAGACCAGACGAGAGGAAGTGAAGAGCAGAGGGAATGAGACCAGACAAGAGGAAGTGAAGAGCAGAGGGAATGATACCAGACGAGAGGAAGTGAAGAGCAGAGGGAATGAGACCAGGGGAGAGGAAGTGAGGAGCAGAGGGAATGAGACCAGACGTGAGGCGGTGAAGAGCAGAGGGAATGAGACCAGACAAGAGGAAGTGAAGAGCAGTGGAAATGAGACCAGATGAGAGGAAGTGAAGAACAGAGGGAATGAGACCAGACGAGAGGAAGTGAAGAGCAGAGGGAATGAGACCAGGCGAGAGGCGGTGAAGAGCAGAGGGAATGAGACCAGATGAGAGGAAGTGAAGAGCAGAGGGAATAAGACCAGACGAGAGGAAGTGACGAGCAGATGGAATGAGACCAGACGAGAGGAAATGAAGAGCAGAGGGAATGAGACCAGACGAGAGGCTGTGAAGAGCAATAGGGAATGAGACCAGACAAAAGGAAGTGAAGAGCAGAGGGAATGAGATCAGACGAGAGGAAGTGAAGAGCAGAGGGAATGAGATCAGAGGAGAGGTAGTGAAGAGCAGAGGGAATGAGACCAGACGAGAGGCGGTGAAGAGCAGAGGGAATGAGACCAGGCGAGAGGAAGTGAAGAGCAGAGGGAATGAGACCAGGCGAGAGGAAGTGAAGAGCAGAGGGAATGAGACCAGACGAGAGGAAGTGAAGAGCAGAGGGAATGAGACCAGATGAGAGGCAGTGAAGAGCAGAGGGAATGAGACCAGACGAAAGACAGTGAAGAGCAGAGGAAATGAGACCAGACGAGCGGCAGTGGGGGTGAAGAGTAGAGGGAATGAGACCAGACGAGCGGCAGTGGGGGTGAAGAGCAGAGGGAATGAGACCAGATGAGAGGCAGTGAAGAGCAGAGGGAATGAGACCAGACGAAAGACAGTGAAGAGCAGAGGAAATTAGACCAGACGAGCGGCAGTGGGGATGAAGAGCAGACGGAATGAGACCAGATGAGCGGCAGTGGGGGTGAAGAGTAGAGGGAATGAGACCAGACGAGAGGCAGTGAAGAGTAGAGGGAATGAGACCAGACGAGAGGCAGTGAAGACCAGAGGGAATGAGACCAAACGAGAGACAGTGAAGAGCAGAGGGAATAAGACCAGACGAGAGGCAGTGAAGAGCAGAGGGAATGAGACCAGACAAGAGGCAGTGAAGAGCAGAGGGAATGAGACCAGACGAGAAGCAGTGAAGAGCAGAGGGAATGAGACCAGATGAGAGACAGTGAAGAGCAAAGGGAATGAGACCAGATGAGAGGCGGTGAAGAGCAGAGGGAATGAGAACAGATGAGAGGCGGTGAAGGGCAGAGGGAATGAGACCAGATGAGAGGCGGTGAAGAGCAGAGGGAATGAGACCAAACGAGAGGCAGTGAAGAGCAGAGGGAATGAGACCAAACGTGAGGCGGTGAAGAGCAGAGGGATTGAGACCAGACGAGAAGCAGTGAAGAGCAGAGGGAATGAGACCAGACGAAAGGCAGTGAAGAGCAGAGGGAATGAGACCAGACGAGAGGAAGTGAAGAGCAGAGGGAATGAGACCAGACAAGAGGAAGTGAAGAGCAGAGGGAATGATACCAGACGAGAGGAAGTGAAGAGCAGAGGGAATGAGACCAGGGGAGAGGAAGTGAGGAGCAGAGGGAATGAGACCAGGCGAGAGGAAGTGAAGAGCAGAGGGAATGAGACCAGACGAGAGGAAGTGAAGAGCAGAGGGAATGAGACCAGACGAGAGGAAGTGAAGAGCAGAGGGAATGAGACCAGACGAGAGGAAGTGAAGAGCAGAGGGAATGAGACCAGACGAGAGGAAGTGACGAGCAGAGGGAATGAGACCAGATGAGAGGAAGTGAAGAGCAGAGGGAATGAGACCAGACGAGAGGCAGTAAAGAGCAGAGGGAATGTGACCAGACGAGAGGCAGTGAAGAGCAGAGGGAATGAGACCAGGCGAGAGGAAGTGAAGAGCAGAGGGAATGAGACCAGACGAGAGGAAGTGAAGAGCAGAGGGAATGAGACCAGACGAGAGGAAGTGAAGAGCAGAGGGAATGAGACCAGACGAGAGGAAGTGAAGAGCAGAGGGAATGAGACCAGACGAGAGGAAGTGACGAGCAGAGGGAATGAGACCAGATGAGAGGAAGTGAAGAGCAGAGGGAATGAGACCAGACGAGAGGCAGTAAAGAGCAGAGGGAATGTGACCAGACGAGAGGCAGTGAAGAGCAGAGGGAATGAGACCAGACGAGAGGAAGTGAAGAGCAGAGGGAATTATACCAGACGAGAGGAAGTGAAGAGCAGAGGGAATGAGACCAGACGAGAGGAAGTGAAGAGCAGAGGGAATGAGACCAGACGAGAGGAAGTGACGAGCAGAGGGAATGAGACCAGATGAGAGGAAGTGAAGAGCAGAGGGAATGAGACCAGACGAGAGGCAGTAAAGAGCAGAGGGAATGTGACCAGACGAGAGGCAGTGAAGAGCATAGGGAATGAGACCAGACGAGAGGAAGTGAAGAGCAGAGGGAATGATACCAGACGAGAGGAAGTGAAGAGCAGAGGGAATGAGACCAGACGAGAGGCAGTGAAGAGCAGAGGGAATGATACCAGACGAGAGGAAGTGAAGAGCAGAGGGAATGAGACCAGACGAGAGGAAGTGAAGAGCAGAGGGAATGAGACCAGACGAGAGGAAGTGAAGAGCAGAGGGAATGAGACCAGACGAGAGGCAGTGAAGAGCAGAGGGAATGAGACCAAACGAGAGGCGGTGAAGAGTAGAGGGAATGAGACCAAACGAGAGGTGGTGAAGAGCACAGGGAATGAGACCAAACGAGAGGCGGTGAAGAGCAGAGGGAATGAGACCAAACGAAAGGAAGTGAAGAGCAGAGGGAATGAGACCAAACGAGAGGCGGTGAAGAGTAGAGGGAATGAGACCAAACGAGAGGTGGTGAAGAGCACAGGGAATGAGACCAAACGAGAGGCGGTGAAGAGCAGAGGGAATGAGACCAAACGATAGGCAGTGAAGAGCAGAGAGGACACAGACCTGTTGGCGAAGTGAAAGGCGCAGGCTCATCATGGGAGATGACCATAATGTTGAGAGCTTTCAACTTAAGAGAATTCAACAGAGACAAATGTGAGAGGGTGGCCCTGATCTACACAGCGGATAGATTTCCAATTGTATTCTCTTATGGGGGAGACAGGACACCATATACACAATTACTCGTCTGTCGAGATACAACTTTGTAGTCGGAACAGGGTGGGGTTGTCTGAAATCACACAATGACAGATTTGACACCTTGCGTTTTGCGATTAGATCATTTCTATATTGTCGGACCCACGGCAGTCCTATGGTTTCTATCGGGTGACCGATAACGCCACTGAAATTTAAATGTACTCCGCGAGCAATGCCCACCCACCCCCAGTGTACGACCCAACCTCCTCCCACCGCGCCCCTCCCCGACTCCAATGCGCTGTCCCACGTTCGTGGCAAAGGGAGTGTGTGAGGTTTAATCCGCAAAGACCGTGCGGAGGTCGGCCTTGGGGTGTGGGGGGGTTGGGCGCAGTGTTCGGGCAGGGGGTGTTGGGGTGGAGGTGAGCATCATGTTTGCTGTGCAGCTGATTTAAATATATATATATATATATATATATTGTATTGCGAAACCTTTTCTGTCCATACTACAGTGTACAGTGTATCACAGTAAAAAAAAGAAGGATTTTCGTGGGAGTCAATGACATGTGTGATCGTGTTTTCATGGGTTCCACATCGTGTGCTGTTGAATCACATGGTTGGCGTTCACATGTACAGAGCAATTTCTCGCACCTTTTTGTCTCCAGCAAAAGATGAATGTGTTTGGCATTCTGATGTTATTTGCTATCTTTGTTTTATTTTGCTCGCAGGAAAGAATAAATTCCTGTTCAGAAGATTCCATCCCTGAAAAAAGTCATTTGCGTTCGGAATAATCAGGGTGAGTAACTTATTATTATATATTTGCAGATCTAAGATGGCTGTTTGAAGACAATAACTAATTTTTATTAGAGTGCGTGTACCCTGTAGGTATTTTATAAATCGAGGTTGTGCACTGTTCGCAATATAACTTAAAGTTTCCACAACTCTGACATCATGGACCTCACCTTGAAATCTCTAAAGCAAAGAGGGAGTCTAAGGAAAGAAGAAGTGAATCAGGGTTTGTGGTTATATTGCCACTTGTAAGAATCTAGTTGTTTAAAAAAAGTTTCTATTGATGTGTATTTTTTGTTGATATTCCACTTTGACACACACACACGCACAAACACACACACACGCACAAACACACACACACACACACACACAAACACACACATGCAAACACACACATGCACACACACACACACAAACACACACACACGCACAAACATACACACACGCACAAACACACACGCACAGACAAACACACACGCACAAACACACACGCACAGACACACACACACGCACAAATACACACACACGCACAAACACACACACACACACACGCACAAACACGCACGCACGCACAGACACACACACACGCATAAACACACACACACACACACACACACGCGCGCATAAACACACACACACCCACACACACACACACACACACACACACACGCGCGCATAAACACACACACACCCACACACACACACACACACACACACACACACACACGCGCGCATAAACACACACACACACACACACACACACACACGCAGAAACACACACACACGCAGAAACACACACACACACACACACACACACACACACACACACACACACACGCGCGCATAAACACACACACACACACACACACACCCCTCATAAACCAACTCACAGCACCAGTCAATACAGCTGCGGGATAGTAAACTGGCCACAAGTGAAAAAGATATTGATATCAAAACACTTAATCTCTCCATTATCCAGAAAATGTTCTACAAAAACAGTACATCCTGACAATGTACCTGCTGAGGAAAAAGGAGGTGGGGGCCTGGTGGAAATCGATCAAGTGCATAGAGCGATGACTGTAGGATGATGTCGAGTCTCCTCGGGCAATGATGGCGTGTTTGCCATCATATTGCCTTTCTCTGGCTGGTACACACGAGTAAGTGTGTGGTATAGATGGGGGTCGCCACTCCTCTCCTTCTCTCTGCTGGCCGTTGGGGAATTCAGCTTCTTCCGCCCGTGCTGTTGGAGTCGAATGGACTCTCATCCACCAGATGTGCAGAGCCATCTGCCATTTAAACCGCATGGCTGCGGGCCGTTACCCTGGTAAGGGGGGCTGACAGGTACCACACCTTGCGCACAGGTGACCTGGGGTTATGCAAGGCAGGGGCATCCATCTCCCTGAGGTATCAGAAGACACCCGCATTCGAAAACCCTGCCTGATTTAGCAGAGTACGTGAAAATCTCAACAGACTACCGAATACAATTTGTATACAAGTATGAACACTACAAACCAGAAAATGTATCTCTCATTCAAAAACCTGCAAAAAACTTCAAAAAAGAGGTGCGAATAGAAGATGTCATGCACCAAACCGAAACTAACACATTCAGCCCCAGAATACCACAAGTCTTGGAGCCTCTTGTAGTCTTGTAGCCTCTTGTGTAGCCAATTTCTGCTTGGTCAGGCAGGGTTTATTTTTTTAGGGTTGAAAGCACTTTGATTTTGAAGTAACTAGGGCATGCCCGTACTATATATATATCTAAAATTATATCCCCCCCCCTCTATTTACATAAAATGGTTTGGTCCAAAGCGAACGGCTTGCGAGTACGGTGACAATCCCCCCCCTCTATTTACATGAAATGGTTTGGTCCAAAGCGAACGGCTTGCGAGTACGGTGACAATCCCCCCCCTCTATTTACATGAAATGGTTTGGTCCAAAGCGAACGGCTTGCGGAGTTTGGTAAAGAAATCGCCATAGCGTGCACAAACGCGCAGGAAAGCGAAAGAATCGCAAAGTAGTTTTAATTAGTTTTAAAACATAGTTTAACGCCAACATAGTTTGCCAACGTGAAATAAATGAATACGCTCTCAAATGTGCCGTCCGAGGCAGAGTCTGTTCGGCACGTTCGGCACACGTGATAGCTCGCTGCTCTCTGATTGGTTGAATCGTTTTTTGGACATAGCTCGCTAACTACTTGTCCGATTAATATGAAACCTTGAAAAGGCACATCCTCGGGTCCCCAGCAATATACCTGGCAAGTTTAAAGTATATCGGACCCGTGGTTGTCGAGAAACAGCGGTCACAGACATACATACATACATACATACATACATACATACATACATACATACATACATACA
The DNA here is from genome assembly GCF_964187855.1 of Myxine glutinosa. NCBI lineage: Eukaryota > Metazoa > Chordata > Myxini > Myxiniformes > Myxinidae > Myxine > Myxine glutinosa. Next base: position 255,006,030 of record NC_136261.1, on the reverse strand, counting down.
CACAGAGATTACTGGAATTATAGATAGATGATGAGAAAAATAATCATTGTTTGGTAGAAATTGGTCGTGTTCCATCAAGGTCTATGGCTGCATATCTTGAGTAAGTACCTGTAATAGCGTTTTAGTTATGCTGTATTATGAATTGCAGGTTCGAATACTTTGCTTGATGCAATGATTGTTTCTTTTCTCTCTCTTTTTCTGCATTTAGATGCTCCAGGGGAAAGAGACGTGATTCAGGAGTCTGTTGACAATCAAACTTGCAGCATTGGTTGTCAACATAAGGGCGACAAAAATCAAAGGGGAAAACTTTTCTCCGTACATCACACAAATGTTGACAACATTGGGAAAGCATCAAGCAATGCTGAACGCGGAGGAGAAATTGTAGATTCACCGCAGATTTTTGCTCTTCTATTTGAAAGTTCTTATGCGTGTATCATGTGCAATAAAGTTGCTCCAATTCAGTTGCAGATGAAAGTGACAATAACTCCGTCAATCTAAGAAAGGACAAACTGAACACAGCAGAATCAACAACAGATATTGCCCTCAAAAAGAGTGCCATGACTCTCCAGATAGCCTCTGGGCAATCATTTTTTGAGAACAACAACATACCAGAAGGTTCATTTCCTTCACAGTCTCAAGTTTCGACTATCGACGATGACAAAGGCATTGTACAAAATCGAAGCTTTGTCGTGGCAAATAGGACGGATCAAAATATGGAAAACCTAAAAGACGTGATTTACAAGATACGTGATATGCCTGGGAAGAATGAGTGTGCTGATGATGACACATGCTCCAACAATCAAGAAGGTAGTAGGATTTTGGAGGATGAACGATTTGATATTGTTAATGACCAAACTGGACACGAGGCAGATACCAAGGAAAAAAAATATCTCAAGTATACGGGAAGACTGAAGAGCAAAATAGAAACTGATGAAACAGAAGAAAGGCAAGGCTTCGATGTAACAGATATGGATGCTGACATTGGTGGCAGCAACAAAGTAAATGGTAGTGTGAACGAGTTGTCAACTGCTTGCTTTTGTCTATGGATCAGATGTAACTCAGGCATTGACAACAGTGTGCAGGCTAGTCAAGGTAGGAGCCCACACGGGGTACAAGAGCAACCCTGGTCCAGGACATCTATTCCTGCCATTGTAATTGAAGAAGCGAGCACCGTAACGGAGAATTCTTCAACCGTGACTGATGTACCTCAGGAAAGTATCAGCAAAGTGAGTGGATGGCAGGCTTTCAGGCATAGCTTTCTGTGCTTTAAATTTTGCAGAAGACGACGTGCAAGCGGGACCTCCATCTCGACGATATCCTTGCCACCCATGTCAAGCCTCAAGCTTAAAAGCAGTGATGAGAAGTTGGTGGAATGTCCATCTGGATCGAGAGGTGTATTCCTCTTGAGAAGAGGATGCAGATCAAGACCACTGCCCTTCTCAAAGTGGTTTGGGGGTTGTCGAGGAGAACGGGAGGTTGAAAGTCAGGTAGAACTGACTGCAAGGGAGATGCGAGAGCTTGAAGATGCACTTCATGAAAGGGCTCGGCACCTCGTCCAAGAGGTCATCGAGGGTGCCAAAGCCATCGTTTTGGCTGAGCAGCAAGAACTGCAACAGAAGAAGAAGATTTTTCAGGGAGAGGAGATTATATAGTGAACACCCCTTCCCAACCCCTCTCCATCCCCTCTTCCTTGCTATCTCTCCATAATAATTTACTGAATGTACAGTCTCTGAAATTTCAAAACAACGTCATTGTATGAAATTATCTGTACAGTTGAACAAAATTGTGCACAATTGTTCATCATTTTTTTTTGGAGGATACAAAGGGGACATGCTTCCAGATGATTTTATGGTTTATATAATCGATTAAAGTTATCAAACTACAAATTTTCCTTTCAATCTTTTATCGCTAGTATACATAGTGGAACAAAAAGCCAGCATAACTTTTAAAGACTATATATTGTGTGTATTTTCTCAGGTTTTAAGGGACAGTATTGTTATTCGGGCTGTAATGCCTTGCAGTTAATCTGATGACAATGCAGTTTTGAACCATATAATAAAGTAGAATAATGAAATGAAAGTGATTGACTTTATCTGATACATTCCATGGATCTTTTTTTTGTGCAGCCTCGTTATGTAATTCACACTCTTGAGTGGCTAACGTGTTCTTGCTACATCCGATCAACGCTATACCGAGCTTGTGTCCAACATTTGGTCTCATGATTTTGAAGTATAATTACAATTGTAATTCATATATTCCATTCATTGTTCCCTATTAAACATTGTTGTGAGGTTTTTTTTGCAAAAAAAAGAAAAAGTGTCCATCATTGATTTTTTTTCATGGAATCACAAAAATTGATTTGGCTTTAAATATCCATCTATTCAGCCAATGTTAAGATTCCATCTCTTCACAGGCTATGCTTTAAGAGTTTAAATATTGTGATGATGTTTTACAGAAAAAGATATTTCATCTCCATTGCATGTTGTACCCAGTTGTATCCTGGTTTAGAATAGGTACACTGTATCCCTGCGTGTCGTAGGAGGCGACTAAGAGGGTTGGCGTCAGGAAGGGCATTCGGCCATAAAACAACATTGCCTCATAAAGAGAGTACCCTCGTCCCTCTATACAAGGGGAAAGGTGACCCTCTGGAGTGTGGCTCGTACCGAGCGATAAAGTTATTGGAGCATGGAATGAAGGTATTGGAAAGGGTGTTGGAGAGGAGGATAAGGAAGAAGGTGAAGATCGACGAAATGCAGTTTGGATTTATGCCAGGAAGAGGTACGACAGACGCGGTCTTTATTGTGAGGCAGTTGCAGGAGAAGTACATGGAGAAGAGGAAGAAGTTGTTTCTTGGGTTTGTTGATCTGGAGAAAGCATTCGATAGGGTTCCACGTGAAGTATTGACATGGGCATTGAGAAAGTTAGGAGTGGAGGAATGGTTGATCAGAGTGGTGATGGCAATGTACAAAAGAGCGTGCACAGCTGTAAGGACGAAGGACGGGAACAGTGGTGAGTTTGAGGTGAAGGTGGGAGTGCATCAGGGGTCGGTACTAAGTCCACTACTATTTGTAGCTGTGATGGAGGAGCTGGCTCAGAGTGTAAAGGAGGGTTTACCGTGGGAGTTGTTGTATGTAGATGATCTGGTGTTGATTGCGGAAAGTATGGATGGACTGAAGGAAAAGTTGAACAAGTGGAAGGAATGTATGGAGACAAAAGGTCTGAAGGTGAATATCGGAAAGACGAAGGTGATGGCAAGTGGTAAAGCATGTGGTGAGGTGGAAAGAACTAGGAAGTGGCCATGTGCTGTGTGCAGGAAGGGTGTCGGAGTGAACTCCATTCAATGTACAATGTGCGCTGAGTGGGTTCATCAAAAATGTAGTGGTCTGAGAGGGTCATTAACCAGTGTGGCAGCTACATTCAAATGTAAGGTTTGCACAGAGGGAGCTGCACATGGAGGAAATGTTGAGTTGGATCTTGGAGACGGCGTGAAGCTGGAAGGTGTGAAAACATTTTGCTACCTCGGAGACATGCTGAATGGAGTAGGTGGATCAGACTCGGCAACGGTTGCTCGAGTGAGATGTGCATGGAAGAAGTTTCGGGAACTGAGTGGCGTGCTGTTGAGGAGGGGAGGGTCGTTTAAGCTGAAGGGAAAGGTGTATGCTGCATGTGTGAGAAGTGTTAGGATTTATGGGAGCGAGACATGGGTAATGAATGTAGAGCAGCAACGAAGGCTGGAAAGGGTGGAAATGCGAATGGTTTGGTGGATGTGCGGAGTATCGTTGAGAGAGAGGAAGACAAATGATGAATTGCGAAAGATTATGGGAATAGAGCCTGTGATTGATGCTGTGAAGAGGAACAGGTTGAGATGGTTTGGTCATGTGTTGAGGAAGGATGAAAGTGACTGGTTGAGAAGAGTGATGGAAATGAATGTAGAAGGAAGTGGAGGACAGGGAAGACTGAGAAAGACTTCGCTAAAGATGCTGGAAGAAGAAATGTGGGCAAGGGGGTTAACCAGGAGAGATGCAGTAAATAGGGCAAAATGGAGAAGATTGTCATGGGACCGCAAGGCTAACCCCCGCTCTAGCAGGGAAAATGGCCTTAAAATGCATTTTGTGGTTGTTGTTGTTGTTGTTGTTGTTTCTCCATTGCAAGTTGAAATACTGCCATATTTATCTACGAATTTAATTTGTTGCTAAGCAACAAAATACTTTGCTGAAAGGATCAAAATCAGGGGCATCTTTTTAACCCGCAACCGCACAGGTGTAAGCCCATTTGGGGTCTTCTTATCTTTTGGGTGCTGTCAGTCCATTCGGAGCTTCCACTGGGAAACAACTGGATGGATTTCTTTAATATTCCGCACATTAATGCAATAACTTATCTGGGCATGAGGCATGTAAAATTAATTTGGGATAGAAGCTAAAAGTCTTAAGAGACTCATTTTATTTCCAAAATTTGGCAATTAAAAATAAATTACGGGAAAGAATAGTTCAGGAATGTATCTGCTTTTGGGGAGCATTATTTATTTATATACACTTTACCGTCTCCACTACTGAGACACAACTTTGAATTATTTATTTATTTTTGTACAACACCATTCTACAGCGTGGCCTGGAAGTCGCCTTACCCCTCCCCAGTAAAGCATTCGTTCGTAAACTGTTTTAATATGCGGGTTTTTTTGTGCAGTACCGTAGTGTACTTACAAAAATACACTAGAATGGCACTCAGTAGAGCGCATACCTCAGCCAGGCTGAACAGTTTACGTTTTGCATCCCATGACAGGTCGGATCTGAATGTGGTCCTCCAAAATCTAATGGGCTTGTTCGACTTGTCAGCTACCTAACTCCTTCACCAAGTTTTGTCATACGTCGGCCACAACGTTTTGAGATATCGTCTTGTATATTGTTTTTATCGTCTTGTATAGTTTTCCAAGTTAATGGGATGAAGAGTGACAAATTTTCAGATGAAAATTGATGATTTTAGAAGTTTGACCTTTGACCTTTTGACCTAAAAAAAGTTGGTTTCCTAATTTATTGACTCAATACGCAAATGCTGTTCAACTTTCAAGTCAATCAGAAGAAAAATGACAATTTCAGAAATTTCACCTCCAGATGACCTTTAACCTTTGACATCACAATCAATAGGCTTCTTCCTTATGACCAACTCTCCCATTAATTTGCTGGTTTCGTGAAGAACGGTTTAAAATTGTGACCTGTAAACGATTGACAGACAGACCGAATAACACACAGAATCTTCGCTTTTGTAACGTAATGAACAGAAGACAAATTGACAGGAGTGAAATCATAACCTCCTCCCATTTTCGGTGGTGGAGGTAACATATGAGTCATTGTATCTGTATATTCTGCAACTGTATATGATGGCGCGCATATATATAGCATACATGAAATGACAGTTCATGCTAATAATAATTTATACAGTTTGTCCATCTGTTTGGCTGAAAATAAAAGAGTAAAATCTATGACGAACAATCAGATTTCATGAAGTACTTTTACAAAAACGCTTCTGAAGAACGCTTATTAACTTCTCAATTTCAACACTTTAACTAATAACACTTTGTACCAGTCCCGGTGGGGTAATTGATCGATCGTCCGCTTTGAGTATGGCAGGTCAGCGGTTCGAATCCCGGCCGAGTCGTACTAAAGGCCCATAAAATCTGTCGTGCTGTGGCATGGACAAGCGAACCATAAATTGGTAATAGAATAATAGGCCATCTTTACCATTCCTTGAAGAAGAACTCATTATGTGGTTTATAATTGCCCCATTTGCTAATTGCCCCATTTGCAGGGACGGACTATGGTCCTGTACGGCCACCTGTGTGAGCATAACCAGCGACACCAAATTGAGGTGTATGTATCGATTTCCGCTAGCTCGGATGGTTTTTTCCACACGCACTTTTACACTGTCTCAACGTGTATAACGAAAATATTTAAAACAAAAGTTAATATGCCTAGCAAGCAGCAATGCCGCAACAAAAGTACCATTAAAATGACAGAGCCGAGCGACTTCAAGGAATCCAAATCATTTGGACAGGAGTAAAACAGGAAGTGACGTACATTCTCGATTTCTTTTGGAGCTGAGACGTCACACCTTTATATTACAGTACGGTTTTTCTGGTTGACTGTAATGGATTGATTGGTGCATGATGGCGTCTTCGTTGTATTGACATAGTGTTATTCTGGCAATATGCACAATGAAAGCAATTAGCACTAGCAGTGCCTTGGGGGCGATTTGAATCAAATGCGTTGTGTTTTGCACTTCCAATCACGCATTGTCCAAGCTGTTCAGGGAATGCCGTTGGGACGTGGCGCACTGGAACCGCAACACATTGCTGAGAAAGTCGGTTGGCTCCGGGCGGCCTAGTCTTATCATAGTCTCGAGTTCGTGTATTTGAATTGGTCATGGCGAGTTCCAAGGTTTGCCAGAATTGCGGGTGCAGCGACATCGACGTGGACCATGCTCGTGGGGACGCCGTGTGCACTGGTTGCGGGTCAGTGCTGGAGGATAACATCATCGTGTCTGAGGTCCAATTCCAAGAGAGCGGAGGAGGCTCGACGGCAATCGGACAGTTCGTCTCGTCCGATGGTACGAATGAAGGAAGGCTTGGTGTGATGGTAACCCTTTGCTTTGGCTTTACACTGGTATTGCTTTTACTTGAGCTTTTTTGTGCTGCGGAGGAAACATCTTCATTACATTACTAACACTGGAGAGTTCGTAGAACACGCAGTTTTCAAGTATATGCTTCACTTTAAATAAGATGATGAATTTTAAAAATCGTCAAAAAAATTCGGGAATTTTAGTGTTCTCGAGGGTTTTCCGTACCCATGATGCAGTGCGCAAACCCATGATGCCACCACATTGGTTGGCAAGCTAAACATGCGAGAAAAGGTAAACAAGACCTAACTAGAAAACATCTGAGAATGCAAAGCCCATCCACGTCCGTTTGTATTTAGACGTCTTCGTCTTCTTCCAAATGCTCAAAATAGACCAATTTTAAAAAAAAAATACAAAATGAAAATTGTTGATTTTATGCAGCCTTGACCTTTAAGCTTTAGATCGAAAAAAATAATCAGCTTCTAGCTTTTAATTGATGAATGAATTATTTGACCCAATATGCAAATTCTTAAAATTTCAGGTTAATTGAACAAAAACTGACGATTTTACACAACCTTGACCTTTTTTTTTTTTTGGGATACAGAGTCAAGGCTCGTGAAAGAGCTAACATTTATCAAACAAACAAATCAAACAAACAAGCAAACAAAGTATATAAAAAGGGGAGTGGTCGACAAGATGGGGAGAGAAGGGGAGGAAGCACACAAACACAACATTTGAGGGCAGGGACATTGGGAGATGTGTGGGAGGCAGAGGGCCTGGGGGGAGGCAGGATAGGTATAAAACGCAAGGACACCACGGACTTCCAGGAAAGAAGACAAAAGTCACCTCAAAAAAGTGGATTTGGGGTGAAATTAGCGGGGGTAGAAAAGATCAAGGTTTTGGATTGGGGAAGATAAGAGATGGTGGTGAACAGCCGTTTTAAAGACCTGGAGGGAGGAGTGGGATTGAAGAGAGTGAGGGAGTTTGTTCCAGAGGCGGGAGAAAAGAGGAATGAAGGAGTGAAGGTGAGCAGAGAGTCTTGATTTTGGCAGTTTAACCACAAGAGGGTTGCAGGCAGATCTTGTGCGACCTGCAGGAATATTTGGGGGACAGAGCCCAGAGAGAGCTGGGGGAGCAACGCCGGAGAGGAGTCGGTAGAAGACGGAAAGACCACCAAACCTGCCTGCGGTGAGTAAGTGAAAGGCCCTCGGAGATAGCGTCATCGCGGGAGATTCCAATGATTCTGAACGCTTTGGTTTCAACAGCGTGAAGACGAGCTCGGTGTGAGGCAGGAGCACCAGCCCAGAGGGGAGAGCAGTATTCCATTGAGCTGCGGATGAAAGACCTATGACCTTTTCATCTAAAAAAACAATCTGCTTGTAGCTTTTGATTGGTGAACCAATTCATTGACCCGATATGCAAATTCTTTAAATTTCAGGTGAATTGGGTAAAAATTGGCAATATTACACAACCTTGACCTATGACCTTTTCATCTAAAAAAACAATCGGCTTGTAGCTTCTGATTGGTGAACCAATTCATTGACCCGATATGCAAATTCTTTAAATTTCAGGTGAATTGGGTGAAAATTGGCAATATTACGCAACCTTGACCTTTGATCTTTTGATCTAAAAAATAAACATTCAGCTTCTACCTTTTGATGGGTGAACCAATTCTGTGACCCAATATGCAAATTCTATATATTTTAGCTCAATCGGGTGAAAATTGACGATTTTGTGACGCTGACTTTTTACGAAATTATTAATTTGTCTTCTCCATATTATCATAATAAACATATTATCATTCATATTCATTATATATATTTTCATAATAAAGCTTTCTTGAAAATTTGATGACAAAACTCAAATGCCAAATTGATAATTTCAGGTTAATTGGATGAAAATTGATGACTTTATGTGACGCTGACTTTTAACCTTTTGACCTTTTGACAAAATTATTAATTTGCCTTCTCCATATTATCATAATAAAGCTTTTTTGAAAATTAGATGACAAAACTCAAATGCTAAATTGATAATTTCAAGGTTAATTGGATGAAAATTGGTGATTATATGTGATGCTGACTTTAACCTTTTGACAAAATTATTTATTTGTCTTCTCCATACCATAATAAAGCATTTTTGAAAATTAGATTACAAAACTCAAATGCTAAATTGATAATTTCAGGTTAATTGGATGAAAATTGATGATTTTATGTGATGCTGACTTTTAACCTTTTGACCTTTTGACCAGATTATTCATTTTTCTTCTCCATATTATATCATAATAAAGCTTTCTTGAAAATTTGATGACAAAACTCAAATGCCAAATTGATAATTTCAGGTTAATTGGATGAAAATTGATGACTTTATGAGACGCTGACTTTTAACCTTTTGACCTTTTGACAAAATTATTAATTTGCCTTCTCCATATTATCATAATAAAGCTTTTTTGAAAATTAGATGACAAAACTCAAATGCTAAATTGATAATTTCAAGGTTAATTGGATGAAAATTGGTGATTATATGTGATGCTGACTTTTAACCTTTTGACCAAATTATTAATTTGTCTTCTCCATACCATAATAAAGCTTTTCTGAAAATTAGATGACAAAACTCAAATGCTAAATTGATAATTTCAGGTTATTTGGATGAAAATTGATGATTTTATGTGACGCTGACTTTTAACCTTTTGACCTTTTGACAAAATTATTAATTTTCCTTCTCCATATTATAATAAAGCTTTTTTGAAAATTAGATGACAAAACTCAAATGCTAAATTGATAATTTCAAGGTTAATTGGATGAAAATTGGTGATTATATGTGATGCTGACTTTAACCTTTTGACCTTTTGACAAAATTATTCATTTGTCTTCTCCATATTATCATAATAAAGCTTTCTTGCAAATTTGATGACAAAACTCAAATGCTAAATTGATAATTTCAGGTTAATTGGATGAAAATTGATGATTTTATGTGATGCTGACTTTTAACCTTTTGACTTTTTGACAAAATTATTAATTTGCCTTCTCCATACAATAATAAAGCTTTCTTGAAAATTTGATGACAAAATTCAAATGCTAAATTGATAATTTCAGGTTAATGGGATGAAAATTGATGATTTTATGTGATGCTGACTTTTAACATTTTGACTTTTTGACAAAATTATGACTTTGCCTTCTCCATATTATCATAATTTAAAGCTTTGTTGAAAATTTGATGACGATAGCTAAAATTGTAAAAAAAAGTTACGACCTGGACAAACAGACAGACAGACAGACACGCAGAAGTGATTGCAAAACCCTGTCTCCTGCTGTGCATTGGATGGACTAATAAGTCCAAATAATTACTGAAACCTTCCATTGCAGTAAGTTAGAATAAGGAGATTAACGTGCTAGATTTCAGAGCAACTGATGCTATTGTTGCCAGGGAAGTGAATACAACCAACATGGCTGCGTCCGTGGCATTATGGGATAACTCTGAAAACCCTCTATTAAAGCAGTCCTATACACAAACTTATACACCACCCTATATAACATGTCAAATTACTGCTAAACGGAAGGGTGTTGAAAGTGCAAAGAAGGTGATTTGTGTTCCACGGTGTTTAAGTATATATTTCAATTTAAATAAAATAAAGATTGTAAAAGTTGTATAAATAAATTAATTCCGGGTTTTACCGACATTTTCACAGTGTCTATTACACCACCTTATTTAACATGTTTCATTAGTTATTCGTGCTTGTTGTTTGTGCCCTTTATAACATCCTTAAAAACAGTAAGTTTCCTTTTTGGAATGGTTTTCAATTTTGTTTCACGGATAGGCAGGCCGACAGAGTAAAATATTACCTCACTCCTCTCTGCGCATGTGCAAATGAGGTAAATTCTGTGACAGTATGATAAAATGGCAAACTTGTCTTCAAATCAGTGTTCAAAATATAATATTTGATTTAAATAAGTTGATCCTTGATCATAAACCGACAAGACAGACCGATTGTTGGATGGACATGAACTAATTTCTTAGCCCCGCTTTTTGCTTCACGTGCGCACGGTATGGATATCAACCGTAGAATCTGAAGGTTGTTTCTGTATGAAAGTTTATTCCTCAAAATTGTATTTTTAGATACATGTGCATTTTAATTGATTGTGACAATACTTTTGTGACGTTGCTTTCAGGTGCTGGAAGGGGTTTGGCTCTCGGTTCTGGAGTCTATGCTGGTGTTGGCAAAGAATCTCGGGCACACACTCTTCAAAACGGTGCAGAACCTGTTTTGTTTTTGAAGAGTTAGTATACATTAAATCAGCCTCTCATAGGTTGTGCATTCAAATCGGTTCAGGTTTAGAATTTGAATTCTTAAGTTTCTGTAACCCAATATTAGTGGAATTATGTTGTTGTGATCAAATTGTTGGTACAAAACCCATCTTTCTAATGGCTTTCTAATGACCTTCATGATGTTTGGAATCTCACACCTGCTAAATCTGGTCCACGTACCTTGTACCAATGCAGACTTTGAGGTGGACTCTGAAACGTCCAATTTACGATGGGCACTAAGACCGGGCCTTAAAAATAAGTCCCTCTGGTAATCCCATAAGGAAGCTATCTGTTGTTGTTGTTGTTGTTGTTGTTTTGTATGCAGCTTGTGTCCGCTGGTTGTATCATTTCTCTGGAAGCGCGTTTGTGCCACTGATGCAGTGCCCCAATTACCAGAGAGCTGGTACTCAATTTGTCGGCCTCGGAAGGATGACAGGCTGAGTCAACCCCCCTGGTGTTAATTCAACGATCGATCGGGATTCAAACTCAGGATTCTAGGATCCCAAGCCAGCACCATAACCGTTAAGCCAACACCAAGCTAGCTAGGAAAGGAAGGTTGAGGTAAGGATGGTTGAGGTAAGGAAGGAAGGAAGGATGGTGGAAGAGGAAAGGCAGCGGATAGAAAATTGATAAAATGGCGGGTTAATTGCGGTAAAGGTGCGTATGTACACAATATATAGCGTGTCTGTCGACTGAATCTACTGATGTGTATGGGCTTGTGGGTTTCTACAAGGCAAACTTTCTTTTTCAGATTCCTGTACCACGTACTTGACAAATTTTGTCCTGCTGCTTAGATGAATGCCAGAAGTAATTTTGCTTGTCAAATTCATGGGAAGCGACTAACAGAATATGCGTCTGCAGGTCGACGACAAATCGTTCATCTGGGCAGTCAGCTTCAGCTCAACCAGCACTGCTTGGACACAGCTTTCAACTTCTTCAAGATGGCTGTAAACAACCGGCTGACGCGGGGTCGTAAGAGTGCTCACGTGATTGCAGCTTGTTTGTACCTGGTCTGTCGGACAGAGGGAACCCCACGTATCTTTTACACACGTCAAATTCCTAATTACTTGGGCTATCTAGCTTGCACGATGCCACTGCAATGTTGTAGGTTGTGCATTCATCTACGTATCTCAGTTGTACAGAGTAATAAGAGTACAACAATAGCCTGTGTTTGAACTCCAGCTGTTGAAAGCATATTCAAAGTTAATTTGCACGCTTGGTATTTTTATTTTTATAAAGATTGACCGATCTGAATACAAAGATGGATATATTAAATGTCAGTGTGTTTGTTTTCCATTCAATACTGATGATAATTGACATTTGAAAGCCAAGGTGAAACATCATAAGGTATGCAACTCTTATTAGACATTACTACTTTTAACAGCACCAATTATTTCCACCGTCTTGTTGGGTCGGCTAAATAAACTTTTTGACCCTAGTCTTTCACAAACGCCATGGCGAACCAGCTGATGCTTGTCTGAAGGTGGCACTAACTTGGAATTTTATAACTTTGCCAGCAATAACCTACCTACCCTTTGTGAAACACACTGTGGGATCTTTACTCCTGGCTTTACCCTATACCCTTGCAAACTTTACCCTTGATAAATAACTACCTCTGTCGGTTTGAATGTTTGTAAGACAATAGACGTCTGGATCAATTTTTGAATTAAATTTAAATCCCGATTTATCTATAGTATAATAGGCGAAGGTGATTCTGTCTGTCTGTCTGTCTGTCCGGGGGTGTGGCTGACTCTGTTTGCGGAGTAGCTCCACCCATTCTTGGAGAGGCTTCATTTAAACAAATATCCACCATTTTATTAACTCGAATAGCTTTGAGGCCTGTTTAGTTAGGCCCATGCTGTCTTTTTCTCTCATACAGGTTTATTTCAACTCTAATTCGATATATCATTTCATTTTTAACAGTCGCTAACATAGTTTTAGACTCGGTTGAAAAAAACCGGAAAGAGAATCCCATGAAAGTTTCCGTTTATAGAACGAAATGATTTCTCAAAGGCCGGTAAAATAAAGCCCATTCATTGAGTCACCTTCACGATTTTATCTCAAATTCACCATCTGATTTAATTTTTATCGATGGTTTTAGACTCGGTGTCAGAAATAATTGAGAACATTCATGCACACACGGGAAATTGCCGAGATATATATATTTTAAATCGCAGCACGGTCGGCCATACACCGCCTAAAATAACAGACGGGAAAATGGCGAGATATATTAAAAATTTGTGGCGAACTTTTCCATTTGATGACAATCGTCACGATTAAATATTTAATTTATACGTCGTCAAAATAATGTGGAGAGAGGGGCATAGCTGCGTTCACGTATCGCCACAGACGGGAAATTGCCGACAGATATTTCTTCGTTATTATTTCATTCATCATTATTATACGGAAGTAAAGGTAATCCTGTTTAAACTGGCATTCATTCCAGCGAGGGGTTGGAGAGGAGCGAGGGGTTGGAGAGGAGCGGGGGTTGGAGAGGAGCGGGGGTTGGAGAGGAGCGAGGGGTTGGAGAGGAGCTATGGGTTGGAGAGGAGCGAGGGGTTGGAGAAGAGCGAGGGGTTGGAGAGGAGCTAGGGGTTGGGGAGGAGCTAGGGGTTGGAGAGGAGCGAGGGGATGGAGAGGAGCTAGGGGTTGGAGAGGCGTGAGGGGTTGGAGAGGCGCGAGGGGTTGGAGAGGAGCGAGGGGTTGGAGAGGAGCGGGGGTTGGAGAGGAGCTCGGGGTTGGAGAGGAGCTCGGGGTTGGTGAGGAGCTCGGGGGCTGGAGAGGAGCGGGGGTTGGAGAGGAGCGAGGGGTTGGAGAGGAGCGAGGGGTTGGTGAGGAGCTCGGGGTTGGAGAGGAGCTCGGGGTTGGAGAGGAGCTCGGGGTTGGAGAGGAGCTCTGGGTTGGAGAGGAGCTAGGGGTTGGAGAGGAGCGAGGGGTTGGAGAGGAGCTAGGGGTTGGAGAGGAGGTAGGGGTTGGAGAGGCACGAGGGGTTGGTGAGGAGCTAGGGGTTGGAGAGGAGCTAGGGGTTGGTGAGGAGCTAGGGGTTGGTGAGGAGCTAGGGGTTGGAGAGGAGCGAGGGGTTGGAGAGGAGCGAGGGGTTGGAGAGGAGCTCGGGGTTGGAGAGGAGCTCTGGGTTGGAGAGGAGCTCTGGGTTGGAGAGGAGCTCTGGGTTGGAGAGGAGCTCGGGGTTGGAGAGGAGCTCGGGGTTGGAGAGGAGCTCGGGGTTGGAGAGGAGCTCGGGGTTGGAGAGGAGCTCGGGGTTGGAGAGGAGCTCGGGGTTGGACAGGAGCTAGGGGTTGGAGAGGAGGTAGGGGTTGGAGAGGCACGAGGGGTTGGAGAGGAGCGGGGGGTTGGAGAGGAGCGAGGGGTTGGAGAGGAGCGAGGGGTTGGAGAGGAGCGAGGGGTTGGAGAGGAGCGAGTGTTGGAGAGGAGCGAGGGGTTGGAGAGGAGCGAGGGGTTGGAGAGGAGCTAGGGGTTGGAGGGGAGCGAGCGGTTGGAGAGGAGCGAGCGGTTGGAGAGGAGCGAGGGGTTGGAGAGGAGCGAGGGGTTGGAGAGGAGCGAGGGGTTGGAGAGGAACGAGGGGTTGGTGAGGAGCGAGAGGTTGGAGAGAGAGCGAGTGGTTGGAGTGGTTGGAGAGGTGTGTGTGTGTGTGTGTGTGTGTGTGTGTGTGTGTGTGTGTGTGTGTGTGTGTGTGTGTGTGTGTGTGTGTGTGTGTGTGTGTGTGTGTGTGTGTGTGTGTGTGTGTGTGTGTGTGGCTGTGTGTGTGTGGCTGTGTGTGTGTGGCTGTGTGTGTGTGGCTGTGGCTGTGTGGCTGTGCACGTGGCTCGGGGTTGGAGAGGAGCTCCAAACCACATGCATTCACATGTTATCAGAAGTAAATACATTGTGTAGATGACATCATTTGTGCATCTTATAAATTGCCAATAACTATTTTGTGAAGCTGAATGTGCAGGTGCAGCATCTAACTCAATATGTCGAAATGTCACACACGTCCATGCCCGTGGGATTCCCACGGGTGACCCCACTCGTATATATATATAAACGCTAGTTGTCTGTGTGTGTCCGCGTTTTATTCAGAGATGGCTGAACGGATCTTCATCAAACTTTCAGAGGTTCATCAGTGAGTGCCTGAGAGTGTTTTAGGCAAAAAAAGAAAAAGAAAAAATAAAGTTCGTTTTTTGGAGTAAAAACAAACAAAAAAAAAAAACAATCGCTCGATAGTGCTAAAGCCTTTTTTTAAATGAATGACAGTTATATACAAGTACACATTCGCATAAATAAATACAAAACAATTACCAAACATTTGAATACAAATAAATCAAACAATTCCGGAAGTGTACAAATTTGGTAGTATGGCTTCTTCTTCTTCCTGATCGGCATCACACTTAACTCAGAAATGCGAGCCACATTCACTCAAAAACATGAGCCACATTCACTCAAACGTGAGCCACATTCAGTCAGAAACGTGAGCCGCTCCCCTTCCTCTCCTGCCTCCCCCCTCCCCTCACCTTCCCCCCCTCACCTCCCCTTCCTCCCCTCCCCTTCCTCCCCCCCTCTCCCCTTCCCCCCCTCTCTCCCCTTCCCCCCCCTCCCTGCCCCTTTAAGATATAAATTCTCTGTAAATGAGCTTCTACTTCTGACTGCTCCCCTTCCCCCTCTCCCCACCCTTCCCCCCTCCTTCCCCTCTCCAGACCCTTCCCCCCTCCTTCCCCCCTCCTTCCCCCCTCCCCTTCCCCCCTCCCCTCCCCTCACACTCTCCTCCCCCTCCCCCCCCTCCCCACCCCCCTTCTCCCCTCCCCTTTAAGATATTAATTCTCCGTAAAAGAGCTTCCACTTCTGACTGCTCCTCTTCCCCTCCTCCCCTCCTCTTCCCCCTCCCCTCCCCCTCTCCCTTCTCCCCTCCCCTCCCCCTCTCCCTCCCCCAGACGACTTTTAGATGACATTGAACATTTACATTTTGTAGTCCATTGTATAATTTAAATAAACATAAATGCAAATTTTGCATGTGGAAAAAGTAAGTACACCCCTACATTTATCACTACTTCAAATACCTAAAATTATAATCAGGTGCACCAGCTCAGGTGCAAATGATTAGAACATCGTTAGAGAGGATCTTGGAGGAACCTGTCTTATTTGAACCTCAGACATTTCGTTTGGTTTGCTCTTTGTTGTTGAAGTGTGCGGCGTCACCATGCCTAGATCAAAAGAGCTCTCTGAGGCCTTCAGAAAGAAGGTTGTAGATGCCTACGCATCTGGGAAGGGATTTAAAAAGATCTCCAAACAATTTGAAATCAATCATTCGACTGTCCGGAAGATCATCTAAAAGCGGAGAAGATTCCAAACAACTGCCAACTTGTTCAGGCCAGGCCACCCCAGCAAGTTCAGCCCGATAGCAGACCGCAAGATGCTGAAAGAAGTCTCTAAGAACCCCAGAATGTCATCACGGGACCTACAGGTAGCTCTTGCCACTGTTGATGTCAAAGTGCACGAGTCTACCATTAGAAAGAGGCTGCACAAATTTGATCTACATGGGAGGTGTGCCAGGAGGAAACCTTTGCTGTCGAGAAAGAACATCAGGGCAAGACTAAAGTTTGCCAATGAATACCTAGGCAAAGACCAGCACTTCTGGAACAATGTGCTCTGGACAGATGAGTCAAAAGTAGAGCTATTTGGCCACAGTACCAGAAGACATTTTTGGCGAAAACCAAAGTCAGCATTTGACCACAAGAACCTGATACCAACTGTAAAGCATGGTGGTGGAAATATTATGGTTTGGGGCAGCTTTGCTGCATCAGGGCCTGGGCAGCTCACCATCATAGAATCCACTATGAATTCTTCATTGTACCAGAGGGTGCTTGAGGATAATGTGAGGCCATCTGTCAGAAAGATGAAGCTCAACCGAAGGTGGACCTTGCAACATGACAATGACCCGAAACATACCAGTAAATCCACCAAGGAATGGCTGAAAAGAAAGAAATGGGGGGTTCTGGAATGGCTAAGTCAAAGCCCGGATCTAAATCCCTTCGAGATGTGGTGGGGGGATTTGAAACGAGCTGTGCATGCAAGAAACCCCTCAAACATCGCACAGCTGAAAGAATTCTGCATGGAGGAGTGGGCAAAAATTTCTCGCAGTCGATGTCAGAGACTGGTAGACAGTTATAAGAAATGCCTACTTGAGATTGTTTCTGCCAAAGGGGGTAATACCACCTATTAGAGCCAAGGGTGTACTTACTTTTTCCACTTGCGATATTTGCATTTATGTTTATTTAAATTATACAATGGATGACAAAATGTAAATATTTCATGATATTTGTTATATTATATCACCTTTATCTTTCAATATTGTTGAAATGAAGATCAAATAGCTGTATGTTGAAATATGTTGAAAAAGTCAAAACTTTACAGGTGTACTTACTTTTTCACGTGACTGTATACATTCGGAACCCGTTAATATGCGATCCATGGGAGCCAGGAAAATCGACCGTGTGCTAAGTGAGACCGTGTATTACCTATCTTCCAGCGCGAGCGTGGTGGCCGCCATCTTGGATTGTGTGGGGCGACGACGAGTGAAACTAGGTCAATTTTTTAAAAGATACTTTTTCGTAATAAAACAACAGTTATGTAATAATACTTATACAAATTTTATTATACAAAACAATATTCAAAAAACAGAAATCAAGAAATATTGTTCAAAATACAAAAACCATTTGCATGGGTTAGTGGGGAAAACGCGTTGCCTTGCTGCAGACGCGGATACGAAACGTCGATGGAGTCATCACTGGTGATGGTGTTTATACAATGTTTATACATATTTATACAATAGTGTGACGTTGGGTGTGAAATGTTAAGTAAACCAGAGGTGTTATGATCATTATGTTGGTGTTATGAGAGCAAACTTTTACGCGTGTGATAAAAAAAAAAATCAAGATGGCATCTGCCATGTACAATGTACTACATGCTCGATTCTTGTCATTTTTTGTTTTGTTTTTTCCTTCTAATTTATCAACATTTTTGGGAACCAAGGGTCGACCGTGTACTCTCCGAAATCGCATATTAATCGATCGCATTTTTTTTTTTTTTTTTTTTTTTTTTGTATACAAGATCGAGGCTCGTGAAAGAGCGAACATTAATCACACAGAAAGACAAACAGACACACAAAACAAATAACATCGGGAGCGGTAGACAAGATGGGGAGAGAGGGGGAAGGACACAAACACAACATTTGAGAGCAGGGACCGAGAGACATGGAGACATCGAGAGAACTGTGGGAGGGAGAGGGCTTTGGGGGGGAGGCATGGGAAGGGGGGGGGGGGGTGGGAGAGGTATAAAACATATGGACACTGCCAAGACTTCCAGGAAAGAAGTTGGAATTTCAAACAAGGTGGATCTGGGGTGAATTAGTGGGGGTAGAAAAGATCAAGGTTTTGGATGGGGGAAGATAAGAGATGGTGGTGAACAGCTGTTTTGAAGATACTATTAACGATACTATTACTACTAGAAGATACTATTAACGGGTTCCGTGTGTATGTATATATATATATATATATATATATATATATATATATATATATATATTGTGTATATATATATATAAAACAACGCCATTGGCTCTCTGTGGCTGACTGGCTTGGCTGCGTTTGTTCCTTATGCATGGCCATATATTTCAAGTTACAAACTCCAAAACTCTGGATAAAAATCCAACTTTGTGTGGGGGTAACATAGGTTACGTGGCCACATCCTCATGGGGGCTGTTGGAGGATTGGGGGGGGGGGTGGGGGATGAGGAGGGCGTAAATTATCGATGTAAATGTGTACTGTGTAGGCACTGTCGTGCCACCTGGTGGTGGTGGCATCGGGTATTACAATTTCCTTCTTTACCTGGGCAACACTTAAGTTAAAGTGCTCTTTGCAAGGGTAAATTTATCCTCCCCCTTCTCGTCCCCCCTTTCCTTCCCCCAAATGGGAGGGGCCTGTCCCCAAATGGTGGGCCCCAAAAAGATGTATTTGCAGTACATCTCTCTCCCTTTCCTCCCTTCCCCTGCCCTACCCACCTCCTCCTTTGCAAGGGACTTGACGACTAATTAGTTCATCAGCGAAGCAACGGGTGGGCTCTTATAGACGACCTATATATAATGGAGCAAGTGTGTGTATAATCTGCTCCTCCAAAAGGATTTGACCTAGGAAGCTATAACTTTCAGGCATTAATGAGGGCATCCTGAAGTTGTGCATGTGCAAGTTTCGGTTGATTCCTTATGGAATTTTTTTTTCGCCAATCTTATTCCTTGTGTCAAATATGGCCATGCAAAGCCTGCAAAAAAAATATGCAAAGCCTGCTCAAATTTCGAGTTAAGAAGATGGAAAGTGACATTTTTGTGACCTTGACCACTTGACCTATAAACGATCTGCTTCAAGCATTTTATTAGTGAACCAATTCAGTGACGAATATTCAAATTCTTAAAATTGCAGGTTAATTGGATGAAAATTGACTTTTAGATGACATTGACCTTTGACCTTTTGACCAAATTATTAATTCGCCTTCTCCAAATTATTAATTCTTCTAACAACGCTTTGTTGAAAATTTGATGACAAACCTCAAATGGTAAAAAGGCTACGGCCTGGACACAGACACACACAGACACACACAGACACACACAGACACACACAGACACACACAGACACACACAGACACACACAGACACACACAGACACACACAGACACACACAGACACACACAGACACACACAGACACACACCGACACACACACACACACACCATCATCACACCATTCCCAAACTTACCATCCCCAAATTTACGCCATCCCCAAAGTGTTAATCTTGCCCCGATCAGCGAGGCAGGTTCATGGCGCGTAAGTAAAAATGAACTTTTGTTTTGGATCTAAAATGAAATGAAATTCTAACACAAGGACAGTGATGCCAGGATGTTTAAAATTATGCAATTTAAACTCAACGTCTTTCTTCATAAGATAATAGAGAATACATATCACCCTTCAACCTTAAACTCCAAGCAGTTCAAACTGCGATCAAGCAGCGATATTCTGGGATCAAGTGTGCTTTGGGTGTGCTTTAGTGTGTGTACTAAAGGAATCATAATATTTAAAACTACCGCATCTTCTCTCAAGCTTAAACTCCGAGCAGCCAAAACGGCAACTACTGTATTTCCAGGATCAAGACGTGCTTTGGGGATCATGCTTTAATTGTGTGCGTAAAAAAGGAATTGCAAGACTTAAAACTAAACAACAGATATATAATTAAATAATCACTCGCAGTTCCCGATCACAAATAAATCATAAAATAATTAAGCAAGAACCATTTTGCGGCCACGAAAAACAGTGAATACGTGAAGCACAGGGTGTAGAAGCAGGTCACATTTTATGAACCGTGAATATGTGGGATTCGCGAATGTCGGGGTTTCACAGCCACATTCGGTCGGGGTTTCACAGAACATGTGTTCTTACTTTTTGTTCTTATCTAAAACACGAGCATTGAACCCGTCGTTTCACTGATGGTAGTTGAACAACACAACTTATACATGTTAGAGTGCAGTACTACAGCTTATTGACAGTTAATATTTGCAATTTTTTATTCCAAAAACATTTTGTTTATTGCTATCAAGCACCAGGATGGCAGTTTATAGCAGATTCAAACCCAGGATGAACATCTCAGAGGCGAGTTAGCATAACTTGAGGCTATCCTGCTGGACCATGCAACTCTTTTTAGATAACACATCTAATTGATCTCTTCTAAACCATAAAGAATGTGCTCTGATGAAAGTCAGGCTTTATACAAATGTGTACAAGTTGACCTTCCAAACATAATCCAATGACCAATGTATGCTGACCAACCAGACTTGCATTGACTCGGCTCCATTGTATTGTATTTGTAGAATCCATACTGTCAAGTATTTAGAAAGTGATCATCAGAGCCATTCAAGTTTATCATTGGAATGTTTTTACATCAGATACTGGATATTCCGCAAAGGAAGACTTTCCTTTATTTATTTTTCTTTAATGTTTGGATGTGCAAGTATCGTAAAATACCTTTTACATACATGTATGACCAGGAGATTGAAATACTTAATTTGTGCGTTTTAAGTGAATTATAAGGACGTCAGGAGATAATGGACAAATGAACACAGGAAATGACATTTAAACATCGGATCTCAGCATCATGGGACAAGTGTTCAGATGGAAACACCATGAAAGCCAACCCCAACTTCTTTATTTTGCCTTTCTTTCAAAGATGACTTTAACTTTATATTTCAGACATGCTGCTCGATTTCAGCGATCTCTTACAAGTGAGTTTTACAAATTGCTGAAAAAGGGTTTTTTATTCTTATGAAATTGCTTTATAAATATGGTCTGCTCCTCTTTTTGAGCAATTTAATCCAGTACACCACATGGTTCAAGTAATGCCATTCATAAGATGAATGTTTTCCAAACCAGGAAATTTCCTTCAGACAGAAGTTACAAGTATTGTTAATTTACTTGGAGCCTTCTATAAAACAATGGATATATGCAACTTTCTCTCTACCTGTTTTATAATGGTTAATAATTTGATTTTTCACATTAGTTATTCAGCTCAATAGCTATTGATTTTTTTTTTCTCTTTGTTATTTTATTTGCAGGTAAATGTATACGTTCTTGGGAAAACCTTCCTCATACTTGCGAGGCAATTATGCATCAACGCACCAGCTATCGGTATGAATATTGTTGCGGAGATGAGGACTGTATATTTTTTGATTGTGTATTATTATTATTATTGTTTATTCTGCACCCCCCTACCTCCGGAGCTGTGTAAAGGTGAAAGGGCATCCCATAATTAGTCCACAAGCATACACGTCAGCCAAATAATAGAATACCCCTGTTGATAGTTATCTCTTATTCTGTGTTTTAGAGTAAGGCTGTGTCTCCCATTAATTGAAGTACTCCATTGCACCAGTGAAAGAGAATAGATCCCCTTTCCTTCCCATCCCCAAAATCTCCCTTTCCTTCCCATCCCCAAAATCTCCATTTCCTTTTACATCCCCTTCCGTCATTGCCGGGCCTCGATTGCCGAATTACCTCCCCTCCAATAACCGCCATTGAACATGTGCTCGAATCGGAGAAGAAAGGCGTGCCTGCCCGTCGTCATCAAGGGCGGAGCCAGAGGGTCGCGCGACCAACCAGGGCCGAGGTGAGCACCCCGATGGGCGTGTCCAAAAGGCCGACGGCTTAATCGCCGGAGGCGCTATAAAAGGCGCGGACGCAAGTGAGTAGTGAGTTGGTCGCCAAGAGAGTCGTGAGGAGTCAGGCAGTGGAGTCGGTGGTCAGTTGGTTGTGTTGGTTGCGGTGAGGAGTCGGTGGTGGTGGTCAGTTGGTTGCGTTGGTTGTGGTGAGGAGTCGGTGGTAAAGAGTGAGTGGACCAAGAACGAGTGGAGGGTTTGGACCAGACGCGTCCGACGAGGCCTGGCAAAGCACGCGACGTCCACAGCAGCCAAAACAGCAGCGTGGGGCCTGAACGGCGGCTGCTAAACACGCCGGTTGTGCTGCGGGACCCCCTTGGACCTCCCTCTCCCTCCAGCCATCCACCTCCTGCCTTTCCACCCTTCTTGTGGACGTGAGTTTGTTCTGTTTGTTCTGTCCTGGGAATAAGTTAAGTCTGTAGATAAGCTAGTATTTGCACTGTGTCACCTGCGTCTTATGTGTTGTAAATAAACCTTGATTGCTCCTTTTTGCTTGTGTAAATAATAAATCCCATTACTCGTCTGTACGTCTTCTCGGTTTATTCCTTCTTCTTCTTCACATCCGTGTCGCCTTTGTCTTTTCCCTATTGACTAGCTGCGGTGCGATCCGGCCAACGTTTGGGTGAAATCGGGTTCTAAGCGGGGAGTAACTGTTCGGACGCGGTAATACCAAACCGCTCGGTAAAATAACATCTTTAATCCGCGTCTGCAACAATTGGTTGTCAGGAGTTGGATTCGGACCTGGGACTAAATTTGTTAGGCCCAAATTTTGGAACACCAATTGTGTTATTAAGTAACAATTGGTGTCTGGGAGTGAGATTCGGGGCCCGAACCAAATTTTTAAAACATCTAGAAAAAATTTGGTCAAAATTTGGAGTGGACGAAATTTGTTTTGTTTTAAAGCAAAACCCGAATTTTGAAATCGCGCCATGGCTGGTCAAGGCGACGGGATGCCGGTGGGAGAGATAGACGGGGTAGAATTGACCCAGGACCTCGGGGAAATGTATGTGGAGGAAAGGGTGGAGGGGAGCAATGAGGAAGTGGTTGAGGGGGTATCAGGCGCACATAATGGCGCCCTCGCGCACGAGGTTACGGGCGCGCAAAATGGCGCCTCGCACATGGCCACGACGCCCGCGACCGTAGCAGCGCCGCTGGTGGATTCGAACCTTTTTTTCCTGCAAATGAGGGCCCTTATGGGACAAATGGGAGACCAAATTGGAGGTTTGAAAAACAGTATAGAGGCTCAGAGTGAGCAAATGGGGGTAATGAGGGACGAAAGGAGGGCTAACAGTGAGCGATTGTTAAACAAAATTGAAGCAACAACGAACGGAATGAGGGCCGATAAGGAGAAAAGGGAGCAGAGGGACAGAGACCGCAAGTTGGGCGAAAGGGTCCCGGGGGTGCACGACGAGGTAACGCGGGTCGAAAAGCGCTGGTTGAGCGAAGCGGAGGAAAGCACGGGTACAATGACGGGGGTAGAAATCGCGACACGGGGTTTGGAAAAGCCGGCGACCAATGAGGTAGAGGGTGTTTTATTAAAGCCAGCGGTCGCCGAGGTTAATAAAGAAAAAGCAGTGCTGGGAATTAAAATTGAAGAGATGACGGAGGTAGCCCGGGAATTGCAGGGAGAAATGGATTATGTACAAAGTCCCTGCTCACATCACGATGCTGTGCTTAACCCGAATGGAAGTTTGCAGGTTCGCGTGGAGAAAAGGATCCCCCAGGTGAGTCGTGCTGTATATTGTGCTGGGAGATTTTGTAAAAGGATGTTTGGCGACAAAAGAATTTTCGCGCGCTTGGGATCGAGGAAGCATCCGGGCGTTGGTGAAGGGTCCCGTGTGAGTGGAAATGGCACGCGTGGGAGGAAAAAGTGTGCGTCGGCGAGTGGGTGTGTTATAAAGTGTGGGAGTGAAACCGAGTGCGAGCGAGAATGCACGTCGGGGTGTACGGAGTGTGACACGAATAGTGAGTTGGTGATGGCGCAGGTGCGAGAGGGCACATCGGAGCGCGAGTGTGAAACCGAGTGCGAGCGAGAATGCACGTCGGGGTGTACGAAGTGTGACACGGAGAGTAAGGCGGTGGTGGAACGTGTGCGAGAAAGCACACCTGAATTGGTCATGGCGCGATTGTGGGAGAGCCCATCCGAGCGCGTTAGTGGGTGGATGCAAGAGTGCACGCCCATGGTGAGTGTTACGGAGGACATAACGGAGGAGAGGTGTGGACCAAAGTGTGCGCAAGAGTGTGCGCGAGAAGTGTGGTGTGTAACAGGGAGAGCGTTGGTGGAATGTACGGACGGCGTTGGAACGCCAGGTTTTGTGAGGGTGAAAGGGGTAGCGTATGCGTGTGAGCATGCAAGTAAAGCATCGACGGTAACCGGGTTAGCGGTTAGGGCGACGGATAGCCGATGCGAGCACTCGGGGCGCGGGGTGCTTTGTTGGGTGCGAGGCCCGGCGCGGATCGATGCTGCGTCGCTTCTCTTCGAAGCGTCGTTGCCGATTCGGGCTTGGCCCCGCCCCGCACGGTCGAGTCCGGGCCTTGTCGGGCCAGGCGACCGGTCCGGTTCAAGGGCGAGTGGGAGGAAGCGGAACGGTGCCCCCTCATGGGGACGGGGTTCCGACCGGGGGAGATTGAGCCATCGGGCCCGGGACCGCAAGGTGCCGCGCCGAGATGGTGCGTGGAGCCTCGGTCCAACCAAACCACCTCCCTTGAACCGAAAGCCGGACGGATTCAACCTGCAGGCGACCAAACCACCCGAATTCATTGCTGGGCTTTACGAACCGAGTTTAATGATGTCACGGCGCACCGAGAGGATCTAATAAGTAGACGGGTGATGAGGATAGTGTTTTGGCCCCGAAATTAGAAAAAAAAGCAAAATTTGATGATGGTATGGTGATTAGCAGTAAATGGCAAATTTTTGGTTTATTGAATTTGGACGAACAAAATTTATAGGGAGAGACCCCCGATGTGGTGGGATGGCAAATCCATCATCCCTCACAGAGTGGGGCAAATGCGCTATAGTTTATGGGGTGTATGGCAGTGAAAACTAGCCCGGGTGGGTTAGGTTATATTGTAGGGATCTAGCGAAGATGACATTAGGTGACGTTATGGTTAGTTAGTGACTGATACCTGTAGTGGGGACGCAGGTAGATTAGTGTGGATTATAATGACGAGGGAGCGCAATAGTTTAAAGGGACGACTGGGAAGCGCAAGTTTCAGAGGGGAGTAGTTAGATGAGATGATGCTGTGTGAGAACTGGACAGGTGTGTGGAGCAGTGTGTGGAGCAGTGAGTGTTGTGGATCAGCGCGAATGCGCTTTGGGGAGAGAAGGGTGCAGGTGGCACCAGGTGTGAGGTGATTGCACAGGTGTGCAACAACAGGTGTATGTGGCTGTGTGGAATAAATGGAGTATTGGAATGGATGGTCGTGGAGTGAGTATGGTGGAAATTGTGGAGTGGAGTGGATGGTGCGAAGGTGTGAATGGGGGAAGAGTGGACCCCCATCACGGATACCCGGGGCGGGTAGTGTAAGTGTTAGGTAGAGGGTATAGGTAAATTGTGGTTGGATATTGGCATCTGTGGTGCGGGTGAAAGAATGGTCTTTGGATGGGTGCATTAGTGTTGTGGAAATGGCTGGGCGTGTAGCCTGTTAGTGTGTGTAGTTGGTTGGGCGCTCCACCACTGTGAGGATGTCGGCCAGGTGAGGCCGCAGGTGGGCTCTGGGAGCCGGTAGTTGTGGATGGGGCCCGAGGATCCGGAGGACGGACCCGGGTAGCCCAGTGCCAGAGGGCACAGAGGGGTGACAGAGCCAGGAGAGGGCCTTCCCCAGTTAGTTAGGTTAGGGTGAGGAGCTAGGTAAGCTCGGGTGGCAACTGCAGTGGTGGAGGTGTGCAGGTGGGTAGACCTGCTGGGAGAGCTACACGTCGCAGCCCAGAAATTGTGCGAAGGCACCGGGAGATGAATCGGGGGAGTAAGACCCCAAATTGAGAAGCACCACAGTTTGGACAATGGGAATTGCTTTTTAGAACCCATAGTGTAAGTTGGCCAATGGATTGGCAGGGAAAGACCCCGGGTAGTGTAAAGTGTGTTAATGTCATTTAGAAAGTAGTTAGGATGAAGTCTCCTCGCACCATCTGCATCCACTCACCTGAGGTGACAGGTACTCCACACCATGCCATGTTTTGTTATTTTATGATGCAAATGTTTGGATTGTGAGACGCATCATGATGTGGGTGTGACATTGTGCTTTGTTGTTCCATCTCTTCCTCCTTATGAGGAGTGATGACGAATTGGGTGATGGCAAATTTTGGATAGAGGGATTGTGGTAACGAATTTGGTATAGGGGAAATATGGGGAAGACGTGACAGTAGCGACGAATTTGTAAATGTGTAGATTTTTGTACATATGGGGTAAGGGCAAGGGTAGTGTAGGTGACAGGGGGGTGACGTACGGTAGGGACGAGCTTTCTCACTTCGCCCTCCGTACGCATTTCGCCTTGCATTGCCTTATTGATGTGTACCCTTGTGACCTTACCCCTCGCTCAATTGTCTTTCCCCTTTTGTCTCCCACATGACCTGTGCGCCATTGGGTGCCGAGGGGAGCGTGCGTGGGTCGGCCATTGTGCGCCCGAAATTCCCAAAACCAGCTGTCTGCATCGATGCACCACATTATGGACCACATGTCTGTGGCCGAGCACCACTTATGGACCCCATGGGTTGGGGCATGGCCCCTCTGCTGGAACCGGCCATGAGGGCCCGAAATCTTGCTGGCGGACCTTGGCCACAGGGCACCGATGCCCCACAGGTGAACCACACTAGTCGGCCCTGTGGGCTATAAATAAAATCAAATAAAAAGGACACATTGGGTGCATTTTTCAGTTCAAATAGGCTGCCAGTAAGAAAATGAAAGAATGACAACATCTGGAAGAACAAATAATAATCTCCAGCAGAGGGAGCCGAAGAGCAAGAGACACCTGCAGGGTTTGGGTTTGTTGGTTTTATTTTATTGATGAACAGTGGTGACTGCACTGATTGGTGCTTGAGAATGTATTGGTGTGTTTTTGGGTGCTTTCATGGTGCGTCGATGCAGAGCAGACTGTCTCCCCCCCAGAAAGAACAATCACAGGTCCTGGGTTAGTCTTGTAAATAAAAGTAGCGTCAAGTGTAAATAATGCTCCCCACCGTCAGTGTATAGTTTGAAGACCATTCCGCGATTCGGTTAACTGTGGGCGTAAGTCTGTTAGGCAGGGTGCAATGGAGCAGCGGGACACATTTATTTATGTTTTAAAACTGTCGCACTCAGGGTCAGGTTAAAAGTAGAGGGAACTACACCTACGTGTCACACTAAAAATAAAAGTTGTAGGCCCGGGACGTGCCTAAGAGGAGGAGGGTGCAGTGTTGCGGAGATGAGGACTGTATATTTTTTGATTGTGTATTATTATTATTATTGTTTATTCTGCGCCCCCCTACCTCCGGAGCTGTGTAAAGGTGAAAGGGCATCCCATAATTAGTCCACAAGCATACACGTCAGCCAAATAATAGAATACCCCTGTTGATAGTTATCTCTTATTCTGTGTTTTAGAGTAAGGCTGTGTCTCCCATTAATTGAAGTACTCCATTGCACCAGTGAAAGAGAATAGATCCCCTTTCCTTCCCATCCCCAAAATCTCCCTTTCCTTCCCATCCCCAAAATCTCCCTTTCCTTCCCATCCCCAAAATCTCCATTTCCTTTTACATCCCCTTCCGTCATTGCCGGGCCTCGATTGCCGAATTACCTCCCCTCCAATAACCGCCATTGAACATGTGCTCAAATCGGAGAAGAAAGGCGTGCCCGCCCGTCGTCATCAAGGGCGGAGCCAGAGGGTCGCGCGACCAACCAGGGCCGAGGTGAGCACCCCGATGGGCGTGTCCAAAAGGCCGGCGGCTTAATCGCCGGAGGCGCTATAAAAGGCGCGGACGCAAGTGAGTAGTGAGTTGGTCGCCAAGAGAGTCGTGAGGAGTCAGGCAGTGGAGTCGGTGGTCAGTTGGTTGTGTTGGTTGCGGTGAGGAGTCGGTGGTGGTGGTCAGTTGGTTGCGTTGGTTGCGGTGAGGAGTCGGTGGTAAAGAGTGAGTGGACCAAGAACGAGTGGAGGGTTTGGACCAGACGCGTCCGACGAGGCCTGGCAAAGCACGCGACGTCCACAGCAGCCAAAACAGCAGCGTGGGGCCTGAACGGCGGCTGCTAAACGCGCCGGTTGTGCTGCGGGACCCCCTTGGACCTCCCTCTCCCTCCAGCCATCCACCTCCTGCCTTTCCACCCTTCTTGTGGACGTGAGTTTGTTCTGTTTGTTCTGTCCTGGGAATAAGTTAAGTCTGTAGATAAGCTAGTATTTGCACTGTGTCACCTGCGTCTTATGTGTTGTAAATAAACCTTGATTGCTCCTTTTTGCTTGTGTAAATAATAAATCCCATTACTCGTCTGTACGTCTTCTCGGTTTATTCCTTCTTCTTCTTCACATCCGTGTCGCCTTTGTCTTTTCCCTATTGACTAGCTGCGGTGCGATCCGGCCAACGTTTGGGTGAAATCGGGTTCTAAGCGGGGAGTAACTGTTCGGACGCGGTAATACCAAACCGCTCGGTAAAATAACATCTTTAATCCGCGTCTGTAACAATATATATCAAAAATACAAAGTAGACTTCAAGATGCTTTTGCACATCACCTGTTAATTGCTTATCTTATGACGTTGCAGTTGCTTGCCTTGTGATGCTGCGGTTGCTCATCTTGCGACATTGTGGTTGCTGGTCTTGTGACGTTGCTGTTGCTTACTTTGCAACATCGTGGTTGCTTGTCTTGCGGCGTTGCTGTTGCTTGTCTTGCAACATCGCGGTTGCTTGCCTTGCGACGTTGCAGTTGCTTGCCTTGCGACGTTGCACTTGCTTGCATTGCGACGTTCCAGTTGCTTGCCTTCCGACGTTGCAGTTGCTTGCCTTGCGACATTTCAGTTGCTTGCCTTGCAACGTTTCAGTTGCTTGCCTTGCGACGTTGTGGCTGCTTGCCTTGCGAAGTTGCGGTTGCTTGCCTTGCGACATTTCAGTTGCTTGCCTTGTGACGTTGCAGTTGCTTGCCTTGCAACCTTGCTTGCCTTGCGATGTTGCGGTTGCTTGCTTTGCGACGTTGAGGTTGCTTGCTTTGTGATGCTGCGGTTGCTCATCTTGCGACATTGTGGTTGCTGGTCTTGTGACGTTGCTGTTGCTTACTTTGCAACATCGTGGTTGCTTGTCTTGCGGCGTTGCTGTTGCTTGTCTTGCAACATCGCGGTTGCTTGCCTTGCGATGTTGCACTTGCTTGCATTGCGACGTTGCAGTTGCTTGCATTGCGACGTTGCAGTTGCTTGCATTGCGAAGTTGCAATTGCTTGCCTTGTGACATTGCAGTTGCTTGCCTTGCAACGTTGCAGTTGCTTGCATTGCGACGTTGCAGTTGCTTGCAATGCGACGTTGCAATTGCTTGCCTTGCAACCTTTCTTGCCTTGCGATGTTGCGGTTGCTTGCTTTGCGACGTTGAGGTTGCTTGCTTTGTGATGCTGCGCTTGCTCATCTTGCGACATTGTGGTTGCTGGTCTTGCGATATTGTGGTTGCTGGTCTTGTGACATTGTGGTTGCTTGCCTTGTGACGTTGCAGTTGCTTGCCTTGCAACGTTGCAGTTGCTTGCCTTGCAACATTGCAGGTGCTTGCTAGTGACGTTGCAGTTGCTTTCCTAGTGACGTTGCAGTTGCTTTCCCAGTGACGTTGCAGTTGCTTTCCTAGTGACGTTGCAGTTGCTTTCCCAGTGACGTTGCAGTTGCTTTCCTAGTGACGTTGCAGTTGCTTTCCTTGCGACGTTGCAGTTGCTTGCCTTGCAACATTGTGGTTGATTGCCTTGCAACATTGCAGGTGCTTGCTAGTGACGTTGCAGTTGCTTTCCTAGTGACGTTGCAGTTGCTTTCGCAGTGACGTTGCAGTTGCTTTCCTAGTGACGTTGCAGTTGCTTTCCTTGCGACGTTGCAGTTGCTTGCCTTGCGACATTGTGGTTGCTTGCCTTGCGACATTTCAGTTGCTTGCCTTGCGATGTTGTGGTTGCTTGCCTTGCAACGTTGCAGTTGCTTGCTTTGTGATGCTGCGGTTATTCATCTTCCGACATTGTAGTTGCTGGTCTTGTGACATTGTGGTTGCTTGTCTTGTGACGTTGCTGTTGCTTGCCTTACGACATTGCAGTTGCTTGCATTGCGATGTTGCAATTGCTTGACTTGCGACGTTGCAATTGCTTGTGTTGCGATGTTGTGGTTGCTTGCTTTGTGACGTTGAGGTTGCTTGCTTTGTGACGCTGCGCTTGCTCATCTTGTGACATTGTGGTTGCTGGTCTTGCGACATTGTGGTTGCTTGTCTTAGGACGTTGCAGTTGCTTGCCTTGCGACGTTGCAGGTGCTTGCTAGTGACGTTGCAGTTGCTTGCCTAGTGACGTGCAGTTGCTTGCCTAGCGACGTTGCATTTGCTTGCCTTGCGACGTTGCAGTTGCTTGCCTTGCGACATTGCAGTTGCTTGCCTTGCGACGTTGTGGTTGCTTGCCTTGCAACGTTGCCGGTTACTCATCTTGCGACATTGTGGTTGCTGGTCTTGCGACATTGCGGTTGCTTGCCTTGTGGCGTTGCTGTTGCTTGCTTTGCAACATCGCGGTTGCTTGCCTAGCGACGTTGCAGTTGCTTTCGTTGTGACGTTGCTTGCCTAGCGATGTTGCAGTTGCTTGCCTTGCAGCATTGCAGTTGCTTGCCTTGTGACGTTGCAGTTGCTTGCCTTGCGACATTGCAGTTGCTTGCCTTGCGACGTTCCAGTTGCTTGCCTTGCGACATTGCAGTTGCTTGCCTTGCGACGTTCCAGTTGCTTGCCTTGCGACGTTGCAGTTGCTTGCCTTGCAGTATTGCAGTTGCTTGCCTTGTGACGTTGCAGTTGCTTGCCTTGCGACATTGCAGTTGCTTGCCTTGTGACGTTGCAGTTGCTTGCCTTGCGACATTGCAGTTGCTTGCCTTGCGACGTTCCAGTTGCTCGCCTTGCGACGTTGCAGTTGCTTGCCTTGCAGTATTGCAGTTGCTTGCCTTGTGACGTTGCAGTTGCTTGCCTTGCGACATTGCAGTTGCTTGACTTGCGACATTGCAGTTGCTTGCCTTGTGACGTTGCAGTTGCTTGCCTTGCGACATTGCAGTTGCTTGCCTTGCGACGTTGCAGTTGCTTGCATTGTGACGTTGCAATTGCTTGCCTTGCGACGTTGCAATTGCTTGCTTTGCAACCTTGCTTGCCTTGCGATGTTGCGGTTGCTTGCTTTGTGACGTTGAGGTTGTTTGCTTTGTAACGTTGAGGTGGCTTGCTTTGTGACGCTGCGCTTGCTCATCTTGCGACATTGTGGTTGCTGGTCTTGCGACATTGTGGTTGCTTGCCTTGCAACGTTGCAGTTGCTTGCCTTGCGACGTTGCAGTTGCTTGCCTTGCGACGTTGCAGGTGCTTGCTAGTGAAGTTGCAGTTGCTTGCCTAGCGATGTTGCAGTTGCTTGCCTAGTGACGTTTCAGTTGCTTGCCTTGCGACATTGTGGCTGCTTGCCTTGCGAAGTTGCGGTTGCTTGCCTTGCGACATTTCAGTTGCTTGCCTTGTGACGTTTCATTTGCTTGCCTTGCGACGTTGCAGTTGCTTGCCTTGCGACGTTTCAGTTACTTGCCTTGCAACGTTTCAGTTGCTTGCCTTGTGACGTTGCAGTTGCTTGCCTTGTGACATTGCAGTTGATTGCCTTGCTACGTTTCTGTTGCTTGCCTTCCGACGTTGCAGTTGCTTGCCTTGCGACGTTGCAGTTGCTAGCCTTGCGACGTTTCATTTGCTTGCCTTGCGATGTTTCAGTTGCTTGCTTTGTGACATTGTGGTTCCCTGCCTTGCGATGTTGAGGTTGCTTGCCTTGTGACGTTGCAGTTGCTTGCCTTGCACCGTTGCGGTTGCTTGCCTTACGATGTTATGGTTTCTTGCCTTGCAACATTGCATTTTATTGCCGTGCGACGTTGCGGTTGCTTTTTTTTTTTTTTTTTTTTTTTTTTTTTTGTATACAAGATCGAGGCTCGTGAAAGAGCAAAAAGAGCAATACAAGGCATGTATTGCCTTGCGACGTTGCGGTTCCTTGCCTTCCGACGTTATGGTTTCTTGCCTTGCAACATTGCATTTGCGTACCTTGCGATGTTGCGGTTGCTTGCCTTGCGATTTTATGGTTTCTTGTCTTGCAACTTTGCATTTGCTTCCCTTGCAACATTGCATTTGCTTGCCTTGCGACGTTGCGGTTTCTGCCTTACGACGTTATGGTTTCTTGCCTTGCAACATTGCATTTGCTTGCATTGCTATGTTTCGGTTGCTTGTCTTGCGATGTTGCAGTTGCTTGTCTAGCGACGCTGTGGTTTTTCTCCATAGACGTTGTGACTTCCTTGTTTAAAGAAAATCTTGTGTTGAGGGTTGGTAGTCTGTCAGTATTGATGATTGGATTGTAAAACCAGATGATAATTGATCAATGGTCCATCATTTTACATATGTGATTTGCAAAGAACATGCTATATATTAATTTGTCATACATATGTACGTACTGTTGTAAGCATACCAGGGTGGGACAGGTAGTGTTTTCTATGTGAAAATTCCATCCGTCTTTTGTAGAATCCAAACTAATCTTGCATTTTATTTTCCTCGATACGGGAAGACTGGCTTATCTTTTTCATTCTGATTAGTTATTTTCAGTCGTTTGTTATCTCCAATATTGGCAACATACATCATTCTTCACTGTGTTAGCCATACACAGTGCAAGGGTGTCAAATGGCCGTAGAAATGCAGAACATTGTGTTTTTGAAAATTACATTCCTCGTAAAATTTACTATATCCACATCAAGCCCAAAGATGAAAGTGAATTTTGTTAAAAATTTCATTACGTATCGTCATGTATGATGAAATGAGATAAATGCAGTTTGTCACGATTTTATTTATCTTGTAGGTGCTTTACACACGTGCCAATTACAGTGAATAGTTAAATGTGTTACGTAGCTATAACAGCAAGCATGCAAACTGTCAATGCAAGCATGTGTAGATTTGGTGCCTGATGCCAGCCCTCAAGTGTTTCTGCCGGAAAAACGTAGCCAGCAATACACAATGCAATGGCATGTCATGTGATGTTGAATGGATACGATCGCTCATGGGTGTTTCTTTACGTTATGGTGGTATGATAAGCGAAGTGTTATGTATTGTTATTGTTTACAGAAGAAGTACAGTGGTAAATGTTACAATACATGTTTATATATATATACATACATGTAATAGCAGTTAATA